>NW_019154124.1:11274329-11724399 GCF_002288905.1 Enhydra lutris kenyoni | reverse complement strand
AGCTCAGGTCATGATCCCAGAGTCCTGGGATCAAGCCCCGCATAGGGTTCTCTGCTCAGCAGGGAGCCTGCTTCCTCCCCTCTCTCTGCCTGCCTCTCTGCCTACTTGTGATCTGTCTGTCAAATAAATAAATAAAATCTTTAAAAAAAAAAAAGAAAAAAAGAAAAAGTTTCCTTGTGGAATCTACGGTCATGACATCAAACTAGCTTTTTCTGTCAGGAAACTATGACAAGAGAATATAAGAATACATATTACTGGTACTAGTAGTTTATGAAAGTGATGGGTAATCCATGGTCAAGATACCAAAATTGTTCCCAGTCAATTGTCTTTCCCAATGTTTTTGAAGCATTTCTGAATAGACCAAGACTGTGTCTTTTGTTTCTTGACTATTTAATTTGCTTTAGAGTGTCTGAGTCAGATTAATCTTAAAAAAAAAAAAAAAATCTGCTTCCCACCCCTGCATATGCTCATTAATCAGATTAATTCTTTTCTACTCTTTTTTGTCTCATGTGCTACACACAACAGTTATTCAAGTGTCAAAGGCACAGTTCTCATTTATATTCTGTTTCTTGTTCACTTTCCTAAAAGAATCTTCACTGCCTGGTTTTTTTGTTTTTCCAGTCTCAGGGAAAATAGTCTTAGCATTCTAGCATCTTCACTGAAAACACCTCTGCTCCTATCCCACAGTCCCCAGGGGGGACTGTTCTGCTGTAATTTGATAGTAACTTGCTCCTGCCCACATCAAAGCACTTATGTTTTCAGCATTGAGTACCTGATCTCTCTTTCCCTCCCCTAAGAAAAGTATTTCAAACTTGTAAATAAAGGATTTGCTCTGTTTTCTTTCTATATTTTGGTGGAATATTGTTAGGCGCAGCTAGTGATTATCTGATTCCTAGGGGTTTGTGTCTTTGTTTAGCTTGCTATTGTATTATTGATTTAGAGACTATATAACTCTGTTAGGGTAGTCATTAACTGGTAGACTGAAATGATGCTTGACCTATAGCAATACAGTCTTATTGCCCTATATGACATTAACTAGGCTTATAACTAAATTAATAATCTTGTTCCAGTATTCATTCTCTTCCAATTCTCTTTGAATCAACCTTGCTGGTTTCATCATTAATGAGTGAATTAAAGATTTGACATCGATTCAATTTATGTTCGTGGATAAGTTAGATATTCAACTTTTTGAAAATTCTACTCTGACACCACTAATCTCTTAAAGTCTCTGCCTTTCAACCCTGCACTAAGTGTTTGGAACATAGCAGGTGCTCAGGAAATGTTTATGGAGGGTTTGAGGTGAATATTGCAGGAAAAGAAACTGGACTTAGGATGAGAACTTCTTTAAATTCAAATGATTTCTGGTGTAGTAGTGAAATTGGATTGAAAAAACTCAGTTTTTAAATTTTTAGTCCAAGGATATTTCTAATGGAACATGACAGCTTGAACACCATATATAGGACTAGATATTCAAATACTATGGTTACCACATGCTTGGAACAAAATATTCTGTTACCTGAAATAAAACTGAAAAATGGCGTAATTGCTTTAAACTTTATTATAATATTCAATCACCTTTATGAATGTCAAAATTATGTATAACGGTAATGTAAAGTAGGTAGTTAACAAAATAATATCACCCATTACATACTTAGGGAACAGTTTTATTACTATACTACCCAGATATTAACATTTCAATAAGAAAATGTAATAAATATGAATTATTTTTAGAAAAAAGAGCACAGCAGGTCATAATAGTGCCATATTTTTTCAATTTTTATGAATCATAATATTTATATTACAGTTTCAAAAATGTGCATTTGTCGAACAAGAAAGAACATCACACAATCTGGCATAAACTTACACTGTCTTTCAGAAGATTAATTCTAAAAATCTGGCCAAATAATGCCCTCATTTTTACGTAAAATCAGAGAGGCAGAAAGAGAGACAGAGACAGAAACCACACAGTTATTCATGAAAGTGTCTTGCGAAATTGACTTTTGATTGAAATCATTTAGGACTTCTTAAATAAATATATATGCCATCATAATAAAAATTTTTTATAGACATGCTTGTCTATAACAAAATGAGATACAAGGGAACAATGCTTTCTCTAAATATATATAAATGTCCTATAAGTAATCATCATAAAAATCTCTCATAAGGAAATTTAAAATTAAGTATAATCAATAATACAAATAATCAGATATTTTTCTGATATTTGACAATTTTTCTTGTAACTTCTTATAGGGCCCTGGGAGAAATTTGAGACTAAACAGAGCATTGCCTCTGCCCTCAAGAAGATTTCATTTTCATGACAAAATATGTAGAAAAAAAATAACCATGAAAAACAAAGTGATTAAAAACTCTTCCCAAAAGAGATATGTCACTTTCCCATGGAGGTAATGATCATGAAAAAGACAGTATTTAAACTGACCCCTGAACCACTTCTCGGCCTTTTGGCTAAGATTAAGTGTAAACTGACCCCTGAAACTGTGTTTATTCATTTATTCGACAAACTTTGAATGAATTTCTTCTCCTTTTGAGTAAAATGTAATGCTGTGAAGGTGAAGGACATTGCTCTTGACTTCAAGAAGTGTACATTCTAAAGACAGAGACAAAAAATAGCAAAGGGAAATATACCAAGAGCTCTGTTGGAGCTGTCTGCAAGCATCCCTGGGAATAGAAGGGATCGGTCAATTCAACATGAGTTACAGGGATAACCAGGAAAAGGAGGGATTTAAAGGCATAGAAACGGAGGGTAAGTTTAGGAATTGAAAATGACTAAAAAATGTTCACATGAGAAAATGGTCATGATACCATAAATGAAAAGAGAAAGATGGGGAGAGAATGCAAAACAATGATCTTCATGTCAACATTAGTATGAACAGAGGAAAGAGGCAATGCCATCAGAGAAAAGAGGCCCAAATGAGAACAGTGGTTCTCTGGGGGTAATAAGATTATAGATGATTTTCATTTCCTTGCTTACACTTTCTATGGTCAAATCAGTTGCAACATATCTTTAATGAAGAAAAAAATGATAAAGGCTATTTTAAAAAGTGGTCACGGTGTGTGGAGCACCATTTTCTATTGTGTATGATAATAAGAGTTAGATGAAAATACCTCCTGGCAATTGTGACAGTGCTTAGATTGGCCTGCAGGGGACTTCACTTTCCCAGGTTAGCAATTCTATGATAATCTCTGAGCTCCCAAATGTTCACTGCCTGCATTCTGTGTGGCTGCTAGACAATCAGTAGGAGTCACAGATTTGGTTTCTTGTAGCTGTTAAGTGGAGTCTTAATGAGTCTTAATGTCACAATGAGGAGGGAATATGACTTCTGTCAAAAGCTATTCAGGAGCAACAGAATTGACAACCCAGCCTTCTGAAAATCACTAGCAGGGACCCTGGGTGGCTCAGCTGGTTAAGTGTCTGACTCTTGATTCCAGCTCAAGTCATGATCTCAGGATCATGGGATTAAGCCTCTCTTTGGGCTCCCTGAGCAGCATGGAGTTGGCTTGAGATTCTCTCTCCTTTTCCCTCTGCCCCTCCCCATGCTCACGCTCCAAATTAATTGATTAGTTAATCTTTTAAAATAAATAATTTTAGTATATGTGCTGCCGAAGCAAGCACAATCTTTTAAAATAAATAAACAAAAGGTATAAAGGATTTACCCTTAAAACTAGAATATTCTGTCATTCACTTTCCTATACTTAGAAGTTTATGGGCCTGTAAACTGGCCTAAAACTGTGGGAGAACTTCAAGTCTCAATTTCACGAAATGTAAGGGATCAGGAAACTAAAATAACCCAAATTTTAAGAAATGTTTAGAAATAGTTTATTCTTGAAAAAGTATTGATTTTTAATTATTTGGAAGACTCACTTAAGCGGGTCATTTCCTGACCATGTTAGAAAAATACAATTATTGTATACCCAGCCATAGTATAAAACACTAGCATTCTTCTTATTAATTATGGTGTTTCCGTTTGACAAATTTTTTAATTTGTTGTTTCATTTGGGACTGGAAAACAGTCTGAAAAAAACAAGAGACATGCAAGAGCTTTTAAAATTGGAATAATTTGAGATACTCTGTACCAGGCTGTGTTAAGTCTCAGCCACACCTTCCTTTACAGTTTTCATTGTGCACATGCTGGGAACTAATGCTCGCATTTCTACAGCATTTCTGAGCAAAAGGCATTGACAGTTTTCTTTAAGGCTGTTTTCAAAACTGCTCCAAAACAGGGATCAGATTGGTTTACGTCACAGGGTAATAAATCTAAAGTCTTCCTTCCCAGAGGCATTTCAGGGTATTAAAGATAATGTTTCTTTGTAGACAGTAGGAGGGGCAGGTCCACCAGCAACTCCGACACAAGACCAAGATCTCCTTAGTTTCAAGGTTATTCAGCTGTGCCACAGACCTGTATGCTCCATTCCTGTGGTCATGCTTTTTCCTTGACGATACCAGCAGGAAAAGAAGATAAGCAGCTAGCCTCTTGTCCATTTCACTCCCTTTACCGGAAGTACGGAGGAAACATTATCAGAAAAGAATGACCCCAGATGATTCTGTCTAATCTCACTGTAAATATGCTATTAATTGACTCCGGAATGATCAAATTACTGGCACATTCTAGGAGGAAAACCTTTGTCTATTGGAAAGCCTTCATCAGGACAAGCCAAAATCTGTGAGTTTATCCAGGAATGCTTCCTAGAGAATGTCGTATCAGCTATGTAACTCTGCAATTACAAAATGGATGTATTTCATAACATGAAGTGCTCTCCTTTGTGTTAGGTAACCAGCACAGCTCGCTCAGGGACTTTATCTCAGACTCTGGGCCAGAAGGCAGGTCCGCCATGCATGAAGGAAGATGCTGAGGATCCATACTCTGGATCTTTTCTCATGCTTCTTGATTATTTACATGAAGCTTAATAGTTAGATCTATATTTTTAGTGAGTCTTAGTTGACAAACCAGTGATTTCTGTTAGTTCAACCAGCAACTACACTATCTCTTAATTTCATGCATTCTTTTTTCCTCCCAGCAAAATTCTGGAAGCAGTTGAGATTATATTAGTAAAACATCATATGCGATCACAACACAGTAATTTGTATTATTAATGAAAATCTATTTTTTTCTCTCTCTAAAGAGATCTAGATAAATCTCCATCTAGTCCTGTAGCTTTAAATATCTATACTTTAACAATCACCAATATTTAGCTTAGACTCATTTCCTCCACTCCATCTTACTTGACATTTCAGGATACTGAATTGACATCCAAATCCAGTAGGGGCTAAAAAACTTCTTGAATTTTTTTAAATCTCTTTTACTTATTTTCTATCATCTTAAGAAATAAAGCTATCAATCACCCATTGATTCAAGCTGCAAATATGGAAGCCATTCTTATTTTCTGTCTTTTTCTCAAGCTTCTTCTCCTATAGCTAATTCACCACCAATTCATGTTGACTCTACAGCCAAAATATATCTGGAATCCACTTTGTAGATTCCATCTTGACTGGCACGGTCGCAATCTAAACAACCAGTTGTAATGTTTACCACACAAATTTACAATGATTCCATGCTGATCTCTTGCTTCTACTTGTACTTCCTTTTTTTTTTTTTAAAGATTTTATTTATTTATTTGACTGACAGAGATCACAAGTAGGCAGAGAGGCAGGCAGAGAGAGGAGGAAGCAGGCTCCCTGCTGAGCAGAGAGCCCGATGCGGGACTCTATTTCAGGACCCTGGGATCATGACCTGAGCCGAAGACAGAGGCTTTAACCCACTGAGCCACCCAGGCGCCCCTTGAATATTCTTATAGTATTTTTATCTTCCTGTCAATGTCCTGAATAATATTCTATGATAATGTTTGCTCACAAGTTCTATGATGTTTGCTCTGTGAGAAAAACAAAACAAAAATAACAGTCCCAATAAATGTATATTTGATGAATATATAGTGAACTCAAACTCATATTCCAAAGTTCATGCTAGATATTCAGTTCATAACCAAAAGGTCAAAAGAAAATTATGTTTAGAATATGGGCAAGAAAAATTACAGAGTGGCAAAATTTGAACACTCATTAATTCAGCTACTATATCAGAAGATTTAAGTTCAGTTGAATAAACAAGAACATTCCAAGGGTCAAAGAACAAATATATATGCATGGATGTTAAGAACTGTTATGGTTAAGCTTATTTTAATACTTTAAATTTCATTTTGTGTGACTTCAAAAATAGCCATCTTTACAAAAATGACTCACTCGGTTTCTATCTCTATTACATTCCTATCACAATATTATTTTTTATCATTTTCAGTTACTGTCTGAGCCGCTAACTTCTGGCAATCCTCTAAGCACCTACTTATTGGTGCATTCTATTTCCATGTGACAGACATTATCTTTCAACTTGATTACTATCCACTAGCATTCATCATAGTAGGCAGAAAATTGTTACCCATAGCCCTTGGGTTTCTCCACATTTTCTATTTTGCTAGCTAGAACCCAACCTCTCTGAGGTTGACACACTTACAAAACCAGGCTAATCCTGGTCAAGAAAATTTGGAATGATAACTAAATTGAGGTAATGTTTATAAGCATGCTTTATAAAAGACAGCATGTCATGCGAATACAAGGTATTATTACTGGTCTGATTTCACCAAGTTCTCTATCCATTCCATTTATTGAGCAACTTGATTTAGAAGCAAAAGATATTAAGTGATTATTCCACAGTTAAATTTTGCCTCTATTGCTTGGACAATTATGCCTTATTTTGTCAGAAGTACCTAAGGGCAGGGGCTACTGGGTAGCTCAGTGGGTTAAGCCTCTGCCTTCAGCTCAGATCATAAGCTCAGGGTCTTAGGATCGTGGGGCTCTCTGCTCAGCAGGGAGCCTGCTCTTCCCCCATCCCGCCCCTTCTCTGCTTGCCTCTCTGCCTACTTGTGATCTCTGTCTGTCAAATAAATAAATAAAATCTTAAAAAAAAAAAAAAGAATTTCTGGGAGCACTAACATTTCAAACAAGAAATCTGAATGTAACTTTGTTCTAGGCCTGTAGTTCATCTAAAGTTGAACAATGAAATTAATTTGTTAATAAACCAGGTCAAGAGAAGAGATGAATGGTCTGCATTAAAAAAATTTTAAATTACATTAAATTAAAAAAAGACAACACATACAGCGTTCTTCCTGACTGTTCCAGGAGTCCCAAACTACAAATTTTGTCTTTACCAACCCCTATGGTTGGCAAAGACTTTAAGGGGAAATGAGGAAGCAAGAAACTCTGGTTGCATAAATTATCCATGAAAATATCAAAACAAAGCCCTAGTTTAGATCCGGTAACTGCCAACATCAATGTAAAAATAATTTTATTCCCCATTCAAAGATTACAAGGTTCCACCTAGAAGTTATATTTCTCATTGTAAATAATACATTATACACACACACATATACACACACACACACACACACACACACACACACACACAGGGGCACCTGGGTGGCTCTGTCAGTTAAATGTCTGTCTTGGTTTTGGCTCAGGCCTTGATCTAAGGGCTATGAGTTCAAGCCCTGAGTTGGACTCCACACTTGGTGTGAAGCCTACTTAAAACACACACACACACACACACGCACACACGCACACACACACACTTGAGAGTTTGGTTGCAATGAGTTAACCTCCAACCCTAACCACTTGGCAGAATTTAAGTTTTAGAAGTCTGTACAAACTAAGGTCCAGGCCTGGACTTAGTAACAAACAATGCTTTTCTGAGAAACATACTAAATTAAATAATGTATATAGTATACAAAGAGAATAATGTAACATAGACACGCATAATAATGCAAGGTACAGCATTCATCTTTACTCCAATTTTAGGTAAAGATCTTTGCAAAAACTTACTTTGTACTCCAAACTTTGATTTTGAGCATTTTAATATGACTATGACTATTACAGTTAAGTATAATAATTTAATTCAAGCAACATTTATAGTAACAGTAGATTGGCACTGACCTAAGTGCTAGAAATACAATGGTAAACCAAACACTAAAATAATAACTCCATTCAGCCCTGAAACTGGCATTCAGTTATTGAGGTGCTACTCTGTGCAGAATAGCAAACTTACATTTTACAACCTGTAAGAAGACACCAGGGAATTTAGGACAACTCGAAAGGTGTGTTAAAGTTGAATGGTCAGCAGAAATCTAAGTATCATGAAAATTGCTTTTTAATCTGTTACTGTTGAAAAAAATTGTTTACTAATCCTTTAAATCATTTTTTTTGCCTCGAGGGATGTTGAATTTGTAAGCACTCAATTTAGTCCCTGATTAGAGCTGCCGCATACAACACAACTGTCCTTCCTCAGCAACTCAGGGTAGTTAAGTGCAATAAGTACTTGGGAGTTCCCTTAGGATGTAATGGTCCCCACTATTGCTTTTGTTGGAGCCATTTGTATACCATCATTCCGGTGATTAATTGCCCTTACCTCCTCTTTCTTCATTTAAGAAATGTTTGCCCAGCTGTTCAAATACATTATAAGCTGTAACTGGAACAAGAGCTCACAAATTACCTACTCTCTTTCTCCAACTAAACTAGTGATTATAAGAGTAGACTAATTCACATATTTCAATGTGCTTGACTGTTGCCATTTCACAAATGAGAGGTGATAAAATAATGCCCAAGGAATGATCTTTGAGCTTTTTCACAGACTTTGAGCTTCTCTGCTACTTTATATTCAAGATGAACCTGAAAAGAACTAGGATAGGATATTCTGCCTCCCTGCACACACAGGCAAAGCAATGTGCTAGAACAGCTCTCTGTCCACATACGAGTGTGAGATCAATGAGTGAGTGTGTCACAAAATACAACCTGTATTCTTATACAGATAGCTCTTGTACGTGCAAAGTACAGAGCTCAGATTCAACCAGTCTTGGGCAGCCTTCTGCCTCCAGTCATTTGATCCACTAGGCTGCAAGAATCTCTCAGATCTTCTGTAGTCCAGGGATCTGCTTTGCTCAAGCTAGAGCTAGTGTCTTATGTATTACATTTCTGTAATTCTTGTTTAACATCAATCCCTAATGCTTAAAATCCCAGTATTTTTCCTGTCTTCTACTCTCTGGCTCATGCTTTCTTGATGGGAACTCTCACATCTCACCCATGAGTCTACAGACAATGTCTTCAACTACAAACAAGTTTTTCCCCTCTTGTTACTAGAGAGTGTATGTTCCTCCATTTGAAGACCAATTGGCCTATGTATGTTCAGGATCTCACTTCTTTTCACATGGAAATAATTTTGCTTTTCTTCTTAGTCTGTCTAACACCCCTTAAAGTAATCTGTCACTTTTAGTCTGACTACTTTAAGTATTTTCTATTTTTTTCATTTTCTTTGTGGTGTACCTAGGTACAGAATTCTTATTTATTTAGATTCACATTTTTTGCCTGCTTGAATTTATTTAAAGTCTATAATCAGTTTTAGAAAACTCTAAAATATTATCATTTTAAATATCATCCCATTCCATTCTCTCTTCTCTCCTTCTGGGATCCTGATCTCTATGTCACTTCTCAGCTCTTTTGTATTTTCTTCCTTTTTTTAATTTTTTCGTTTTTTGTCTCCGTAACTACACTGTGAATATTTTCTTTTGACACAAATTCTAGTTGATTAATTTTCTCTTTAACTATGTCTAATCTACAATTAAACTGATGTCTTGATTTTTTAATTTTCTATTATTATCACTCATTTCTATACCTATAATTTTTTGTTTGTTTTTAATAATTTCATCACTTTTACTACTTTCCTGTTTTCAGCAATATCTTTGAGCCTGTTTGATGCTTCTTTAAATATATTTGGCATAATAGTTTCATAGTTTGAATGTGATCATTCCAGTATGTTAAGGCTTTAAAGAGCAGTTTCTGCTACTGCTGTTATTACTGTTTTTGTTCTTTCTCCTGAAATCTATTTACATTTTGTGCCTAGTTATCTTTGGATTTGTTTGTTATTGTATTTAATCATTTAAAGAAATAATGTGAAGCCTTTAATACAGTAAATAAGATACTCCCCTTATTTGCTTCTGCTTTATATATGAGGTTATGATTAGCTTAAGACTACCTTACACTAAGATAAACTCCAAAAATTTTCTGGACATCCCAGAAGACTTTAACTGCAATTTTGTGTTATCTGTTCCACACCTGGTTCACTTTCTTTATGGTATGATATTTCTAAGACATTCTCTTCTGAGACCTGCAAAATCCAATATGGTTGTCTCAAGGTCCTTCTGGTTTGCTTAAATATGGATATAAGTGACCTACCTAGTATTAAGATGCTTACTTTGTATTACTAAGCCATACAAAGTAGCTAATTTTTAAACTAAACATAAAATTATTTCCATCTAACAAGTAATACTCAGTTCCATTTAAAAAGAGAATTCTAATGTAATACTTAAAAATCAAATAATAAACTCTTATCCTAAATCCTACTGGGAACACACATCCTTATAAATGTCCTTTATGTTTTTAATCTATTACTAAATCTAAATAGCCATCTGTCTGTATTTTTATTTAAAAAAAATAGAAGATGCTAAGCATAGCAAAAAGTCTTTGGAACTGGAAACATTGCCTACTGTTCTGAGGCATATGCCTCCTGGGAGTATGCTATGATCCTAGTTTCAACTATTAATTTAAAAATCAGAGAAAAATAAGTAGTAATACTAACATATATTTTTCTTTGAAACAATCTATATCCTAGACACAACTTAACAAACAGTGAACAGCAACAAGGTGTTTTATCTAGACTTCAACTTTAAGGGTTGGTTACTAAAATAGGATCCTGGAGAGGAGATAGATGGGAGAAAGGAAAGCATGCTGTCTTTAGAAGAATGAGAGGTTAATAAGGAGGAGAATATCTGACCCATGATGATGCACCAGGAATCACTGTTACATCTGCCTCCATTTAGAACCTGATCTCATGTTTCTACAAAGAAGGTGAAGATTTGGGGGTGCCTGACTGGCTTAGTCAGTAGAGCATGCAACTCTTGATCTTGGAGTCATGATTTTGAGCCCCATATTGGGCATAGAAGTAACTTAAAAAAAATACACTGAACATGATGAAGATTTCAAGATAAGATCTAACCAGGACTAAGTAACTTGACTAAATTCATCCTCTTATGGGGTCCCTGGGTGGCTCAGTCAGTTAAACATCTGACTCTCAATATCACCTCAAACTATGACCTCAGGGCTATGAGATTGAGTCCCACATCAGGCTCTGCACTGGGCATGAAGCCTGCTTAAGATTCTCTCCCTCCGTCCCTCCCCACCTCACTCGTGCTCTCTCTCTCTCTCTCAAAAATAAAATAAAATAAAATAAAATATTCATCCTCTTACAGATCTGATCTGTAATACAAGAGCACAAGAGTGTCCTAAGGTCTTGGTATTCAAAGTGTGGTACATAGCTGATAAAACTTATTTCTAAGTTCTATCATACTGCATTTCTGCAGTGTCTTGGGCTCCATTCTATACCTGCTGATATAGAATCTGCACCTGAACAAGAGTGTCCAGTTGAATAATAGCCAAAATAAAGTTTTAGAAGCAGTGGTTTAAGGAAATTCAAAATTGCCTTGTGAAGCTTTTACCATAAATGGTAATAAAGATTATTTTAGTTTAAATAGCCAAAACACTTCACTTAGCTTAATCCTAATTATTTTAAGATATGTTAGAAAAATTACAAATAGATAAGGTGTTTAACTGCTTTTGAAATGTATACGAAAGAAATTGTAAATGTCAGGTCTTTTAAGTGCATAAAATAAAGAGATTTAGGAGATGTTTACAAGACAGACACCTGGACAAAAGCAAAGAGAGGAAATAAATAATAAACAACTCTTAGCACAGTCCTGCCTTCAGTGGTATGTCATGCTTTTAAAAAAGTTAAGCTAGAATCTGTTGATCTGCTAATTGTTCTCCCTGGGAGTCTTTCTTTCTTTCTTTCTTTTCTTCTTCCTTTCTTCTTCTTCTTCTTTTTTTTTTTTTTTGAAGATTTTGTTTATTTATATAAATATATAAAGAGGGAGAGCACAAGCAGGGGGAATAGCAGGCAGAGGGAAAGGGAGAAAGCTGAGCAGAGAATCTAAAGGGGGACTCGATCCCAGGACCCGGGATCATGACCTGAGCCGAAGGTATATGCTTAACCAAACTGAGCCACCCAGGTACCCCTCCCTGGGGATTTTCCATAATAAAAAGATCTAAAGGAAGAAACATGTCATATGTATGAAAATAGACATCACAGATTTTTCTTTGAAGATATCAATTGAAAACCAATAATCTGAGAAGGAAGGAAGCATTAAATTACAAGATATTGATAGTATAGAATATAAAATTAGAGGTAGAGAAACAGAAAATGTTTATGACTGGTATCAAGAAAAAAGAAATCAGGGGCGCCTGGGTGGCTCAGTGAGTTAAGCCTCTGCCTTCAGCTTGGGTCATGATCTCAGGGTCCTGGGATCGAGTCCTGCATTGAGCTCTCTGCTTGGCAGGGTCCTGCTTCCTCCTCTTTCTCTCTGCCTGCTTCTCTGCCCACTTGTGATCTCTGTCTGTCAAATAAATAAAATCTTTAAAAAAAAAAAGAAAAAAGAAATCAGAATGCAAATCTTGGTATTATACTTAGATAAATGCATTAATAAGAATGAGGGCTAGAAGAGCAGTTAGAAAAATATAAATTGATTTGCTAGTGTCAGATGGTAGTACTTTTCCACTTGTAATAGTAAGATTTGTAAGTTAGAAGGCTAACTTGTGGAATGGCAAAGAAAAGACTCCAAAAATCTATTCTTCCATAGAAACAATGAGAACATGCAAAATAAACATTTTTGGAATGCTCAGAGTTAACTAAAGTTACACAACAAGCTGAGGAACATTTATTCAAGAAAAAGGGTTGGATCTTTGTATGAACAGAGCATTTATTGTGCCCTATTCCCCTCCTTTCTTCCCTGCTCTGCAGTAGCCTTGAAAAACCAAAGGCTCACAACTACATTAACTATGAAAAACAGCAGCCTCTTAAAAATCAGACTGGTTGGGAACATTCTAAAAGCCCCATCCCCAAGGAACTGTCACTATTTGACCTACCTGGCAGCTTGCTAAATAGCCTCAGAGCTAGTTTTTATTTGATTCAACTCAGAAATCCTTCTGCTGAACAGCACTAACCCCAGGACATTAGTAGAAAACAACCAATGGCAATTGCTTAACATTGGAACTGCCTGAAATAGCATTGCCAGTTGGCCCTAATAACATGCTGACCAGAACACTTAAAAAGAAAAACAGAACTTGGAGGTCCATAGTGGGCTGTGAAAAACTCTGATATATTCCTGGGGATTTCAATGTCCACATGCATATTTAGGGGTGTGATTTGGGCCACAAAATACCTAAGAAAGCTACTGTCTATCATTTCTGGCTGACCTCGAGGCTCTGCACAAGCTGGAAGAGACAGCTAAGGAGAGTTCTAAATTGGCTGCTGGAGCACTGGAAACATATCTATACACACAAGGAGCTCTTCAGCAAAAGGTGAGGGACTTACTCACTTAAAGAATTTGAAACAACCTCTGCTCAGTCATTACCTGAACACTAAGGTAACAGAGCAGAGATGTTAATGACCACACATAATAAAGAATACAGAATTTAAAGTATTAGTTCAGGAAATTCACTAAGTAAATAGAAATAACAAGAATCAGTTAACAAGTAAACTTCTTTACTTAAACAAGTAAAAAGAAATAACAAGTAATAGAAATAACAAGAGTCAGGGTGGAGGGATCTAATTTCCAGAGTTGGCACATTACATTATTTAAATGCCCAGTTTAAAAAAAAAATTAAGAGACATGTAAAGAATCAAGAAAGTATGGTCTATACACAGGAAAAAAGCAGCCAGTAGAAACTGTCCCTGAGGAAGCCCAAATATTGGGCTTTCTAGACCAAGACTTTAAAATCAGCTATTATAAGTATGTTCACAGGACATGAGACAAGTTATACAAAATGCATTTTAGTATACTTCTTATCTGCAGAAAGTATAACATTAATTAGACAAGCATGTAAAAATATTTAACATGCTAGATATGGAAAATGAGTAAACGTGTAAGAAAATAATATGGATATGCCATATCCATATTATGGAATATGAAATACTCAATAATGAATGACTAATACGCAATATGAATGAATCTCAAAAGCATTATACTCAGTAATTTTTTTTTAAAAGACTTACACAAAGGGCACATACATAATTCTATTTATATAAAGAACACATGAATAACTCTGTATATGTGAAGTTCTGGATCAGCCTGTGGGGGAAAAATCAAAATGTCCTTACCTCTGGAAGCAAGGGGATAGGAAATGATTGGAAAGGGACATCAGAAACTTTCAGAGAACTTTAGTGGTATTACTCTTAAGAATGCAAATTTCATTGTATGTAAACAAGAACTGGATTCTAGTTAATCACATGCATAGGTATATGCTAAAAAGCATATTTATTTGCTAAAAAGCAAATAAAATATAACATTAATTATAGAATCTAGTTTGTAAGTATTTGGGTGTTCAATTCACACCTCTTTCAATTTTTCTTTTGAAGATTTTCATGTTAGAAAAACACGGATGAGGGAGAATTTTAATCTAATAATTCAAAGAAGTTAAAATGAGGACAAAGAATGCAAATGTATAAATATGGAAAGCTGAAGTTGTAAAATTAAACTCAGAATATAAATGCTGTGTGGCTTTCCTTCTGCCGGCTCTTTTCTTTTCAAGAAATATAAAAATGAATGTGAAAACCTAACTAAAATCAAGTGAATCTTCAGTGATAACATGATAGATTTTTAAACTATCAAGTTGATATAGTTACATGAAATTTATTATGATAATGATGAAAAACTGAAGAGGTAGTATAAAGGCAAGATCCCAAGATAGGTCTTTACTTTTTTTTTTTTCATATCCTTGACATATAATACATAAATTTAAGGTATATAACATGTGGCTTTGATAGATTTATATATTTTAATATGATGTCATGCCATTGTAGGGATAGTTAGCACTTCTATCACATTACAACTTATCATTTCTTTCTTGTGGTGTGAATAATTGAGATCTAGTCTCTTAGCAAGTTTGATGTTTCTAATACAATATTGTGTAGCTTTTTAAAATATGTTGGCCCCCTCTAACAAGTGGCAGTTCCATTTCCTCCCCCTTTCTCTCTCCCCAGGCTGTGTCTGTTTCTCCCCAGAGAACTCAGCCCCCAGTCTCTCTGGTAGATTTGAAACTCACCAGGTTTCTCTCAGTAATGCTTTCCCCACCTCCAGTTCCCTCTTCAACTCAAAAGTCTCTTCTTCAAGAAGCCTTTTGTAGGCTTTCAGGCAGATCTCAAGAGCAGCTTTTCTTTCCTTATCTTACTTGTCAAATACAAAACAAATTGAAGTAAGCAAAGAGAGACATTATTTGAAAGGATTATTACGAGGGGAGGGGTAGAGGTGAGGGAGGTAGGGAGAAACTATTGCACTAAGGAGAGCTCTGACCATAAGACCTGCAAGCTTCTCTCTGGTTAGGCAAGAAGGATCTTTCTTTCACAGAGAAGAAGAAATTAGGCTGGAAAGAAATGTTGTGGGGAAGCAGGGTTAATGAGTAGCTTAATGGTGTCACTGGTGGGAGAGTTGTATGAATGGAGGTCTTGGTTCTTGGATTCCTTATGAAAAGATTTAGGGGAGGATCAGTGTCCCAATAAAGATAGTTAGGAGGAGGAGTGGCTGGGTGGCTCAGTCATTTAAGCCCCTGACTCTCGGTTTCTGCTCAGAATGATCTCTGGGTGATGAGATGGAGCCCTGCTGTGGGCCCTGAGGTGGGATGACTTGGGATTCTCTCTCCCTTTGCCCCTCCCCTTGTGGCACACGCTCTGTCTCTCTCTCTCTCTCTCTCTCTCTCTGAATAAATAAATAAACTCTTAAAAAAAAAAAAAAAGAAAAAGAAAAGCCAGAAGGAAAGTACTAAGAACAAAAGAACAAAGCAGTTTATTAAAGTGAAAGTACACTTTGCAGGTGGAAGCGCAGGAAGTGTCCCTGAGGTGGAACCTCCCCAAGCTGTTTTGGGATTGGATATTTTTGGGTCTCTCTGGGCTGGGAGGAGCTGTAATGTCCAATCCTGTGGTCTCTAATGGAGGCTGCTTCCAACCGTTTGGGGAACTCCTCCTACAGGTTGAGAGGGAGAGTTTTTGACCATACAAGGTTTGTCCTGGAACCTTCAAGGCAGCTTTTCTCCATGGAGGCTGGGGGGGGGGGGGGGGGGGGGGGGGCGGGGGGAGTAACCACGATGCAAATACATTCTAATGTATTATAATGTGGGGCAGAGTGGAAGAAGAGAGCATAGGCTCTGCATCCGCGTCTCATGGTCTGTTTGCTGCAAGGTCTAGAGACTCTCTGCCTCAGGGCATTCCTTGTACTGCTAGTACCTACCTTCTACCTAACAATTGGACAGATCAAAGAACATTTTACCTTAAGATTAATGTATACTCTAGAGAGGCTGTATTGCTAGCTCAGGCTGAGAGTGTGTCAAGATTCAGGAGGCTGGAAGGAGAGAAGTTTACAAAGTTTAATGAGCAGTCACTTTGTTCCCATTCATCAGTGGAGCCAAGGAGTTCGGTTAATCCTTTATGAGCAAAAAATGAGAATTTGGAAGGTCTCTGTCTTATCTAAATCATACAGGGAAGCACAGTTATCTGAAGTAAGCCATCTCCTAGACATAAAGGGTAGGAGATTTCTCTAACTGAGGCTGTTTTTCAGTATCTCAAGGCTCTAATAAATTTCAGCACTGTCATACTTTATGTATTTATTAGTATGACTATCTGACATATGTGTATCTCACCCATTAAATTATGTTACTGGAAAACATTCGCCAAGTCTATTTTTGCTGCACACATCATAATCTCAGAGTCCAGCATCCTAGTTGTTAACTGGCATACAAAGGAAAAGAATGAACAAATGGGTTCAGAACAGTTAGTAGAAACTTTAGATCTCAGTGTTCACATCCATTAAATGAAGGATTTAGATAATCATCTTCCTAGTCTGAAATATTTTAGTTTCATAAAACAAGATATTTACATAAACACATAATATATGAATAGAATCGATTTACCCTAGCTTTTAGCTGTTGAGGACAAGATGGCATTTCATTCGGGTTTTTATCTTATGCATTTGAAGTTTTGTTGAAGTATAATTCACAGAGTGAATAATGGCAAAATAGAGACTTTAGTTTTTGGAAATGCAAACTTCTAGTTTAATTGCCTTTCTCTTTCATCTTCCTGAAAAACAGAATACCATTTAACTTTGTGATTGTACCCACGACCATGTCTGATGACTCTCATAACTTAAGAAGTCAGCCAATCCAAAGACTTGCCCTGTTTCTAATATCCTGCCCTAAGAATTCCAGAGCTCATTGCATAAGCAATAAAAAACTTGCTTCTACTTCCCCTAATGAATTGCCATTTTGGAATTTTCAGTGTGATGTGTTCTTCCTTGAGGCAGTGAGTCATTAAAACTTGGTTTGTTTATATAAAAACAGCTTACTTTATTCAAGAGGGCTTTTCCAAAACTTCAGTCCTGTGAAACTGGAAGAAACTTGACCTCCTTAAGAAAAGGAAACATTTGGAAAAACCCATTATGTAAGTTACCACTCCTTCCAAAACATACACCTTTTCCGGTAGGACCAGGTGGGGAATTCTTGTTTAGGAAAATAAGATCTAAGTTATAAGCAAAATGGGAATCTCAAATCTCATGTAAACCAACAGAGGGTTTCAGCAGGAAAATTTCAAATCTAAGATATGTCTACTCTTATAGGTACTCCAGGGAAAAGTTAATGGTAACTGGAGAATCTAAGAAACCCACTATCATTGCTCTCCTTTCCAACATACTTTAATATCAAACCTCCCACTCCTCAGCAGAAGAAACTTAACCCAGTGCAATTTAGGAGGAGAACTTTAAAACGCAGGAGGGAATGTGGAACTCAGTAATTTTAGTGGAGGCGTGAAAGGGTACTTTGGAAATAGTTGTGATTTTAAAAAGACCTCTGAGCTTAGGGTGTATCCTTGAGGAAGGTGACGATCCCACCTGTGAGAACCTCAAGAATTTAAGCCATGCTTCTAAGTATAATGTGCATATAAATCACTTAGAGATTGTGTTAAAATGCAGATTCTTATCCACTGAGTCTTTAGTAAAACCTGGGATCCTGCATTTCTAATAAGCTTCCAAGGGATGCTCACACTGTCTGTCCTTGGTCCACACTATGAGTAGCAAAGGCCGCATGGAATGTCTGCAAGACTCTTCCTAAAGACAGCGATGTTGAGCGGTAGCAGGAAATGGTCCAGGAGCTCTAGCCCCTGTTCATCAACCAACTGTTGAGGCTTCATCTGGTTTTATACAAGGAAGGATCTTTATAAGTTTCTTCAGTGAGACTAAGATTTCTAAGCCTCACATGCATCACACAGGCATGTTGAAGGGTTTTTTCCAAATGTGTATTAAAATTGAAATTTATTTCGTATCCTTTAACTCTCAAAGTGGTTTTTTTGTTTGTTTGTTTTGGGTTTTTTTTGGTGGGTAAAAATACGATCCTGCTTACAATTTTAAACTTGGTGAGGGGGAAAAAAAAGCCCCTGTTCATTAAGTCAGGACTTTGTCAATCTTTTAATTTAGTGTTGTCAATCTTTTCTGGTGCCTACTTGCTAATCCCCCTATAGGCTTGAAGCTCGAGTTGTGACTAACTAAGTATTTAACACGGAATGATGAAGAAGTGAAAGACATCTTGTTCCCCTGAAGCAGAATGTAAATTCATTCCTAATGGAAATCATGGCTTTCAATCTCACAGTGCCTTGGCGAATTCATAAAACATCTCCGGCATGTCAATATTTGAACCAGTTCAGGAAGTAATTCTCACAATGACCCATCTATTTATCAGAAACACAGATTTAATTTTAGCATGGGATTTTTAATGTTTTCAACTTAATGTTTTGGGTTTTTTTATGACACATCTTTATGTGTTTTATTAAAACACTCTTTAGAAATAGTATACTCATTTAACTGTATACTAATTTTCAGACGATTGTTTAGAGAGTGCAATTGCTATACAGAACTAAGCATAATAAACAAAAAATACACGTCCTGTTCAGCTCTCCCTAAACCCAAAGCTAAAGCATACGTTTTTCCTAAACAAAACAAGAATAATCTTTTTAATTAAACCTCCATCTCCCTATGCAGGAGCAGAAGGCTTGCTTTATATTCAGTTGAGTCGCTGGTGATAACCAGTTCCCCAAGATTTGCATTCCACACCCAGAATTTCTGTGGAACACTTAGGCTGGCAAATTTCATTTACCCGGTAGAAAAAGTCACTAGAGACCCTCTAAAAAACTAACTTATCTTCTTAAATAATTTTTTAAATGATTAATTTTATTTGTTTCCAAGTAATGATTCCAGAGGATACCTACATAGTGAGACAATTGTTAGTAAATATTTGATTTTATGATTTTAAATTATTCTCTTCATGGAGTTCTTTTACTTACAGTTACAGTGTAAGGATTTTTTAAAATTACTAACTACAGTTTGAAGACGTATCTGATAATGTTCATAGAGTGCACCATTACATGGATGTTTTATATTTAGGTTGGATGTTTATGATTTTTTTTCCAATTTTCCACTAACGTTGCAATAAATTTTTTCAACTCTGGTTCCTTCAAGAAGACATTTATGTGTATTCTGCTTTTCTTTATTCTTCTACTCTATTGCTCAGTTAGTTGTTACCTTATTGTTTTTTAAAGACTTTATTTATTTATTTACTTATTTGTCAGAGAGAGAGAGACAGTGAGTGCACAAGCAGGGGGAGCAGCAAGCCCAGGGAGAAGCAGGTTCCCCGCTGGGCAAGGAGCCCAGTGGGGACTTGATCCCAGCACCCTGGGGTCAGGACCTGAGCTGAAGGCAGATGCTTACCTGACTGAGCCACTGAGGCATCCCAGGTGTTAACTTAAAAACATTATTTCACTCACTTAACTGTCTTCTAAAGCAGTAAAATATACTGTTTTTAACATTTTGTCTTAGAGTTATTAATTTTGTCTTTTAAAGCAATCTGGAGACTTCCTTCTTATTCTGTCTATATATTTTAGAAGATAGAAAAGATAACTTTATTACTGTATCCTTTTTTTGGTTTCAAGGACAGACTACATCTGATGTATTTCAAGAGATACATGGAACTTTCCATTTTTATTCTAATTACCCTTTTTAATGATGTTTAATGTTGTCACTTACAGTGAGGCCATAAAACAGTATGCATGGAGGATACAGATGTTAATGACTGCTTCAAAAGACTATAGTTTGGGGAATGTGCAGTACTGCAGACAGGAATATTTTCCCCCGTCTCCGAAGGGATTTTCAATGCAGCAGTACTCAGAGGAACCGCATCTATGATTTCGCT
Source organism: Enhydra lutris kenyoni (assembly GCF_002288905.1). Taxonomy (NCBI): domain Eukaryota; kingdom Metazoa; phylum Chordata; class Mammalia; order Carnivora; family Mustelidae; genus Enhydra; species Enhydra lutris. The sequence continues at coordinate 11,703,956 of NW_019154124.1, read as the reverse complement.
GAGTTTACCTCAAAGACATTTTCTGTTTTATCCTTTCTTTATTTGCCAGGCAGCCTTGAAGCAACAAATTTACATGAGAAAACCATAGTGTACTGACTTCTAATTAAAACTTCACACCCAAAATGCATTGGGATTTAATTTAAATATTTAATTGAAACACGACTTTAAAAGGAATATAAGAAAGAAGGAAGATGGAGCAAAGTTATTGCATGACACTCTAATTCTGCCGTGATAAGTACACTGCTGGGTCACGTGCGGGGGCTTTCCTCAGCTATGGTTCACTGAAGTTTTCTCGCTAATGAGTAGCCCCCACCCTGGATTTTGCAGTTACTAAAACTCAAGTCATCCGACATTGAAATCATGATCCCCCCATTCTCTTGTCTTTTTTGTTGCGATGAAGGACACTGACATCCATCCAGTTGTCAAAGCCTGCTGTCCCTATCTCTCCTGTTCCTTTCTTCTCCTTAATAACCCAGTGTCCATTATGAAGATCCCTCTGCTTACATAGGAATGGGCCTCTTGGCTGGATAATTCCTTTTTCTTCAGTCTGAGCAAGGAATTTGGAAAAACACAAAAAGTTGGGGCACCTGGATGGCTCAGTCAGTTAAGCCTCTGTTTCGGCTCAGGTCATGATATCAGGGTCCTGGGATCGAGCCCCACATCGGGCTCTCTGCTCCACGGGGAGCCTGCTTCCTCCTCTCTCTCTGCCTGCCCCTCTGCCTACTTGTGATCTCTCTCTCTGTGTCAAATAAATAAATAAAATATTAAAAACAAACAAACACAAAAAGTAGAGAAATTAACTCCAGAGCACAGTGGCAGGGATCTATGAACTCTTAGTGCAGAGAGGACAAGATCGTGTAAGAGCTAGAGGTGCATTGAATTCAGAATATTGTTGCACTGTTCTATGGGGTATGGATGTAACAATTTTTGCCTGTTCCCTGAAAGTTGGATGTGTGTGTTTTTTGTTTTTGTTTTCTCAGTCCCAGTGAACTTGGCCACCAAATATAATTCCTGTTCTTAATATTCCCACATTACTTAAGGAAACCTGAGAAAGCCTGTCCTGCTAACAGCCAGTACATAGATGATCCTAAACTATCAGATCAAAGTATCCAAATAGGTATTAATGGTTGGTTAAAAGCGTAGATTTTGGATTGAGTCCTGGTTCTTTCACTTACCAGTTCTGTGGTCTTAGATCACTTAACCTCTCTAAACTTCAGTTTCCTTATGTGTGAAATGTTAATAGGGCTTACATCATGAGAATTCCTAGTTTATGTGACTGGACTTTTTTCCTTGTTTTTCTTTTTAATTTATAAGAATCTTAAGTTGTATTATAAATAGATAAATTTTATATGCATTGCATATATTTTAGGAGATATTCTTGTACATTAGTTTTATTTTATTCCTGGCCTTGTCTGTAGATAAGAATTATTCCAGTTACTTGACATACTATTATGATTTCAGTCCCAGAAATTGTTATACACCAGTGTAATGACCTTAAATGGAGTAAGACTGCTTTGTATTCACTTCTTAATTTCCATGGTTTATTTTTCTAAATGTAGATTTTGAAGATAATAGGCACTTGCAGGAAGACCATACCCAAAACAATCCACAAAATATCTCTCTTTCATGTCATTTTTTCAAAGATCATTTATATTTTTTCTTCTATATTAAAGCAATAATACAGTGACATGTCCAGGTTTGGTGTAATAAGGGCTAAAGTTTATTTTCCACTTTCATTTAAAGGATGAACTGTAATTCCTCCTTTGGTCTTGTCATTCATAAGCTGGTAACTGCTTGCTGAAAACAAATCTCGTTCCATTCAGTGACATGCTACAGCCAACTCATAATGACTGTTGCAAAAACAAGGATTGAAATTTTAGAAATTTGTAAGCCAGTTAACATCACATTGGTGACTCGAAATTGAAAATGGTGGGAGTATTTACACCAAGGAAATCAATAAATGCCACAAATGAAGGCTTTCTTTTTCTTTTTCTTTTTTTTTTCAGAGAGCTGGCTTTTAAACACTTCTATCATCTCATGTTTCCCCCATTTTGAAACAGAATGACTCTTTCAAACTTCAAGTTAAGCCACTCAAACATTAGGCTGTGATATTTATTCCACAGCAACTATGGATTTACGAGAGAAGCCCGGCATCTTCTGTCCTTTGTGAAAAAACAAGAACATAAATCCTGTCTGTCCAAAATACGGGCAGAGTAAAGAATGTTGCCCTATCTTCCTTATCCCATCTGTCATCATAGGTAAAATTTCAACTAAATCTTTAGAGAAATCTGAATAGAATATTTATAAAGCCTTATATTACGGGTTGTACTCAGCAACCTCTGTTTCAGAAAGAGTAATTTTTATCCAAGAAAAAAACAAGAATGATCTCTATAGGAACATGCATAAAGATCACAGAGAACTTTTTAAATTTTGGCAAATAGGCACATCAAAGAAGATTATATTCTAATCTCATTCAGACCACTTTTGAGAGAATTGTTAGTTCATCATCTTCTGGTCATGATATTTGGGTGTTCATAGAGAAACCTAGACATAGTCCCCTTTATTTTATGTTTGATAAGGAGAATTCCCATTAATAAAAAATAAACCTAACAGGTAGAGCTAAATGTTCTTCCTGTAGCGTTCTAAGATGTCTGCTCTATTGAGAGAATCCTCATAAACAGCCTTCCCACATGCAGAACAAAAGATGGACTAGTTATGTTAGACATGTGCTTTTATTTCTTTCTTGGATAAGTAGATGGTAATTGAATGACTCAGTTCTATGTTAAGTATATGTTTAGCTCTCCAGTAGACCCCTAGAGCTGTATGATTTTTGCACTCCCACAAGCAATATATGAGATTTCTGGTTAGTCCCTGTCCTCACCCACACTTGGTATCATCTCATTGTTTAAGTTTGGACATTCTAGCGAATCTGTGGGAATATCTCTTTGTAGTTTCAGTTTGCATTTCCCTAATGACTAGTGAGGTTGAGCCTCTTTTCTTGTACTTGCTGTTTGCCTCCCTTTTTGCCCCTATTTTTTTTTCCTACATGTGCTTATCATGTGTTAATAGATAAGCCACCTTCAGATGCAAAGCAGATGAAACTCACTGGATTGTTTTGACCAAAAAGGTGTTTCATTCAAAGAATACCAAAGAAACGAAAGAAAAGTTGTACAATTGAGTTCAGGCAAAGAAGAATCCACAGCAGCTCCGGTATCTTTTAGCATAAGTGTACAAAGAGATCTTTTTCTTACAGAGCTCACAGGTGACTCAATTCTATAGCTTTAACACGTCACAGTTCCAAATTCTGAATTTCTGGAAGACTCTTATTGCTTCCGTTTGATTAAGATCTTCTTTAGAACTTTTTACTTCTTAAATGTTTTCCCCCCTAAATTATGGCAGAGAAAGTCACATTTGACTATTTCCTCTCTTATGTTATAGTTTGTTCTCATTAGTCTGATCTTTTCTTAAAGAATAGCTTGTCCTCATATTCAGTTTTGTGGGGTGATGAGAGAGAAATGCACAGGGAAGGAAAGAGGATGAAAATCCACCTCACGTCCACTGTTTTGATGATTCTTGTGGAGACAAACAGCAGACTGTCAAAGGGAGTGTGCTCACCTGTGCAGATTGAAGGTGGAGATTGAAGGTGAAGCAGAGGATAGGCCACAGAGGACATGCTCACATCAGAGAAAGTGGACCTTGGGCATCTGAGGCAAAGAGAAATTCTCTGCCTACAGAGGCAAGTGTGGCTGTGGACACATAAAAATTTGTAGGTAGGTAATTGGGAGTTAAGAAACCTCTTGCTGAATGATCTTACTTTCTTGGTCAAGAATATTGATGCTGAGAAGAGATGTGGTGGGACCTGAAGAAATAAAGAAAGAAAATAGTCTAGGTGAGCAATGGCTTTAAAAACCAAGAAAAATCTGTACTTCCCACATAGTGTTGGATAGAGTCTCCAGAAGAGGCTGTAGTCCACAGTTTGTAGGGATACTACCTGTAGATTTGTAATGCTTTCTATTATAAACTCCAGTAGAAATACAGAAAGAACAGCAAGAAAATTAAAATATCACCAAGACTGCAAATTTTTTTAGGAATTCACCATGGAAGGAAAAGCTGAAGTGATTAAGAAGAAAAGGGCTAATGTGATCCACCATATTATTCTTTCTGGAAGAGGAGAAAGTAGAGTCTAGAGAGTGGAGCTTAATTAACCTCAATATTTTTTGTATTTGCTTTTGCTTGTGTGGTGAAGTCCTTCACTTAAAAAAAAAAAGTATCAGAGAGAGAGAGAGCATGCTCATGAGGGGGAGGGGCAAAGGGAGAGGGAAGAGAAACCCAAGCAGACTCCATTCTGAGTGTGGAACCTGGCTCAGGGCTCAGTCTCAGGACCTTGAGATCATGACCTGAACAGAAACCAAGAGTTGGTGGCTTATCTTACTGGATCACATCGGCACCCCAAGTCCTTCACTATAAGAAAAGGATACATATTTGTGCCACTTGCTAATATTTTATTATGTTTAACACTAGTGCTGTTTTTTCACTCACTGTAAAATCTACTTTATTACGCCCCTGTCATGATGATATATATTATTAACCTTATTAAGTAATAATTCTAGAAAATAAACTTTTGCCAAAATGCATGTCATAAAATCAATGTTTTAATGACTAACCATTACTTTTTTTCCTATATCCTTATATTTAAAATGACTATTTTCAGACATATAAACACTTCTAACCAGTTTATCAAGCTTACATTGAGAAAACTACCTGTAGAGAAGAAAGACTTTCTGAGAATCACTGTACTCAGAATCCAACCTTGCTATTTACTGTCTGTGTGATGTAATTGTGTTTATCATTCTTATTGGTAAAAAATGGGATGATGATAATAGTACTAACTTAATAGAATTCTGACAAAAGTTAATGTAAGTAAAATTCTTAGAGATCAGTGGAAGAGAAACTCTATATGAAGATTTTCTTTTCTTTCTTGCTTGTTTTCTTGCTTGCTTTCTTTTCTGCAAATTAAATTGATCTATGATGATGGCTTTCAAGATGACCCAGATCTCTCAGCTTCTTAACAATTCCCTGAGTCAAAACCATTCCCCATTTCCTACTTAGGCTGAGCATGCTCTTGAGAGATAACAATGTTTCTGTCACATAATCGATACCCTGTTTGCTTCTTCACTCTAGATTCCTTCCTTTCCTCCATCTGGAAAACCTTTGCACATCTTGCAACACTTGCTCAGCTTAAAATATCTTTTCTATAGTACACTCTGTTTGACCTTTCCTGGTCCCTATATTCTTAACATTTTATAAAAAATCCCTATTAGTGTAAGTCATACCGTTTGGCAACTTTTGTCATGTGTGTATTTGTTTCCTTTACTATGACTGAACACTTCCAGGATAGAAGCTACATCTTTCTTTTATTCTTGCCCTCATATCTAGTACTTACAATATTTGTTCAGTAGATCAAAACTTTGGAGAATCTAGACATAAAGGAAATTAGCCCATCAAACATCTTTAAGGGAAACGTCTGATAACAAAAAAATAAGAGTTAATATTGCTTATGATGTGACATTTCCTGCCCCATGTGCTTTTCTCATTACATTTTCCTAACAGCTCCATGCTATGGGGAAACTGAGGGTTGGGCCAAGTAATGTACTTGAGTACACAGGTAGTAAGCAGTAGAACAGACATTTGAGGCCAGGAAGTGTGACTACAAAACTTGAGTAATTAACCTGGTATCATTTTTTTGTTATGTTGGTGATAAATATATAAAAGTCATTCTTGGATATATATATATATATATATATATAGCACATATCTATATAAAACCTCAACCATATGTCTATATATGGATATGTGTGAACATTGTAATTTCTTCTTTTGTATTTTCTACTTAGCATTATTTCCCTTAAGAATGGACTTGCTCTGGTACAGCAATGAACACCTGCTTAGTCTATGTGTAATGAATGCTTAATTGCAATTTACTAGTCTCCAGTAATTGATTGCTTTCTTATTTTAACTTTTGTGTTTAAATTTGCACTTTATTTAAAGATTACATTGTAAAGTCCCTGACATCAAGATCCATGTTTAAAAAAATAATAATAAAAAAAAGATGAAGACTTCCTCCACATTCACTTTCTTATTCCATAAATTATTAATTTACTCATTTTTTATTTGTTTAATAAGTATGACTAAAGCATTAATTAGGTTTCTAAGTAGTGATCTAAACAATAAAAAAAAAAAAACCTCAAAATCACCGGCCAAAGTCCATTTGTTTTTGTCACATAGGTGGTTAAAAATATTTATTCCTAGAAATGTAATGTAAATCTATTATAGGAAACGATCATGTGCTGATGAACTCTTCTCCTCTTAATAGATTCTTATCTAAACTTGGCACCCAGGAGCCAGTGAGCTAAAACTGACTTGCACAGTTTTGGTTTAGTTTTGTTTTTATGTAAATTTGATATATTTGGCAACATTTAAAATTCAGGAGAATTCATAAAAACTCTAGTCCCTGCTTTCTTTCTAAAAATCAGAACAGTGAGCCCACCTTTCTTCAAGACAGCAAGTCTCTCCTCTTGAGCAGTGATAACCCCATAAGACCCTTAATATGATCTTATTTCCCTTAGTCCTCCCGACTCATTAAGTTCACTTCAGCCCAATTCCCTTGGTTCTACAACCTGCCCTATCCCTGAGGACACTTAACTTTGTATCCCTTGTTCCAAGCTGACTTTATTTAATATAAGCACTACAAAATGGAATTTATAACTCATTGTTCATAATTATTAGTTGTGATTATGTCATTATTCAATAACACTCTTTGTTTTCTCCTTCTTAAACTTTAAAATAAATGGCATAGAAGATTCTAAAAGAGCTAAGCTGTTTTGACAAGCCCTGCAATATCTTTGGATTTTCATGCCTGGGTCATAGTGTTTAATGAAAGTGACTAGTCATCCTTGACATGCTAAGAACCAGGGAGAAATGCAAGGAATAATTTACATGGCCTTCAGTTTGACAGCATCAATGTATCTTAAGGTTATAACTTTATAACTTCAATTTCTATTTTCAAGTGCAACAAAGAAAATGAAATCATGCATGAAAACTTCTAGGACAACAAAAGGAATTTTCTTGATCAAAGAAAAACCTGGAAATGAGATATAATTATTAGAGAAAAATTATTAAGTCTCAGGAAATAATTTTTATTACACAAAGATATTTTTAGCATATTGAGTGGAAGTCATATCTTAATATTTTAAATATAATGTTACTTTATTCAATAGTCCCTAGTAGAGCAATTACTGAGAGGTTATCTTTGCATAAGAATACCATTTGTTTGTGAATTCATTAAATTTATGAATCTTGAATATCTGCTATGTAACCATTACAGCAAGAAGGTCTTCAAGTAGTTCATAGTCAAGTCGAGGAAATGGGCCCATCCACAAAAAATGTGATCAAAAGTAACAAATGTTATTACAGGAAAATGACTTTGGTAGTGTCTATTGGTTAAGATCCAGTTTCAGAGATCAGAATTTGCTCTCTAAAATAAGCACCAAGAGATTTATTATGGACAAATAGGGTAGTTGGGAAAGCTGCTGATGCAGGCTCTCACTTGAGCTTTCAGAGATAATTCCTAGAGTTCTATCACAAAAGCAGGCTACCCAGGAAGCAACTGCTTCACCTGTTGAGTTGGGCACTGCCTCACACGCCAGTACAGCCAGGGTGAAGGGTAATGGAATGATATTTTAAACAGTGACACTTGACCAAACTAGATATGCATCTGGATACAACAGGTCTAGAATATGGAGAAGAGGGCCCCTGGGTGGCTCAGTTAGTTAAGTGACTGCCTGGGCTCAGGTCATGATCCCAGAGTCCTGGAATCGAGTCCTGCATCAGGTTTCCGGCTCTGCAGGAAGCCTGCTTCTCCCTCTGACCTTCTCCCCTCTCATGCTCTCTCTCACTCTCTCCCTCTCTCTCAGATAAATAAATAAAATTTGAAAAAAAATATGGAGGAGAAATAGATTCTAAAAAGGAGTCTTCCATTATAAGCAGATTTGGAGAGAGAATGTTCAGTTTTGGAGCAGATAAGGAGAGGCGGTGTTCAGGTTTAATTGTGTAGAGGCTGAGGAGTCTGGGAGGCACCAAAAAGAAACGTCCTGGAAGTACTGAATAGAAGCCTGAGGGAAGTTAGAGATCAAGATGTAAGTTTGGAAATTGAAGTTAAAAATGATGAACCTAGTTATTTTTGCTTAAAGGAAGAGGAAAGAGGGGAGCATGGGCCACATTTACAGAGCAGGTAGTAAAGGCAGAAATCCAGTAAGGGTGGTTGAGAAGTGAGTTCTAGAATATAGCCGGATATATAGAAACTATTATTTAAATAAATACAAGAGAGTGGCAACATCTTTGAATGCTTCAGAGAGGTCAAATAAATCATGAAGATTGTCAGTTGCTTCCAGCATTGGCAAGGCATGACTGCTTTGACATGAGTGCTGTGTTGGGAGCGAAAAAGGCAGAAAGCAGATTTCAGTGGATTGAGGAGTGGTAGGTGATGAATCAGAGTCAAGAAGCAAAAATACACTCTTCTAAAATGCTTACCCATTAGGGTAAGACTTAAGACATCCTGATAGCTAGAAAAAAAGATTAAGACAAAAAAAAAACTTTACTTCTCCTTCTTTTTACTTATCAAATAAGAAGATAAATGAGTTTATTTATATGTAGGCAAGAAAGATCATAGAGAAAGATGAAAGTAGAAAAAAGAGAAAAAACATGAAAATACTTGATATAGCAACCTCTTCAATGTTTGAGGTGATGAGCCTTGGAAGAAATAACTTTCCCCTCATAAGATTGTAGGAAAAAGAGAAAGAAGTGTCAGATACCAGTATTTTGTTGTAGGGAAGAAGGACAAAGTCGAAGTTGAAAGACTCAAGTCTTTGAGAAGTAGGGTATTAACAATCCTTGAGTGGCTGTGACTTGCAGTCACTGAGGAGGCATGGTGAAGACTGTCCTGACCTACAGAATCTTGTTCTCTCTCTTGAGATGTATGTCTACTCTCTGCTAGAGAATGCATCTTATCGTACTGCCACAAACATAGGAGGACAGTTTCACAAAAAAAGTGTAGTTGGTTCAAGTCCCTCTTCATTTTGTAAGATCTCTCACAATTTCATTAGCCTTTTCTTCCCTCTCTGTAAGAACCTGTATCTAGGGCACCTGGGTGGCTCAGTGGGTTAAGCCGCTGCCTTCGGCTCAGGTCGTGATCTCGGGGTCCTGGGATCGAGCCCCGCATCGGGCTCTCTGCTCAGCGGGGAGCCTGCTTCCTCCTCTCTCTCTGCCTGCCTCTCTGCCTGCTTGTGATCTCTCTGTCAAATAAATAAATAAAAATCTTTAAAAAAAAAAAAACCTGTATCTAAAGTAAGACTTACATGCCACAGTCAAGAGCATCGAAAGAAGTAAGCTCTTTGTGTTTGATTTCAGGAACTCACGTGATTATTTTAATTTCCTCCTTGTGCCCTTCTTATGTTGAGGTATGCTTTTGAAAAACCCATTCAGATTAGTCCTCTTCAAAATTCTGGTACTAGGGATGGTTGGATGGCTCAGTTGGTTAAGCTTCTGCCTTCAGCTCAGGTCATGATCCCAGGGTCCTGGAATTGAGTCCCACATTGAGCTCCTTGATCAGTGGGGAGACTGCTTCTCCCTCTCCCTCTGCTGGCTGCTCCCCCTGCTTGTGCTTTCTTTCTCTCTCACAGGCAAATAAATAAATAAATCTTTAAAAAAATAATTCTGGTACCAGTACTATTGTTAGAAACCATAATTGTACTTCATGAAGTTGTATATCCATGGATGAATAATAAATCATGCTAACTTGTATAAAGCCTATATAGCAAATATGTGAAGTTTTTAAAAAAATCCAACTCTATGCTCTAATAGGAAAGAAGACAATAAAAATTATGGAGATAATGGAATCTGGGATGTTATTAGAGGATATGGTGAAGCAGATCTGAGATATTCAATGTCAGATCCCCAGATGGAACTTCATATAATCTTCATCTTACCTATCCCCACCCACCTTTATTTTAAGTTCCCTTGATGGATTTGTATGTATTTTCTGGGGAAAAAAAGAAAAGAAAACAGTGTTAATATTACAGGTTGTAAGAAATATAATGACCACTTTGGAAAGCTGATGTGGGGAGTGGGAAAGAAGGTGATTCAAGACATACAGAGTAATTGTGGAACAGCAAGCAGTAAGGAAAGTTATGAGTAGGGGTGCATATGTTCTATAATTTTCTCTAGCATCTTACAGTATCACTACAAACTATACAACTGGCCTTTAAATATATTTTGAAAGCAGTGTTTATTACATATATTAAATGTGGAGAGGTTTTCAACATAATATGAAAAATTATTTTTGAGACTCTGTTTCTATTCAGAATACTAACCTGATTTTTCAAATAAGCCGGTCCATTTATTGGTTAAAAAAATATATCATACACATCAATGAAGAAGCCATTTATACTCTTACAATTATTGTGTTAACCATGTAGAATTCAAATCTTGCCATTAACAACTCTGGAAACAAAAATGGAATCATTATAAATAAAGGAAAAGAACAAAGGAAAGAGTCCTATGAAATCAAACATAAAAGAAAAAAGAATGTAGAGCTGGTAATACCTCAACAACATGTGCTTAGGACATCATAAATATTTTAAGAAATAGTAGTTGAAAGCAGAAAAATTGACAGAAACCAAGATATATTTATCCACAAGCTGTTAAATGATCATTTCCTTGGTTTTTAGCATCTCATTCTCTGCATATCTACCTTATGTTTAACACACTCTCGTAGAAACCACATATTCTCACTGGAAACAGTTTCTTGAGAATAGTTTAACCTTTAAAAACATATATGTGGGACGCCTGGGTGGCTCAGTTGGTTAAGCAGCTGCCTTCGGCTCAGGTCATGATCCCAGCGTCCTGGGATCGAGTCCCACATTGGGCTCCTTGTTCTGTGGGGAGCCTGCTTCTCCCTCTGCCTCTGCCTGCCACTCTGTCTGCCTGTGCTCGCTCTCTCTCTCTCTTTCTGACAAATAAGTAAATAAAATCTTTAAAAAATAAAATAAAATAAAATAAAAACATATATGTGTGTGTGTTCTGTATTTATATTTAAAATATTGATTCATTTTGGGGCCCCCCAGGTGGCTTAATTGGTTAAGCATCAGACACTCGATTTCAGCTCAGGTCATGGTCTCAGGGTCATGAGATCAAGCCTCATATCAGGCTCTGTGCGTGGAGCCTGCCTAAGATTCTCTCTTTCCCCTCTCTATCTGCCTCTTTCTCCCTCCCTCTCTAAAACAAGCAAAATAAAAACAAAAATAAAATAAAATATTGACCCATTTTTTCTCAAAATACAGAAGAAACTGTAAAATAGCCTATATTCTTAATGCCCACTATCTATTTTTTGAGGAATAATTGGGAATAACAGGTAAATAAAATTATATATATTTGAAGTATGCAAGCTGATGATTTGATATAGATATACACTGCGGAACGATTGCCAACATCAAGATAATTAACACATCCATCACCTCACGTAGTGTGTGTGTGTGTGTGTGTGTGTGTGTGTGTGTTTGGTGAGAATGTTAAAGATCTACTCTAAGTAATTTTGAAGTACATGGTGCCACATCCTTACCACCCTCTTGACTGCTGCGGCGAAGACATGCAATGATGAAAAATGTAAAGTATTACAAAATGTTAGAAAATTTTTATTTTTCGGGAAATTGCAAAATTCTTACCACCTGTCCCACTCCTCACAACACCCACTATTAACAGTTTATTGTGATTCCTTCTCCTCACCAAAACCTACATTTACTCATCTACTCCCAGTCAGTTTTAAATTTACTTTCACAAAAGGGATCTTAACATATTATTCTGCATCTTTCTCTCTTCCATTAAAATAGATCCTAGAGATATTTTCCTACTAGTACCTATTTCAATATTTCATTATTTGTTATTATGGCAGAGTCTATCATTATATACTATAATGTATTAATCTTTCCCTTCTTGATGAACAACATTTTGGTTGTTTTTAGCATTTGCTCTTATAAAACTTTCTGCACTGAATATCCTTGTACATAAATTGGAACAAATTAATAGATTAAATTTCTAGCAGTGGGCCAAAGGTATAAATATTTTAAATTTTGACAGATATTGTGAAGTTGTCCTCCAGAACAATTTATATTTCCAAAGCATTGTATGAGACAGCCTACTTATCCACACCTGGCCAGCACTGAAAAAAATCAAGTATTTTAACTCTTGTAAGTTTAGTAGGAGAGAAATATATACTTTTTCATAATTTGCAGTTCTTCCATTGTTATCAAGATTGAACATTGTTTGGGGCGCCTGGGTGGCTCAGTGGGTTAAAGCCTCTGCCTTCAGCTCAAGTTACGATCCCAAGGTCCTGGGATTGAGCCCGGAATCAGGCTCTCTGCTCAGCAGGGAGCCTGCCTCCCCCTCTCTCTCTGCCTGCCTCTCTGCCTACTTGTGATTTCTGTCTGTCAAATAAATAAATAAAATCTTTAAAAAAAAGATTGAGAGGGCACTGATTGCATGGAGCATTGGGTATGGTACAAAAACAATGAATACTGTTATGCTGAAAATAAATTAAAAAATGATTAAAAAAAGATTGAACATTATTTGCATACATTTTACTATGATTTGTATTTTTTTTTTGAAGACACCTTGCTTTAAAAAAAAAAAAACTGATTTGTTTGAACAAAGGGGAAAAAAGGACGGAGAGGGAGAGAGAATGACAAACCAAGAAATGACTCTTTTTAAAAATTTTTATTTTATTTAAGTTGCATTAACTAACATATAGTGTGTTATTAGTTTCAGAGGTAGAGTTGAGTGCTTCATCAGTTGTATAAAACACCCAGGGCTCATTATATCATGTTCCCTCCTTAATGCCCATCACCCAGCTACTTCATCCCACCACGTCCTCCCCTCCAGCCATTCTCAGTCTGTTTCCTATAGTTAAGAGTCTCTTAGGGTTTGTCTCCCTCTCTGATTTCATCTTATTCTATTTCCTCCCTTCCCCTATGATCCTCTGTTTTGCTTCTTAAATTCTACATATGAGTGAAATCATATGCTAATTGTCTTTCTCTGATTAACTTATTTCCCTTAGCATAATGTTATCCACATTATTGCAAATGGTAGGATTTCATTTTTGATGGCTGAGTAATATTACATTGTGTGTACATATATACCACCTCTTCTTTATCCATTCCTCTGTTGATGGATACCTGGGCTCCAATGTTTATAGCAGCAATGTCTATAATTGCCAAACTAAGATACCAAGAAATGAATCTTAACTATAGAGAACAAAGTGAGGGTTGCTGGAGGGCAGATTGAGGGAGGTTGGTGGGACAGGTGAAATAGGTGATGGGCATCAAGGAATGCACTGGTCATGGTGAGCACTGGGTGATGTATGAAATTGTTGAATCACTATATTATGCACCTGAAACTAATATAACACTATGTTGTCTATAATGGAATTAAAATAAAAATAATAATAAAAAATAATCTAAAAAAGAAACTGGTTTGTCTATCTTTTCTCATTGATTTGCATAAGCTTTTTGTAAATTAAGAATATTTGTTATATGCATAATATTTTTCAGCTTGTTATTTTTCAGTTTCATCTTCAGAATATATCTATTGTCATACAGACATTTTGTTGTTGTTGTTGTTAATTCTGTAAGGTCAAACTTTTCAATCTTTTAATTAATGGTTAGTCCAAAAGTTTTTCCATGTTCCAATTCTATGAATAGATTCATTCATACTTTCTTCAGTTTTATTAATCACCTGAGTTTTTTTAAATATTTCAATCCTTTGAGCATTGGGAACGTATCTTTTTTTGTTGTTTGTTCCATTTAGCAATATTTTCCATAACTCTAACAATATTTTGTATTTGAAAATATGATATGCCACAATTATCATCAACCCAATGCCCCTAGGTGCTTGGATCTATGTATTAAAAAAAGAGAAAGTCTCTGTTTCATTTCCTTGACTCTTTTTTCCCCCCTGGATTATACTGCCTTAGGTATTTTCAGTAAAAATACAAAAGTTTTGGGGCTCCTGGTTGGCTCAGTGTGTTAAAGCCTCTGCCTTCAGCTCAGGTCATTATCCTGGGGTCCTGGGATCAAGCCGTGCATCGGGCTCTCTGCTCAGCAGGGAGCCTGCTTCCCCCTCTCTCTCTGCCTGCCTCTCTGCCTACTTGTGATCTCTGTCTGTCAAATAAATAAATAAATAATCTTTAAAAAAAATACAAAAGTTTTACCTGGTGACTTTGCTTTGAAATATTTTATTTATTCAATTGCTTTTTTTGATTATGATTCCCTAGAGGTGAGCAGAGGTGAAAAATACTTGACTTTCCCTGGGCACCTGTTTATGTCACCTTACTGAGTTGTTTGATTGATTTCTAACCTTAGTACTTCTATGCAGGTATTGATTATCCAATATCATAGATGAAAAAAAAATCAGCTTCAAAGAGGTCAAGTATCTGTGCAAAGTCACATAACTATGGAGTGGCAAGGCTGAGATTTAGACGTATATGCTTCTGCCCCTAATGCCTATGCTTTCCCACAACCCTAAGGTTTTAGTATCTTGTGTGAGATACAGGGTCAAGGACACAAGACAGGGTCATCCTCTAGCATTAAGCATCACAAGGAAAGTTGGAATTTGAGATAGAATACTAAATATTAGAAAGGAGGTAGGAGTAACCAGCATGGAATTCCTAAATCTCCTAGAGAAATATTTGGGCTGGTGTATAGGGTATGTAAAGGAACTTAAGGAGAAGGAAATAAAACAAAAAACAAAAAACCTCAAAATGGAGTTTGAGTCAGGTGGTAGAGAGCTTTGATTACCTGGCTAGAGAGATTGTGTTGTATTTATGGTCTCATTAGAAAGAAAATTTTTCCTTCTATGTAGTTGTGAGAACTCTTTTAATTTGACCAGGGCAAGAGTCAGCAAAGTGTCTTCTGCAGGGTAATTTTGACCCGTCCAATTTTGTTGTTATTGTAAATAACTTTTAGGAAAACATAACCACCCCTGTTGGTTGACATATTGTCTGTGGCTGCTTTTGTGGTACAATGCAGAGTTGAATAGTTGCATAGAACCTAAGAAACCCAAAACTCTGTCCTCTGTAGAAAAAGCTTGATAACCCTCATACTAGGGTATTTTCTCAAAATGTCACTAGAGCTGACCTGAATAAAGAAATCAATTTTGTTTATATGAATAAAATGTCAGGAAAGGATTTTTAACATGGATTCCACATTGATTATTTGATTCTCCAACTCCTGTCACCATCTAAAAATGCTTGATGCAGATTTATCCTAAAATTGCTCTTTATTTAATTTAGTTTTTAAGTAATGACACAGCTTAAGTCATTTGATGTATTTGGAGAAGGAAATAAAAAAAGATATGTCGAAACACAAATTGATCAGTGAAGTTGTTTATAAGGCCTGGATGTGTCATAAAATACCCTGAAAACCTCTCTTTAAAACTTTGCACTAATATGAAAAAAATTTAGAAATAATCCAAGGACTAGATCAAGAATAAAAAACCGAGCATCTAATATAAAGAAATAATATTGCCTCTACTTGCAAATTATGTTACTCTTGTTCAACAAGAGGAGGCCAAATGGACTTCAATGGTACTGATTATTTATTTGAATTTTCATTATTAAAACACTTGAGTCATTAGCTAATTAGCGTAAAGTGCATTTGTGAGATGTAGGAGAGGAAAAATGTCGCTGGAGTGCATCGAAAGTGATGTGGTTCTAAGAGCTGACTGAGCTCTTCTCAGTTTCCGCCTCTTCAGCTCCTTAACTGGCGACCACGTCCTGGGGTGCTCAGAGCCTCTCCTCCAAATGTCACTTTCCTGCTGAATGACATAATGACATCTTCCTTCCAAACGTGTAGAGTTTGAATTTTTTCTACTGTGGATAATTTGTGAAAATGTGAACACAACAATGTAGGTGTTGTTTTAAATTGATATGGAGCAAAGATTAATGATATGCTTCTAATCAAGATAGAAAATGACTTCCTATAATTATCTACTTTAAGAATAAAGTCTTTCCTTCCTATTTAAAGGAGAATTGGATATTTTATCCATGCTCTAGACTTAACCCTGACACTGTTGGTATTGGAGCCAAATGCTTCTTGGTTGCGGGGCTGACCTGTACGTTGTGGGATGTTTTCCAGCTCTACCATTTGGATGGCAGTAGCGACCATCCCATCCCCCTTCCCAGCACTGACATGAAAAAAACGTTTCCAGACATTGTCAAAAGTCCCTGGCTGGGCAAAGTTGGCCCTGGTTAAGAACCACTACCCAGGACAAAGATGTGTGACAGGTTGTGTGAGAGCATGTGTACCTCATCATCTAGTTAATAACCGAAACCATGGTTTTGACAGGCAGCCTGCTGCTTTTAGATCTGCTCATTTTCTTGAGAATTATATGTATTTATTGATCTTTTGTGGGAAAGAAATATGAAGACTCGTATGCTTAGTCTTCAAATTAAACTATCTTCATCACTTGACTGCCATGTACTAGTTGTATGACTTGATAAATGACTTGACTTCTAGGAACCTCAAGTTCCTTGTATTGGGAATAATTTATGTAAACTACTTAGTACTGTGCCTGATATCGAACATGTCATTAAGTTTTGGGTTTTTATGGACAATTATTTTAAATTGCCTTATGATTATTTTTTTCCTTCCATGGAAAGATTTTATATTTCATTCCATGGATGTCTTGTATGATTTGCTTTAGCCAATACATTATGACTGTAAGTGGCCACTCCCAAGAAGAAGCTTTAAGAACCAATGCATGTTTCTACCACCTCTCCCCTGGCTCTCTCTTGAGACCAGCAATGTCTCAGGGGCTGTTCCTTTAGCCTGAGGCCTGGAATGAAGATAACATGGAGCAGAACCACAACCAACCTGTGTCAGACACATAACTTGACCTCGAAATTAACTTTGGTTATCAAGAATGAAGACATACTAAGTTGTGTATGTGTGTGTGTGTGTGTGTGTGTGTGTGTGTGTTCTTTTTTTTTTAATTTTTTATTTATTATTTTTTTTTAGAAACATATGATGTATTTTTATCCCCAGGAGTACAGGTCTGTGAATCGCCAGGTTTACACACTTCACAGCACTCACCATAGCACATACCCTCTCCAATGTCCATAACCCCATCCCCCTCTCCCGACCTCCCTCCCCCCAGCAACCCTCAGTTTGTTTTGTGAGATTAAGAGTCACTTATGGTTTGTCTCCCTCCCGATCCCATCTTGTTTCATTTATTCTTCTCCTACCCCCCAAACCCCCCATGTTGCATCTCCACTTCCTCATATCAGGGAGATCATGTGATAGTTGTCTTTCTCCGATTGACTTATTTCGCTAAGCATGATACCCTCGAGTTCCATCCACGTCGTCGCAAATGGCAAGATTTCATTTCTTTTGATGGTCTTTTTTTTTTTTTTTAAGTCAGTCTAACTGGGCCTGAGCTAATTGATAAACTAATTTATCAAACATTTCTTGAAGCTTGTTACATACTAGACATGATATTTTGGATAAAGAGATTAGCAAACACTTCCATAATTTTTTTTAGAATATAGGTTCTACTGATAGAGAAGGAAAAAAAAATCACTGAACATAATGAAAAAAACTGATCTGAATGTGATGGAGGCTGTCTTTGTTACGGAAAGGGAAGTGCCTGTTGAAGTTCAAACTCAAGGTCAACTAGTTTGCTAGTTACGGAGAGCAGAAGAAGAATCAGGCTAAAGGAAGTACAGGGCAGGGAAGTAGGCAAACAAGGAGCATTTCCCTTTAATGATGAAGAGTTAGGAGGAAACAGAACATGCAGCATGTGAAGACAGGAGGAAGGGGCACCTGGGTGGTGCGGTAGGTTAACTGTCAGCCTCTTGGTTTTGACTCAGGTCCTGATCTCAGGGTTATGAGAGCAAACCCTGCATCCAGGCTCTGTGCTCAGCACAGAGTCTGCATGAGTTTGTCTCCCTCTCCCTCTGCCCCTCCCCACAATGCTCACTCTCTCCCTCTCTCTCTCTCTCTCTCTCTCTGTGTCAATTAATTAATTAATTAATTAAGGAGAGGGAGATGCCATAGTTTATAGTTTTGAAATTTAGGATTTATCTTTTTAGATAAAAGGAAACCATCAAACATTTGTAAGCAATAGAATAATAATGTCCTCTATTATTCACTCTATCATTGTCCATACTTATTGCCTATTTAGAAGATTTTAATGGCCTTGTAACATTATTTAACCATACAGATCTTTGTTTTAATATCTTATTTCTCAGAACAAACTCAAAGCATGCACATTTTTCCAATAAGTTAATGTTCAACTTTTCTAATATTGAATTTATTACTTTGAGAGGTGTGATCCTAAAAGTAGACTAACCTAGGAAATTATTCCTTACTGAATAGCATTAGCTTTTCCTTCTCATTGAAATATTGCCGGTGACAGTGTACTAAGGCAATGTTTCAGGGAGAAAAATGACAGGGAAAAATAATAATAATAATAATAACAAAAGCACAATAGTGAGCAAGTCCAAAATAGAAATGGAAACGTCATTGGAAAGATCCTGGAAAAGTCAGACTAATTTCTTCTTTATTTGAGTTCTATTTGGGATTCATAAGAAAATACCATTTTTTCAGCGGTTCTAGGTAGAACTATTCCGTTGATGATAATGCCATCCTTTATGGATTTCCTGAAAGCTGTTTCTTGCTACCAAACACATTCCTAACTGATAAATTAGAACACTCAGCCTTTCCAACAATTATGTAGCCATCATCTTCATAATATTATTATTGTTGTTATTATTATATATCAAGTGGTTTTGCTCTCATGACTAGACTCTGAGATACAGTCTCATCAATCATAACCATGATACATGGCCGCATGCAAAGAGATACAGAGAAAATTACTTTTAAGCTTTATAACCACTATACCCTCTATGGCTACTCTGTCCAGTTTTGTGGCCCTGAGTCACAACAGTTAAATTAAATCAATTAAGTTTAAATAAAATTTAAAGCTTAGTTCCCCGGTCTTAGTAGGCACATTTCAAGAGTTCAAAGCTACATGTGCCAGATGCTTATCATAGTATAACATGCAGCAGATAGGGAACATTTCCATCAGTGCAGAATATTCTGTTAAAAATTGCTGCTCTATCGTAAAGACATGCAAGAGGGATAAAGTTCCATCAAACTTACATCATACCCCACAGTGTCTTAACATAAGATCCATGTTCAAGGGTTCCTTTAAAAGGTTGATAGTTATTTACCTATTCTTGTTGTAAACCAAATATTTTATCTCCTTACTGGCTAACATTCTGTATTTAGAATAGGAAAGGCAGCAAATAATGAATAAGTTAAAAGTAGTGACTGTACTCTAAATTTGTCTAAAATTCAGTGGAATCACCTACAAACTTTGGTCTTCTACTGCCATTACAGAATTCAAGGAAAAGCAAAAAATAAACAAGACAGCAGCCCCTCGGAGATTTAATGCCACTTTCTGTGCCAGCCATTCTATAAAATATTAATGAGGACATTTGCTGTAATAAATGTTAATACATTCTCTTGAACGTGTGAACACTGGCAGATGATTCTTTATAGTGACATTCAGTAGTAGGAAGAGTTTATTAAAGCAATATATTAATTCTCAGGAAGCTAAAAATAATACTTAAGTTCATATCTGCTGTTTTTAAGATTATCCTACTGATTTTTTTTTAATTGGAAGAAGGTAATATTTTGTAGCAGAAAATGTTTGAATCCAGGAACTAAAACATTGGGTCCATAAAATACCTGAATCTTGCTCTCTCTTCTCCCTAATAATATTACTACAATCAGGAAAGGATAACAGGCATCTTTGAACTTCCATATATGAGTAAAGGACACATTAACCTATCCCTAGTTAATCAGTGGACATGACTTAAAATCTAGCGTACTCAATATGTGGTATTGAGAGAGAGTTTAAGAAAGTGTCTGATATACTAAAAGCTGACTCTATACATAGAAAAAAACCCTAATTTCTATATGTAGAAAAAAGAATCTTCATTTGAAAAACAATTGAATGGGTACTGTTTTTTCTGCTCTCTTGATGTAACAATTGTGGTCCATATGTTATTTTTTGGTATTTCTTGGACCACTCAAAAAGGAGAGCATGATTTTGAAATTTGTCTTAATCTGGGGTGCCTGGGTGGCTCATTGGGTTAAAGCCTCTGCCTTCAGCTCAGGTCATGATCCCAGGGTTCTGGGATCGAGCCCCGCATTGGGCTCTCTGCTCATCGGGGAGCCTTCTTCTTCCTCTCTCTCTGCCTGCCTTTCTGTCTACTTGTGATCTCTGTCAAATAAATAAATAAAACCTTTAAAAAAAAAGTAAAAAAAAATTTTGTCTTAATCTATAAATCACATAACTGTTGATATGTAGGTAACTGTTATGATGTCTTTTTTTGCAAGGTTGATGATTTTGTTTGATATTTCTGGTTATGGTCATAACGTAAGATTAAAATTAGAGATTAAAAAAATAAAAATAAAAATAAAAATTGGAGATTAAAGATTAAAGATTAAAAATTGTTGGAAATTAGGCAGTGAAAGTAGGGAGAAATGTTCTCTAGCAACCCAGAGTAGGATACAGAATTCTAAACCAGTGATTCCCATTATGTTATAATGGCATGCCAAGAATAGTATTGAAAGCCCTCTGCCGTATATGGCACAACTTATTTATCCAACACATATTTCTGGAACCCCTTCCTCGGTGATTCTTTGTATTGCCTAGTTTGAGGGACCATGGAAAAGTTAAAAACACAAAACAAGTCAACGGTTGGTTTGCAGTTGATAGATCCTTTTTTCTGACAATATACTGAAACCACCTGGGAAGCAACTCAGTGTTTCCTCCAAAACTTGTTTGCTGAATAGTTCTCAATGTGACAGAATTTGGAGCCGGGGCTCTTGGGAGGTGATTAGGGTTATGCAAGGTCATGATGGCAGGAGCCTCAAAATGTAATTGGTACCCTTAAATGAAGAGACAAGAGCTTTTTCTTTTTCTCTCTCCCCAGAGCATGCACACGTGACTAAGTCACATGAGTACAAAGCCAGACGGCAACCACTTAGAAGTCAAGAGCAGAGGCCTGGAAAGAAGTGCCTCCTTGCCTGCCTCTTTATCTCGGACTTCACAACTCCCACAATGGTAAGAAACACATTTTTTTATTTGTTTAAGCTGTCTAGGTTATTGTATTTTGTTATGGCAGCCAGAGTGAGTAATATAGAAGCTAAAATATATATAAAAATCCAAACGACAAAATCTCCTACCTATTTCCACTTCCAGATCTTTGTGTTGGTTTTGTTTTGTTCTCAGGGCATGGGTGTTTTACTGAAAGCTTTTCAGGTGAGTTTACTCTGTAGCCGGCTTTGCTGGCTAGGAAGTATCTCAATATATGTTTGTTTGTCCTATTGTCCTAGGAAGGAGTCTCAATATATGTTTGTTTGCTTTTCTACCCACGCAGTCCTGATAGCTGTATCGCTCCCCACACAAACCTCTCTCAGTCAGGATTTCACTATGTAAGGAGAGAAGTGAGGACAACTTGCAAAGCTTTAAGAAAGCTTCTAGGACTGATGAATCTTTTTTCTCTACTTGCTTTGAGAATCCCTGTGTAACAGATAAAGAGCTGTTAAGTCAGAAGATAAAGAAATTATTGTCATGAGCTTTTTGGGACAGGGTTTTTTTTTATTTGGTTTGGTTTTGGTTGTGTGTCTGTGTTTGTGCGCACGCGTGCACGCACACACGCCCGCACTTGCTCAGGTGATAGGAATTGAACTTGTATGGGACATGTGGATGCCTCAGTGGGTTAAGCATCTGGCTTCTTCCGAGGTCATGATCCCAGGAGCCTGGGATCAAGTCCCACACAGGGCTCCTTGCTTAGTGGAGAGCCTGCTGCTTCCTCTGCTTGTACTCTCTTTCTCTCTCTCTCTCACAAATAAGTGAATACAATATTAAAAAAGGAGAGAGAGACAGACCTAGTGTTTAATGAAAGGTAAATGTACCGTTTTCTACTTGGACACCGTTCATTTCCCCCATGTTCTGAGACCAGATGAAGTGGAATTTGGGGGAGAGTAGTGGCAGAGCAGGGTAGGAAACATGAACTTTCTCAGAAGGGGCACTGTCTCAGCATGCACAATGCTTTCCATTTTGGGAAGTCCCACAAAGCTTTGCAGAACTTTCCAAGGAGAATGGGTGGTCCTAACCCACAGGTGAGAGTGAAAACAGGAATTTGGGGTGTCAGGGGTCAGTGAGGGAGGCGATATTAGTCTCTTCCCCACCTTCTCCTAATAATTTAAAATCATGCTGTACACATAATTGGAAAAACAAAATAACATTCTTTTCCACACGCCAGCAACTCTTAGCAGGGCAGGATGGTACCTTCCTAAGGAGTAGGAATCAATTGTAACAGTACAAGGAACCATTTCAAAGCTTTAAATCTCGAGAGGTTACAGGGAGGTAAGAGCTGATGGGGAACTCCCAAGAAACTGCATTACAGAATGGAATGAATTTACGTTATTGGAAATTTTTACCGTTTTTGAGTCTCTTTATTTGCTAAGTTTGGGGGTGGGAGAAAGTAAAGATAATAATTAATGAAAAAGTGTGACCACACTTGGTGCCAGGTCACTTAGCAGCAGTGATTTTCAAAGGGGTCAAAACTGGGGTCAGTTACATCAGCATCATCTTAAACTCTTTGGAAATGCTAATGACTGGCCCACATCCAGTCCAACGACAGATGTCAGCTCTTGGGGCGAGTCTAGTAGTCCCAGCTTAAACACTCTGCAGTTGATTTGGATGCAGACTCCAATGTGAGAACAATTGCTTTAAAATAGCCTCAGCTGTGGTGCCTGAGTGGCTCAGTCTGACTCTTGATCTCAACTCAGGGTCATGACTTCGAGTCCCATGTTGGGCTCCATGCTTTGGTATGGAGCTTACTTAAGAGAGATATATATATATTTTTATATATTTTATAAGTATATATAAGTATATATTTATATAAGTATATATTTATAAGTATATATATAAGTATATATATATGCACTTAAAATATATATATATATAACATCAACTGTAGAAAGGGGGAACAGTTGATAAAGAAACAATTCACATAAAATGAACACCTAAAAATAATAGGAGCAAAGATAATCCTGCAGAATCCCTACTTTGTGACAAGCACTGAATCTCTAGAGAACGTGGGGGTGGGGGAGGGGCTCTTCGTAAGCTTTGCCGAGAGACAGTATGGCACAGTGATGGAGAGCATAACCTGGAGCCAGATTCTCCAGGCTTCAGTTCTTACCTTTACCATTTAAGAGCTCCATGACTGTAAACAATTTCTTCAGAATAACTAACTCAAAGCCTTGTTACAGAGATTAAGGAGTTAATATGTGTAAAGCATTTAGAATAGTGCCTGGAACATACAGCTCTAGGAGTATCTGGCATTTGAGTCTGTCTCAGTATATAATGTATAATTTTATATTAAAACCCCTTAATCCAATTGTAAGTTCTCTATTTTCTTTATATATGTAGACACTGCATTTAAAAGAGTTTAAGTAACTTGATGGCTTAGTCAGGATCCTTTCTATGACTAATATCAAAAATATAATGAAAACACTTTGAATATTTAAAGGGAATTTATTAGTGTCTGTTGCTAAACATTCCAGAGAATCCAGACAATGTCTGCATTCTTGATGTTCAAAGGATTGTATCGGGACCTGTGTTATTTCCATTTATTTCTTCTGAGAGGACAACCACATACCCTCTTTCCACCTCATCCTTTCTGCTAACTCCTAGTAAAGAGAGTGACAGACTTTATTCCTCTGTGGGGACCCCCAAAATGGAGGCCGTCCCAGCAACCCTCATCACAAATCAAAACCTAAGTCTGCCTGCCCTTACCAGAAATACCTGTCAAGGAATCCTAACATACACCAATCACAATCCTCTAACTCAGCTGTAGCTAGCTTGCCTAACCCTGGAGAAGAGAACCTGCTAGGCTTATGAGGAAATCCCTGGACCTCCTAGCCAAGCACTGCCCTGTTTCTACGGAGCCTCTTCTAATACCAGCTGGGAGGCCCTGTAATCCCCCAACCTTGCCTGCCCCTGTCCCTGGATTCTGTCCCTGGAATAAGGACATCAAACTTGTAACTAAATTATTTTGGTTTTGTCATTTGACAGGAGCTTCTCTTCCCCAGTTTTTTTTTTAATTGAAGTCTAATTGACACACAGTTACACTAGTTTCAGGTGTCCAATATGTGATGTAAGGATTCTATACATTACACAGTACTCACCACAGAAGTGTAGTAAATAGTAAACACCTGTCACCATACAAGTTACTATGATGTTATTGACTGTGTTCCTTATGCTGCACTTTTCATCCTGGTGTCTTAGTTATTTTGTAATTGGAAGTTTATATCTCTTAATCCCCTTCACCTATTTCGCCCACCCTCTCCACCCACCTCCCCTCTGGCAACCAAGAGTTCTCTGGAGTCCGTTTTGTTGATTCACTTATTTTGTCTTTTAGATTCTGCACATAAGTGAAATCATGTGGTATTTGTCTTTCTCCGACTTCACTTAGTGTAATACTTTCTAAGTCCATCCATATTGTCATGAATGGTAAAATTTCATTCTTTTTTTTATGGCTGATTGAACAGTGTTTCATTTCACACACACACACACACACACACACACAGTCTGCTTCATTCATCTAACAGTGTACACTTCAGTTGCATCCATATCTTGTCTATTAATGCTGTAATAAAGGTAGGGGTGGTACAGAGATCTTTTTAAATTTGTATTTTTGTTTTCTTTGGGCAAATACCCAGCAGTTGAGTTACTGGATTATATGATATAGCTATTTTTAATTTCTTGAGGAACTTTAGACCCTGGGCTTACACACAAAAGCCAGACTTGGATGATGTACCTCTCTTTGAGCCAAATATAGATTATTTGGCCTGGATCACATGACCATCTTACCAACTGCACATCAAGTCAGACCGACCACGCAATCCACATCCTCTTTCCTCAGAAGGAGGTAAAAAAACTCAGGATTCCTTAACAGAAAGAAGGGTAGGGGGGTCATGGTAGGAATGAGAACAGCAGGTGTTGACTGCATGTGCCTGAGGTCATCTAGTTTTCCAGTGGTAGAGCCATACCTCCGATTAAAGATCTCCATCTGTTTGACTTGGAAGACGTGCTCTTTAGTGCTCCCAAATACTACCTGAAATTAAATATTTTTGCTATTCACTATGTGCCGATCAATGTCTTAGGTCCCAGGAATGTAAAGCTATTTAAGACCTGTCCTTCCCCTGAGGAGCTTCATTTAATAGTGGAGACAAGCATAAAGAGAAAATGACAGTGTCTGGATTAAGGTGCTCAGAAGGAGGCATGAAGGGCTCATTAGGAGCAATTAGAAGTACTTGCTCTATGATCATTAATCATCAACCCACACTTCTGAACTCCAGGATCTGTATCCTCCCTTTGCCAGGGAGCACCAGGGGAGAAAGAACAAGTTAACATCTGAGATGTGTCTCCTAGAGGAGGGAGAGATTCTCCTCAGTTACTCTAATTAGATTTATGGAAACGTGTTGATAGTCAATTTCAGGGAAGTTCCTGTTTGAGTTAGACAAAAAGGAAAAAGTCAGAAAAATTAAAGATGCTTTGATTAATTTATTAGAAGAGATATTCTCCAAATGTGGGTATCTTGATCCTAAAACCCCCAAAGTGTTTCTCCAGACTTTTTCAGTGCTTCAAAGAGAGCCTGAGTTCATTCACAAAGGAATAAAAACAAGTTCGTTTTTCCTTTAGCGCTTAATGGTGAAACTGTTCATTTAATATAAAAATGACACATTGGATGAAACCAGCTCCATCTGGATAAACCTCAGAGCTGATTGAAGACGCACTACACTCCAATCAGAGCTCTGCGTTTGACATTAAAATGCTATGCTTGGCTGGCAAGTCAGAAGGACCAGACTAGACAACACAGAATCTTCCATTCATTTCGAGTGAATTTTGTGACTTTATAATGGAAAAACAAACATGAGCTGAATGGCACTCAGCATGCCTCAGTTAAATTCATGAGATGAAGGGAAGAGTGCAGTGGTGATGCTCTTAGTCTGATTTGGTCTTAAACGAAGATTCTGGTACAGAGACAGAATGAAAACTCTTGAGGCATTTTGATGGGATTTTGTGAGGCCATGTGTTACACATTCTAAGGCTCTTCGGTTTGTATAGCACTTCAGAGATTCCAACTTGTTAATGGACTTGTTCAGCTGCTGGTCTGGTCTGGCAAATTCTTGAGGAAGAGCGACAGCAGCCCTCTGCTCAATAACGTCCACCTATCAATGGTCTCATGTTACACAATCTGTCACGGACATCTGCTAAGGGAAATTTTTAACTAAAAAAAGAACAAAAAAACAAAAAAAAAACCATAAAAGCATTCAGAACTCAACTGTGGGATAAGGGATGTGAGAAATTTTGAAAATCAACTCTCTGTATTTTGACCATAAACAAGAAAAAGTAGACCTTGTATTTCGTTTGGAACCTAAAAAGAGTAAGGCTTAACATTTGACAGAATTGGCCAATGTGTCTATAAAATGGCCAATCATTTGCATAGAATATTTGACCTCACTATTTCAACAGCTTAGCTGTAACTACATGTAAGGGACTGAATGCTTGTAACCCTAAAACTCCAGATGAAGCCCTAACCTCCAGTGTGGTTGGCCATATTTAGAATAATAAAGATAAATGGACTCAATAGGCTGGATCCCTGACCCCATAGGATTAGTGTTTATCTAAGAGACACCAGACATTTGATAGTCCCTCAGAGGAACACCATGTGGGGACAAAGTATGTATCTGTGAGCCAGGAAAAGGGTTTTTTCCGTGAGCCAAATCCTGCCAGAAGCTAGATCTGAGACTTTCCAGCCTCCAGAACTATAAGAAAATAAATGTCTGCTCTTCAACCGCTCAACCTATGGTTTCTGTTAAGGCAGCCAAGACTGCGTAATGTGGATCTTGGTACTGAGAAGTGGAGTACTGCTGTTATTAAATACCTAAGCATGTGCAAACAGCTTTGGAACTGTAATGAGAAAAAGCTGGATGACTTCAGAGGTACGTGTTAGGAAAACCTAGATTGTTGGGGAAGAACTGTTGATAGAAAAATGGACAGGAGGGATGATTCTGGTTAGGGTACAGAAAGAAAAGAGAGCTGGAGAGAAAGCTTTAGTCCTAGAAAATACGTGCCCATATGCACAGGATGTTGGTAGCAGTAAGGACATGAAAGGTCCTTATATTGAGGCCACAGATGGAAATGAAGAACTTACTGGAAACCGGAGGAAGTGTAGCCCTTGGTGTAGAGTAGCCTAGAACTTAGAATTGTGTTTTAGCATTTTCCAGAAATTGGAACTTGGCTAGCAATAAGATGGGATATTTTGCTGAGGAAGTTTCTAAGCAAATTAATGTAAGAGTGGTTTGGGTTTTTTCCCCTTACCTCTTAGAGTAAAATGCAAGAGGAGAGAATTAATTGGAAGGAATTGTTAAGCAAAGGAACCACAACTTGAGGATTTGGAAAATTCGTAGCCTAACCATATTAGAAAAACTGAAAAACTTCTTCTGAAAAGAACGCTAAGGGTGTGGCTGAGCAAACACTGGTGAGAAGACTGGTATGGATGCAAACCACTGATTGGATCATTTTTCTCAACAGAAGGCAGGAATAGAGGTGGAATTGTATCCGGAGAAACACAACCAGTTTTGAACTGAAGGGTTCAGAGGAGATGAAGCAAGGCTATCTGGGTTTTTGTGTTCTATAGTAGGGGACTATAGAGCTCTTCAGATTCAAACCTGTTTTATCCTTCAAGAAAAAGGAAGAATGACCCCAAAATGTGGTTCAGAGATCATCAAAGATCACTACAGGTCCAGGGGGCAAGCCTGGTTCCCCCTTGATTTCAAGAAGTGGGGCCTCTGGGAGTTGGGGGCCCATAATGCCACTCCCCAGTGCCTCAGGGGCAAGGCTTTGGCCCATGTTGTCCAGGCAGTGCTACCCTACGGAGCCAAAGGGGTAATATGGCCAGCCCAGGGGGCCTGGAGGACAGAACATCAACTTGGAGGGTTATTTTCAAACTTAAGAGCTAATGGAATTTACCTTGCTAGGTTTCAACTTGCTTCGGCATTCATCACCTCCTTTGTCTTTCCACTTTTTCCCTTTGTGCATATCATCCTATGCCCACCACACCAATATATTTTGGAAGCTTGTGACTTCTATGGTTCCTCAGGTTCATAGCTGGAGAGGAATTTGTGCCTCGAGCTGAATCCTTCATGGAGTCTCACTCCATGATTTGTGGATTTAGTGATAAATACGTGAGTCTTGGGTCCTTAGCTTGACAGTTGATGGAAGAGTGAGTTAAGACTTCTGAGGCTATTGGAATAGAATGACGGTGTTGTATATGAGGGAAGGACATGCATTTTGGGGCCAGGGTAGAATGCCATGGAATGAAGGTTTGCGTCCCTCCAAAATTTGTATGTGGAAACCCTAACCTCCACTGTGGCTTAGAGTAGAGCATAATTAAGGGCAAATAGGGTCACAGGGTGAGGCTGTGATCCTGTGAGTGTCCATATAAGGGGAAATACCAGAGAGCTGGCCTGTGTCCGTGTGTGAACCCCTGTACTCTTCAGCTTCAGACTGTTAACATGATAAATTTCTTTTTTTTAAACCATGCAGCCTATGATGTTTTTTTATGGCAGGTCAAGCTAACTCATATAATAGACAAGGTTATGTTCATGTATATGCCTATTTTATATGCCAGTCTCCATATTAATGAGTGGATATTTATTTATTAGCTATCTATTACGAATTGATGCATTGATAGTGATCATATTTTTCCTAATTCTGGTAGCCCTCAAAACAAAAAGAAATAGGGGCACCTGGGTGGCTCAGTCATTGGGCCTTCGTCTGCCTTCAGCTCTGGTCATGGTCCCAGGGTCTTGGGATCGAGCCTCATGTCAGGCTCCCTGCTCTGCAGGGGGCCTGCTTCTCCCTCTCCCACTACCTCTGCTGTGTTCCTTCTCTAGTTGTGTCTCTCTCTGTCAAATAAATTAAAAAATAATTTAAAAAAAATAATAATTACCTCCTATAAATTTCTCTCACTATTTCTGCCTTGGGATTCTGTCGTCCCTTACTCGATCATTCTATTTAGCAAGGAACTACTCGCAATTTCTAACATGCGTAGTATTTTATACCTTCATATGGTTGAGCATAATCTTCTCTTTATAGAATTCCCTTCTGCCTTTTGTGGAACTAAGAAACTTGAAATCTTCCAGTATTCAAGTTAAGGATTACATTTACATTCTTTGTGAAGTCTGACTTTGATAGGCAGAATAAATGCCCTTTCCTCTGAGATACTTGTGTATCTTGTATGGCATTTAATTAATGTATTTAGACAGTATATGCAAGATATACAAAAGGAGATGGCTGGAAGAACAAAAGCTTATGAGAGTTAGTACTGCTAGGCAATATTTCTGAGATAGAATTGAGGATGTGTAATGAAGAAAGAAAATGTTTTTTAAGTATAGATGTGCTGGGTGATGGCAAGATCCAGATGTCCTCCAGGGATGGAGTAGCTGAAACTACATGCAGTTTTTGATGAGTCTAATGTATATGGATCCTGCAATCACCTAGGAGTGGGCAAGGATGAGAAGTACAAGCTAGGACTCTGCTCGCAGACGCACAGAAGTGATGGGGTCATGAGCCTACTAGATGACCAGGTAAGAAGGGCTGTGATGTAGTTACTAATATAAACTTCAAAAGAGGACGAGCCTACACATGAGGATGGGAGGGTGATGACCTAGAACTAGGAGTGAAATGGTTCAGATCTGCAGGAGGAGCAAGATGTCAGTCCTGTATCCGCCACCTGATCACCTCTCAGTTACCCAAGCTGGAAATCTTGGAGTCGTATGTGACATTGATTTACGACACATTTGATGGTTATGCCACATCCTAATGGTTCCACTTCTTATGTATTTTTTAAATGCCACCCGCTCTAACCCCAACTTTTACATTATTAAATTAGAACCACCACAATACCAGATGCTTTTGGCTTGCCCTCCAAGATTCACCTCCACCTGGCTCTGAGCTCTCCGGCTTCAGGTTGGGTTTGGCCAGTGGAAAGCCTCAGCAGGAGACGAAAATGAGAAGAAAGCCTCAGGCATTTAATCCCGCAGTTTCTTCCATGTCAGGTCTTCCAGGATGGCTGTCTTGTGACAAGAGGTTACTGCTCCTTCTGAAGCCACGTACTTTGCGTGACTGTGTTGGTCCAAGTTCTTAGGACCTTTCATTCCCCTCCTCCTTTGACTCTTAGTACTTGGCTCATGCACTATCCTTGGGGACTGCCCGACACTATGCTCCTTGTCTTCTGCTCATGCAAAAACCTCTCTTCCCGATCTTTCCAAAGGAAGAACTGATCATGTCATTCTCCAAACTTGACAGTTCTACAGGGTGAACTGAACTGCCTTTGCATAGTTTATAAGGTCATGTAAGCATTAACCTTTGCCACACTTGCAAGGGGAATCCACAGTTGGTCACTACGAGTGGTCGGGCCCCCCAGCACCTGCAGACCTTCCAGTCTTGGTGCTTTGGCATAAACTGTGTCCTCTTTGTGAAACGCTCTCTCCTCAGCTCACACGAAAACATGTCTCTTCATTATCCAAAAACAAATGTGATGAGGGATGGAGGTGGCAGACTATCTCCTAACCTACCTGAAGCAATCAGTGAGTATTCACTTAAGTCCGATGACACACTGTACCTACTTACGCTGCATTGCAACTGTATTTTCATGGTTAATTGGCAGGCCTTCCTAGACCCACTAGACTTGAAGCTTCATAGGGAAGGAAGTGTGGTGTTTTTAAATCCCAATAGCAGTTTGAATCTTGAGATCTGACTCTGTGTCTGCCATAGGTGTTCAATAAGATAGATGGAATAAGTATGCCAAGCTGTAAGCTGTGAGTCTAGAGATCTCACATTTGGTGAGAAGGTGAGAAGATCCACTTGTGACATCTTTTTTATTTCTCTACAGCTGGAATGAATTTACCTGATCCATTTGGCTTGACAGATGTCCTCCTTCTACCCTAGTCACATATTTTATATATATCACTCTTTAAACTTCAAACCTAATGGCAAAGTTGATATGGACAGAGTGTTAGAAATGTTTATGCTAAAAATTCACAGTCTTTCATTGGATATAAACCACATACCATTTTCCATCAAAAACAAGTGTTTACTGTGTTTGTTTTTTTTTTAGGAGATATTTAATAGTTTTTCAATGAGCATTAAGAAAATGTGTTTAAACATACGTGCCTTCTGATTATAGGTGACTGATGGTTGATATTGTGTAGGTATAGTGAAATGACCAGAAAAACTCAGTTTATTCAGTTAGAAGATAAATAATAAAAATAGACCTAATAAGTTCAAGGGAGACCATCTCTCCTAAATTTATGATCCTTTCATTTCATGTTCTTACAATTGATAGGTAAATGAAGTAAGAGGCAAGCTTCTATGAAGATTTTTTAACTCAATCTTTAGCCACCCTGCTTAGTTGAATACACAAATTTAATAAACTGAAGGGATATGTGTTTTTTTTTTTTTTTCTTCACAGATGAAGCTTTAAAATAAAGTTTCCCACCTTCTGTTAAGCTTTCAGGGAGGCATCTGTGCCTCTGTAATAAGAAGCTAAGAGGCTAAGTCACATATTTTTCAGCTGAAAAGTCCGATCTGGATTCTTCTGCTGTCTCATTCATGGGAGTCTCTGGCTGGCCTTGAAGCACTGCTCTGGGGAAGGGGAAGAGAGAAGCTGATGTAAGTTGATCTAGATTGTGGAAGGGCATCTAAGGCCAGCCCATTGGTTTGGGCATGCATTTCCCTAATAGAGGGTTTTATGAGCCACTGGCCCGCCAGGAACAAGATGAATCTCTCTTCTTGCAGCAAGTAATACTTCAGAGAATTCCAAGAGTAAAAACTGAAATGTGCATCACGAGTTCAGCAGGGAGAATATATGTTGAAGAATAACAGAATTCTAGGGGCACCCAGGTGACTCAGTCGTTTCAGCGTCAGACTCTTGTTTTCAGCTCAGGTCATGATCTCAGGGTCCGTGGATCAAGCCCCCCATCTAACTCTGTGCTCTGTGGGGAGCCTACCTGAGAGCGTCTCACTCTCTTTCTGCTTCTCCACCCACCCCCCACTCAATTGCACCATCTCTCTCTCTCTCTCAAATCCATAAAGAAAATTTTAAAAAAATTCTTATCATTTGTTGCAAAGAACAAACAGAATATCACAGAAAAACTACTACTAAACTGTGGAGCTTGAACAGAAAAATGACCAGTTGAATGAATCGGATTAATTCAAAATTTACTTCCCAGCACACATATATCTCGATCTATGCAACAAAGGGTCAGATTAAGACATTATTTCAACTAAAATTTCCCAGTGAACTAATAGTAAATTGAGTAGAGTTTGCTTTTCAAGGAGTCCCTATGGAGATGGCTTGTAAAAAATACTTTGTTGGGGCATCTGGATGGCTCAGCGGGTTAAGCATCTGCCTGCGGCTCAGGTCACATCCCAGGGTCCTGGGACTAAGCCCCGCTCCAGGCTCTCTGCTCAGCCGGGAACCTGCATCTCCCTCCTTCTCCCCTGCTTGTTCTCTCTCTCTCTCTCTCTGTGTCAAATAAACTCATTAAAAAATGTCTCTTGTGGGGTGCCTGAATGGCTCAGTGGGTTAAAGCCTCTGCCTTCGGCTCAGGTCATGGTCTCGGGGTCCTGGGATGGAGCCCCGCATTGGGCTCTCCGCTCAGCAGGGAGTCTGCTTCCCCCTTCCTCTCCCTGCCTGCCTCTCTGACTACTTGTAATCTCTGTCTATCAAATAAATAAATAAAATCTTAAAAAAAAAAAAGTCTGTTGTTAAACCTGATACTTCAGTTCAAACTTACCTGGATATAAGTTTAGATTTTCCCACTCAGTAATAAGAGCTACCTGTGGACTCTCCTTGCCATTGGGCCCATTGAAGCTGGTCTGAGGCTGAGGATAATATTCTTATGCCATCACCAGTCTGCACAGCCGTGTAGTCTTATAGCTGTTTACATTCAGAAAATAAATGGGGTGCATTTCCCTCCCAGGGCAGGCCTTCAGCAGTGCCTCTTCCAAGCACTAAATTATAGAAGCGCACTGAAGACTAAATATGTTGTGTAATCCATGTCCATTTCATAAGACATTTTTCTCCCTACTAAGTTTTGATGACTACACCAATTCTTTGAGAAGCCATGCAAACTGAGGGAGGTGACAGCCAAAAATACAGCAAGGCACAAGATTATGCCCCAGAGATGTCTAATATTTTAATGAGTTATGATCAATACCATTGTATGTGTTCTTGCATCAGTATTTCATAATATTTCCATGTTGAGGTGTTTGCATAATGTTGCATTGTATTGAGGTAAGGTGATTATGGAATCATTTTTAGACTATTTCCAATTTTTTACAAAAACCTAGTATAATAATGATGCATTGGACATCTTTATTCGTATAGATGAATTGTATTTTTATTTTTACTCAGTGCATGAATTATCAGTAATGCTGTTTGCATAGAGGAAAAAATTTTTTTCTGCACGGCTACGAGTTAGAAAGGCTGAAGTCCTCCTAGTGCTCTACCAGTGTTGGCTACATACCCTACTCGCTGTATGAAATTGTGGTCGCTTTGGGAAATGATCATTTAGAATTTGTTCTTGCAAAGTTGGTATATATGAACAAATGTCTTCAGATAGCAAGTCTTTAATTCCTCCAGTGGTGTTTAATGATCTTCTGCAAAGTGTCCTAACATCAAACATCTGAACTTGTAGACCACTTATTTTGGGAAGATACTCTATTAGCTTCCATCAGACAATCCCCAAACTATAATGAAGAGTGTGATGCTTCCCTCACATGCACTCACCCTATAGGCAGTCAGTCAAAGGCGCTGGCAGGTTCTGTTTCAATAACTAGTGAACTAAGGGTGCCTCGGTGGCTCAGTTGGTTGACATCTCACAGCTCAGGTCACGATCTCAGGGTCCTGGGATTAAGCCCTGAATCAGGCTTCCCACTCAGCAGGAAGTCTGCTTGTCCTTCTCCTTCTGCCCTCCTCCCCCCACCGCTCATGCTCGCTCTCTTTCTCTAAGTAAATACATAAAATATTAATACAAAAAGCACTTTGGTGATCTAGGAAATAAAAACAGTGCCCAATGCAGGAAGGACAAAAAAATTAAAAATTTGGAGGATATATTAGGAAACTTTGTAAATCTTCCAAATTCAGGAACAGACAACATAAAAAACATGAGGAGTAGGATAAGTTCTTAGCCAAGTTTTCATATCCACTCAGGGCAAAGTGAGCAGGTAGTTTTGCCCTTCCACATAGGCTCTCTTTGTTTCCCAGTGTAGGTTTAGGAAACAAGGGAATAAATCAAAGAAAATTCTTCCCCTTGATTTTTACAAATCAAATTGCCTACTTTCAGCTTCTTAGACTTTTTGTTTGTTTCTATCACTGACAATAGTCTACACATACACATACTACCTTTCATATAATCTTTATTTGATTTTATATGATAGATTTTGTCACATTATTAGGATTTACTAATAAATTAGAGACCGACACATCAAAGTAAAAAAATGGTAAATGACTCAGTGTAGCAAGTTAATTGACCGAAAGTAAAACTATGAGTGAAACTGTAATTACATATGCAATGGGCCTCCACACTTATCTTAGCCAAAAGGCCGAGAAGCGATTGCAATGGGCCTCCAGATAGCTCCTTTAAAATGACAATTGCGGGGCGCCTGGGTGGCTCAGTGGGTTAAAGCCTCTGCCTTCGGCTCGGGTCATGATCCCAGGGTCCTGGGATCGAGCCCCACATCGGGCTCTCTGCTCAGCGGGGAGCCTGCTTCCTCCTCTCTCTCTGCCTGTCTCTCTACCTACTTGTGATCTCTGTCAAATGAATAAAAAAAAAAAAATCTTTAAAAAAAAAATAAATAAATAAAATGACAATTGCTCTATTTTTTATTTTTTTAAGATTTTATCTATTTATTTGACATGCAGAGACCACAAGTAGGCAGAGAGGCAGGCAGAGAGAGAGGAGGAAGCAGGCTCCCTGCTGGGCAGAGAGCCAGACACGGGGCTCGATCCCAGGACCCTGAGATCATGACCTGAGCTGAAAGCAGAGGCTTTAACCTACTGAGCCACCCAGGTGCCCCCCTTATGAGCTTTTTTGTAATACACTTGTTATACTGACATTAAAAATTTTAGGTGATCACATTCATTGACAGGTAGTTTCAAGTTTTGGTGCAGTGCTCAGACCTTGGTAATTAATCTTTTAAGGGCACTTCCAGGAAGTCTTGGATTCCCTACTCAATGGGGACTCTGCTCTCAAATAAATCAAAATCTTTTTAAAAAATTAATCTTTTGGGCCACCTGGATGGCTCAGTTGTTTAAGCATCTGCTTCACCTTCAGTCATGATCCCAGGGTCCTGGGATGGAGTCTCCCCGGGGCTCCTTGCTCAGCAGGGGGCCCGTTTTTCTCTCTCTCCTCCCTGCTCAAGTGCTCTCTCTCTCTCTGTCAAATAAATAAAAATCTTTTTAAAAAATTAATCTTCTAAAAAATACTTCAAAGTTTTTTTCTTCATATTTTTATTGCATCTTTTATACTTTTAAAGTATTCTTATATATTTACCTTTAACTCTTGTGGAATTTTCATAGATGAAGGAATATGGAAGAGATTCAGTTTGTTTTCCAGTCATTCTCCTGAGCTCTTAAGAGTTACCACACGACTGTTAGCTCATTTATTGATTAATCCATTTCTCCTCTGATCAGAAATGGGTGTTTCTCATACACTGATTTACATCTGTGTCTTTTTTTGAAATCTGCCCTTTCGTTTTCAGTACCGAATTGTTAAATCTTGCGGCTTTATCCAATAATAAAGCTAGTCTTTCTAGTCTTTCCTTATTAATACCTTTTTCCCCATAGCACATCGTTTCTGTATTTTTATATGAAATTTAATCTTTTCTAGGCAATTGAAGTTATCACATATTTTATCAGGATTAAAGAAAATAAGTGGGGCGCCTGGGTGGCTCAGTGGGTTAAGCCTCTGCCTTCAGCTCAGGTCGTGATCTCAGGGTCCTGGGATCGAGCCCCGAGTTGGGCTCTCTGCTCAGCGGTGAGCCTGCTTCCTCCTCTCTCTGCCTGCCTCTCTGCCTAGTTGTAATCTCTCTCTCTCTCTCTGTCAAATGAATAAATAAAATCTTAAAAAAAAAAAAAGAAAATAAGTATTAGGGTAACTTGGTATCATTTTAATAATTGAGATAGTCTCTTCAAGACTATCACACAAAAGGGAATAAATATTCCTCTTCATTTTTGAAAGTTAGATTTTTGTACAGATCTTACAAATTTTATTCCTAGAAATTCTTTTTTTTTTTTTTACTACTGTAAATATTTTTCTTCTAAATGTTTTCTCCTACATGGCTATTTTGATAATTGTGCAACTTTCCATGTTACATATTTTGTTGCTAAAATACTTTTCCATGAAAAGTTTATACAGTCATACTACTTAAGAAATGAGAGTTTTTATCTTGATAAAGTAAAAAACTTATTCTTGGGATCCATTAAAATTTTTGGATTTGTGGATTTATAATTTTCAAAGTTAGACAATTTGAGCTATTTTTCTATTTCTGTTCGGCATGCCACCCCCTACTGCTTCTGTCTTCAATGGCATAATGTTGAACTACTTGATATTTTTTTCTTACATCATGGATGTTGATTATTTTTCTTTTTTTCTTTGAGCTGTCAGCTCATTGAGCTGGGGGAGAGAAAGCTGAGCTACCAGGTGTTGAACTGATATAAGTCACAGCCCAAAATAAGAATTAAGCCTTTTATCACTTTCTGTGGTGGTATAAGCAAGAAGCTAAAACAGGAGAATGTGCCCACTTTCCCTGTTCCATTCTCCCTCATGGAACACATCTAGAAGAGGTAAAGTGGCTCAGTACAGACATGGGGAGTCTGCTCACAGTTGATGGTCCCCCCACCACCCACACGCACGCACACAGGCGCACACACACGCACACACACACACACACACACACACATACAACAAAAGGCTTGGACAGTTTTGTGGGCACTGAGATCAGAGAGACAATGGTGGTGGGGGAGGCTAAGTGGGGAACAGTACTGGGTACTGAATCAGAGTAGGGACAGGTGTATTGTGTTTCCTTCTGCCTTCAAGACCCATTCTCCCTGCCCGCCACCACCCTACCCCCACCCCGCCACCAACCCAGGTCCACCCAAAAGGAGGCCTCAGGAGAGATAATTGAAGACCAGTAAAGAAATAAGAATGAAGCTGCCTGGGCTAAGATTGCAAATATGGGAAGGGCATGTCCAGCCAGATGAGCCCGAGTGCTTGACCATCACTCTCTTCAGAGACTGGAAAGATCTGGCTGTGAACCAAGTGCTCTGTGGCGAAGGCACCTTCCTGCGGGGCCCAAGGAGGGGCTGTCAGAGTGTCTAAAGGCTTATGGTTATCATGCTTAAAAAATACATGTACAGGTTTTTAACCAGGAGCTGGACTCCTCCTGTGCTTCGTTTTGGACGGTTTTTATTTAAGTTTACGAATTTATTATTTCCTGCACTGTCTTCAGTGTATTTTTCAGTGAAGTTAGTGTTATTGATCTTTAGAAAGTTCTTTTGTGTCTTTTAAAATATCTTCCATGCCTCATCCTGTTCCTGTCTCCCTCTGCTTTCTGGAGCATCCAGCCAATATACGTGCAGTAACGGTTTGAGGTCGGTCCTGCATCTGTGCCAGAGCTAACCTCTCTGTTACTGCATGGTTGGTTCCTATTACATTTTCTCCAAATTAAGGAATGTATTGTCATGCTTCTTTGCCTACCTGTGAACTGTTTAATGGATGTCAGATGATGTCGTGTGTACTTGGGTGATTGCTGGCTTTGTTGCAGTTCTTAAACATTTTAGGTTTTGTTTTTAGTAAGCCATTAGTAACCACCACCACAAGCCTATTGAGGCCTGCTGCAAGGCTTTGCTAGGACAGGTCCAGAGTGGCCATTATTCTAGGGCTAATTTGGCCCCACTGCTACTAGGGTGACACCCTGCTAAGGATTCTGCCTGATGGCCATGTGCTGCACTGTGGAGCTCAAATGATACCTAGCTCTTCTAGGTTTAAAAGGTTTAAGAAGGTTTAAAAGACTTTAAAAAGGCTTAAAAGACTCTTCTGCAAATGTCTAGGCCCCTCTCCATTTCCATGTAGTATTTTTTTTCCCTAGGACTGACTGAACTCCATAAAGTGTAGCTGTTTGGGCCTCTCTGGACTCAGACCTCGGCCACCTTAACCCAACAAGACCACAAGCATATTCATATTCTCCCTCCCAGCACTGCAGCCTGGACTTGACTCCCAGCAGAAAGCTGGTCAGACCATACAACTCACGTTAATTCCCTTCTTGGGGTTATCATATTCCTCCATACCCCTTATTAGCTGTCTAAAAACAATTTAATATACTAATTTTTCTAGTTATTCGAAGTATAGATTTCTATACCTGCATAACAGATCAGCACAAACTGAGCAGCTTAAAACAACACATGTGTACGAGTTTCCATGGGTCAGGAGACCAGCCATGGCATAATTGGGTCCTCTGGTTAGGTCAGAGTCTCACAAGCCAGGAATCAAGGTGTTTGCAGTACTGCTATTTTGAACTTTGGAATTCTCGTCAAGGCTCACTTGGTGATCAGCAGAATGGCCACCTGTCCGCTCCCTGCACTTGTAGGTGTCAGGATCTGTGTTCTTGCCCACCTTTACACAGGGCTGACCGAAGCTTCTAGAGGCCACGTGGAGCTCCTTGCCCTCTTACTCCATGGTAGCTAACTATGTCTAGGCCAGCTGTTAGAAGCCCAGTCTAGTCAGAACAATCTGCTTTTTGGTTAACTCAGAATCAGTTGATCTGGGAGTTGATGTGTGTGAAATTCTTCCACTTTGTCCATATTCTGCGGGCTAAAAGCAGATGCCAGTTCCAGCCTGAACTTCAGGAGAGGAAAACACCTGAGGATATCACTCACTGGGAGTACCTGAAGGGATGTCTTCCCCAAGACTGTGCGGCCATTTTGTCTTTACTACTTGTTCTTGGTTGGAAGCGGCAGTCTTCTCTAATTTTGTTTCATCTTTTCTATGAGCCTGCAAATAGAGTCCTCAAAATATTAAGTGATATTAGACTTTCTTGTTGCCAGCTTTAAGGGAATTTTCCCATTACTAAACATTGATCATGCTATATTAAGAAATTGCTGGTAGATTTATATGTTAAGAATGTGTATTAAATATTGATAGGTTGAATATTAGCAAGTGTATTTTCATAACAGTGAAGAAGATTCTGTGACTTTTCTCTTTTGGTCTATTTATAAGTTGAATTATTGACACTGAAATACATTGGCATTTCTAAATTGAACCTCCCTTGGTTATGTTGCATGATTTTTCCCTAGTATTAAGATTTTTAAAATTAATAGACATGAGAATTCTGTAGTTTTATTTATGTAATGTTTTTATGTTAAAGATACATCTGTTTCAGTAGAAGAATTCAAGTTTTCTTTTATAATGCTTTAGAATGGTTTAAACAATCTAGAAAGATTTTTCCTTAAGTATTGTATAGAATTCACCATGTCGGGCACTTGAAGAGAAATCACAGTTGTTCATGTCCTCAATTTCTTGCCTAAAAATTGGTCTGAATTTTTCTCTCTCCTATAGTCAATATTATTTATTAATATTTTGTTAGGAATCATTCTTTTCCAATAAATTTTTTTTAAATTTGGAAAAGTGATCATAGTTTAATATCCAATGTACATTTTACCTCCCATTTTGTTGTTTATCTTATATCGTCCTTTTTTTTAATTTTATTTTTTCAGTGTTCCAAGATTCATTGTTTATGCACCACACCCAGTGCTCCATGCAATACGTGCCCTTGTTAATACCCACCACCAGGCTCACCTCTATCCTCCTATTTTTTTTTTAAGATTATTTTTTTCATTTGTTTATTTGACAGAGAGATCACAAGCAGACAGAGAGGCAGGCAGATAGAGGGAGAAGTAGGCTCCCTGCTGAGCAAAGAGCCCGATGTGGGGCTCGATCCCAGGACCCTGAGATCATGACCTGAGCTGAAGGCAGAGGCTTAACCCACTGAGCCACCCAGGCTCCCCTTATTTTTAAAATGGTTTGTAATCAATTTGTTTAGCTATTTACTGAAAAAGAAAATATTTTTTGGACTATTTACTGGTTGGTTTGATTACCTAATTTACCTTTTCCTGATTCCATCCTTTGCTTATTTGAAGTTTTACCTTCATTTTTTTTATTTCTTGATTTGAAGATTTAATTCATTATCTAATACTTTCTTCATAAACTAGGTGACTTTCAGTCTCTGTCTCTTCCTCCAAGCTCTGATTTTACTGTTCTAAGTCCAGCAGTTTCATATATAGACTTTAATATTGCTTTGTCAAAGAAATTTTTTATTTTAGGTGTTACTTCCTCTTTGATGCCAGCATTTTTATGGAGGGTTTTTTAAATAATTTTAATCTTAAGAGGGTAGGAATTTTATGGTTGGGGGGGTTTCTTTATGTAAAACCTAGTTTATCGTAAAATGTGATCAGAAAGTGTTTGCCCTATCTATAGCTTCTACATCTTGTAGTACCGGTCATTATGGCCATTATAGGATGGACATACGTGCGTGTTGTATGAGCACTTGCAAAGAGGAACTATTTATGCAAGCAAAATTTACTCATTCAAGTTAAGTATTTAGGAACTAAGAAGATGATCAATGTAGTACTTAGTTAGAAATTTTTTAATACTAAGTTTGATGTATATGAATTCAGGAATTACGGCCCACTGTTTATAGTCTAATGTACACAGCATATATTATAAGCTCATAACAGATACTATCTCCTATCCATGATGATGAAGTTCAAGTTCTGAAAAATGAAAAATTATTCTTAATTCATCAAGCTGCAAAAATTGACCAGAAAAAAAGTGAAGAGTTGTTTACTCAAAGCCAGTAGTACAAATAAAAATTACTCATATGATTTATTGTACAAATAGTAACATACTGTAGATAATTGAAGTGCTGTTCTGGACCCCTCTGGGGAGTTAGCTAATAGTATCATCATTCTGCCTTTCAGAAATCCAAGCCGTATTGAGTTCCAAAATACATCTGGCCCCCAAACCTACTGATAAGGGATTGTAGACCTGTCTTTCTGTTAGAATTTTTCTTGATAGAACAAATATATATGATACAGGGCACTGGGGGGCTCAGTCAGTTAAGCGTCTGCCTTCAACTCAGGTCATGATCCCAGAGTCCCTGGCTCCAGCCCCACATCTGCCTTCCTACTCAGCAGGGAGTCTGCTTCTCCCTCTGTCCTTCACACTGCTCATGGCTCTCGCTCTTGCTCAAATAAATGAATCTTTAAAAAAAAAAAAAAAAGAACAAATACATATGATAGATTCAGTTACTTTTGGTAATAGTAAGTGTAGTCTAAGGTAAGATATATTTTCCAGAGTTTTAAAAAATACTTTCTTCATCCACTTCTTTTTAATTGTTCTGTTATAAAAAGTACCTAAAGTGAGAACAGTTGTTATTTCTTAAGGAAAAATTAAAATTAATATAAAAGCTAAATTCTCTTGTATAGGGGATTAAAATGTTACAATTATCTACACACAAAATGGTTCAATGAGAAATTGTTAAAATGCCTTGGAGCTCAGGTAAATATAATTCAGGTAAAATGAAAACTTTATTATTGGAAAAGTACTAATCAAGGATTTTATTACTACAAACACTTGCAGGTGGAATCTTAAATAGGCTTGTTGATTATATTCTATTTCCTTGCCTTCTCCAGAATCTCTACACTGAGTATTACAGATTAGTCCAAATATACTGCACCTCTACTCTTACTTTATTTTCTTTTAAGATTTATTTACTTGAGAGAAAGAGAGATAGTGACAAAGAGCATGAGTGGGGAGGAGAGGGAGAAAGAGGCTCCCCACTGGGCAGGGAGAT
The DNA here is from genome assembly GCF_002288905.1 of Enhydra lutris kenyoni. Lineage (NCBI taxonomy): Eukaryota > Metazoa > Chordata > Mammalia > Carnivora > Mustelidae > Enhydra > Enhydra lutris. Next base: position 11,661,779 of record NW_019154124.1, on the reverse strand, counting down.
AATGCGGGGCCTGGTCCCTGAACCCTGGGATCATGACTTGAGCCGAAGGTGGATGCTTAACTGACTGAGCCACCCAGGTGCCCCTCTACACTTATTTTCAATACTCCAAGTGTACAAAGAAGTCAATTCCTTTAACTTGTCTCCTCCTCCCCCCAAGCAGTCACCAAGTCAGGAGTTGTCCTAGGTGCTGATTTCTTGGAGAGGGAGGAAATCAAACAGAAAACAGTAGTATTACCATATGTGGATGGCTTACTTGAAGTTACAAAATGCTAGGAGAACAAACAGAAATAGAAACGAATTTGCCCAGCACATGAAGGAAGACAGAGAAAAGGGAAATTATATATGGATCTTGAGATTGGTAGAAATTTTCAAATTCGTCAGTTGAAAAAAAAAAAAGTTGAAGAAACAGCATTTGTGAAGCCCTAAGATATTTAAGGAGAAAAGGCTGAATATAGATGGAAAGAAGGTTTACAATAAGTGTTGTTGGAGGATTGGGTGTCTTGCTAGACATTTCTGGCTCTTTCCATGCCACATTCCTGAAAGAGAACTGACTCATCATCTCTCCCTCGCATGCCTTGCAGCAGATTCCAAGACATTATTACACTGAGTGTGTTTTGTAAATTACAAACAATGATACAAATGTTAAGTGGTAGCCCCAATAGGTTCCAAGATAGATCCATAGACTTAACTATGTTATGTAATTATCCTAGCTTTTCAAATTACAATGTCCTAAATGTGATTATTGAATAAAATGAATAGAAAGCTGATGGTAGTTCTTGTAAATAGATGGGATAGTAATGAAGCATTTTAGAAAGAATTCGAGGAGGAGGACATTTTAATCTAATATCACAAGAGAAGTCTTGGCAGTTTTATAAAAGGGAAGAGATTATGAATAATTTGCATTTTTTCTTTGTTTAAGATTTTGTGGTCAGAGAGCACCAGCAGAAGAAGCAGCAAACAGAGGGAGAAGCAGGCTGCCTGATAAGCAGGGAACCTGACGTAGGACTCAACCCCAGGACCCTGGTATCGTGACCTGAGCAGAAGGCAGAGGCTTAACCCATTAAACCACCCAGGTGTCCTAATCATTTGCATTTTTAAATTTTATACAGGCAGTTTGTATTTATTGTTTTACTAAAAGGCTCATTTGACATTTTCCAATAAATGTCTGTGCTTTGTATCTTAGCACCTTTGTGCTCATTTTATCATTTCAGCTCATATTAGCAATACATGCTTTATCTACTTATTTTTTATTATTTTTATTAACATATAATATATTATATGCCCCAGCGGTACAGGAATGTCTATGGGTCTATGAATCATCAGGCTTACACACTTGACAGCACTCACCATAGCACATACCCTCCCCAAAGTCCATAACCCAACCACCTTCTCCATACCCCCCCATCTGCTTTTTTATCTGTGCCTCAAGAATTAAGTTCTTGGATTATATCTTGTCAGATAATGCAAACCACTTAATAACAATTTATAAAGGGAAAAAAGATGAACACCAGCAAATTATTTTTGCCCTTCTGGCTTTTCTGTACATGATAAACTATAAACTATTTGAAAATAAGGATTTGGGATGCCTGAGTGGCTCAGTCAGTTAAGCATCTGCTTTTGGGTCAAGTCATGATCCTAAGGTCCTGGGATGCAGCCCCATGTCGGGCTCCCTGCTCAGCGGGGAGTTGTCTTCTCCCTCTCCCTCTGCCTCTGCCCCTTGCTATGGCTCTCTCTCTCTCTCTCTCTCAAATAAATAGATAGATGGATAATCTTTTTTTTAAAAGGTAAGGACTTTATTCTCAACTTTAAAATCTTAGTGTTAACCAGTGTTTGACAAAGAATAAGAATTCACTAAATACTGTTGAACAAAGGAATAAATTCATGAGAGAAAATATGTTACAAGTGAGAAGATATTGGTCTTTAGTAAAGAGAAGTTTTAACTCAAGAGTATAAAAGAAAGGTGAGGTAACTGAATGAGTTTACGTATTCTTTCACCACATTAATGTAATAAAGATATAACAAAGTCACAGAAAAATTTGTGTATTCAAACTGCTTATGAAAACTAAATTGAGCCAGACATTGAGAAAAACTTTCATCCTTAAAAACTATATCATTCTACCCTAACTTCTTCTATTGGGAATTTATTCTAAGGAAATAATCCAAATCTGTTAAACAGCTATGGATATAAACAGATACTCATTTTTAAAAATCCTAAATAATCTGGGATACCTGGGTGGCTCAGCGAGTTAAGCCTCTGCCTTTGGCTCAGGTCATGATCTCAGGGTCCTGGGATGGAGCCCGCATTTGGCTCTCTGTCTCTTCCTTTCTCTCTGACTGCCTCTGCCTACTTGTGACTTCTCTCTATCAAATAAATAAATAAATAAAATCTTTAAAAAAATAAAAAATAAAAATCCTAAATAATTTAAGCAAACTAAAAGACATCTGAGGGAGAAATGTTGAAGCAAATTCCTAAACCCTTTTAGGCAACTATTAGGCATTTAAAAATATGTGTAGGAATATTATAGTTGTATAAATGACTTCTTAAAGTGTCAAGCAGAGCTATTGGGATTAAAATCTGTACAAAGGTTCTATTAAAGCATATGTACGTAACACATAAGAGGAAAAATGAAAGAAAGTAATCCGAATTCAAACTTAGCTTACAATATTATTATAGTAATTTCTCTTTAAAATCTTCTAATTGTCTGTGTTGGTTACATTGCTGACTCTTGGCAGTTTCCCCTCCATGTCTCTTACCATGAATTCACTCATTAACAGTGAAATAACACTGGGTATTTACTATATGCTAGACTAACTGCTGGACACTGAGAACATAAAATTGACTATGTTGATGACTACAGCATTCAATATGATGCCATCTCTAGGGGGAGATTTCCCTGAATTTTAGCCTATTATTTGCAACCCTGCTAGCCTTCCCAAGAAGGCATTTGCAAGGAAGAGAATGAGGTAAGAGCATTACAGTTTTTTATGTATGGAGGTAAAAGAAAAGTCAAGGAGATTTCATAAACAGATGTCTTTTCCAAATAGTGATGGGGAAGGGGTAAGAAGAGAAATTTTGAAAACAGCCATTTAGAGGTTTCCATAAAATTATGAATTTCAAGTACTTCAATTTTGTAGTAATCTCTTGGCACACAAGCAGGACTTGTAATACTCTATGCAAGCTTATAATTTTTCTCTGGATGTTACCTTTCTCTACTAAGTACAATCAAAAGTATTACGGATTATCTCACACGTTTTTTGAATTTAAAAGTGGGTACAGTGTGACTGCAATGAAGGTCTGGCAGAAGCAAGAGCAAGTGCTTAAATGTCCTTCAAACCATAAAGCAGTTGAGGTCAACTGTATCAGCAGCTTGATATAATAGAGAAGCTAGAGTTGGAATCAAAAGGCTACTAGCTGAGTCGCTGCTCTATGGCTGCTCAAAATAAAACACTCGAAAATAAAACACTCGACAAGTCTCAGAATAAATGATGAGAAATATCTCTATTTACCTACCTACCTATGCTATCAGTTTATTAAAATCAACTTAGAGATCAAATGAGAAATGTAAATCAGGGCATTTTTTCTCTATTGAAGTGTTGGATATAAAACAATAAAAGGGGGTGCCTGGATGGCTCAGTGGGTTAAAGCCTCTGCCTTTGGCTCAGGTCATGATCCCAGAGTCTTGGGATCGAGCCCCATCTCGGGCTCTCTGCTCCGTAGGGACCCTGCTTCCTCCTCTCTCTCTCTCTCTCTCTCTCTCTGCCTGCCTCTCTGCCTACTTGTGATCTCTGTCTGTTAAATAAATAAATAAAATCTTTAAAAAAAAAAAAAAGTAGGAGTAATTCTGATAACCTCAAGATACCATACTTTAGGACCAATATATTTTGTCTCAAAGAAAAGATCACAAGTATTTTATCATTCTGTCTACTCTTTTACTTGTTCTATAACTAAAATTCCTAGTAAATATGGTAGGAAATCAATTGTAGTAAGAACTTGAATAGTTAAGAACATCAGCATGAGTAAATTGGTTGACCTATAAGCAAGTTTGACTTACTTACACAGAAGTGAAATCTCCAGGTAGTGTCATTTTTATAATTGTTCTGATTATGTAATTGATTTTATACTTTCAAATTAACAGACTATTAAAAGAAGGTGCTATAACTGGGTACTGATGGAGAACTACCACAAATATTAATTTTAAAAACATGTCCAGATTTCAGAAATGGACTTTTGATTCTGAGAACATTGTCTTTATAATTTTTTTCATTCCCAAATTTATAATCAGTTTCGTTGAACAAGAGTTTTAATTAAGCAACTTTCAATTCTATTGCATGAAAAAGAATTGAGCTCTAAAACAGAGACAACTTGAAAACTCTTCATGACACCTAGGAAAAGAGCATAGTTGCATAGACGAAAAAACTAAAACAACAGAAAACAACCAAGTGACACAGGAATGGTTAATGACATTTATCATTGCATCAAGTCCATATTTAGAATGTTGAGGGGTTAGAGTTTGTAAGTCAATCTCTGTGAGGAGAAAAGCAATTTCAGTATGGCATATCTATTATTTATAGCATATGAGTTGGCACAAAAGTTCTATTGAGATCATACAAAAATATATTGAATGATTCATGTTTCTGCGCTACAAATTATTTGCCCCAGTAAACACACATTATTCTTCTTTACAAGTTTGACTAAATGGGCAGAAAGTCTAATCGCATAAATATATATTCATCCAACATGAAGATTAAATAAAGTTGTATTTTACTTTATGGCAGGAAAGGGTATTTGAAGAGAAATAGAAATACATGGAAATATCCAGATTCCATCATTCTATCCTGCTTTCCCAACTATCCCCTTCCCAAGACACATGTATAGCTTAACGCAGTTGAATCAAAAAAAACCACTAGATGAATCCTTGTCCTACCTAGTCATATATGTAAAACTTGCATTAAATATTCATTGCTCCTCTCAATTTTTTTTTAAGTCTTTAGAAAGCATATAAGGACTTGACAAGAAGTGGATACTGGTAAAGTGTACAGAATAGCTCCCTGCTAACATAAACAAATTTAGGTGTTTAAAACACTCATTCAAAATGCTCTGTACCTTATCACATGTAAGCTTTACTTTAACATATTGTTAGCATATAATTTTTTTGTAAGATAGTTAGATAGTGAAAATATCAGTAACAGTGAAAGAGCACCTGAATCAATTAATTATTTGATAAACACTAAGATTCACAAATTCTTCCTGTTACCTTTAGAAAGGAGAACAAGGCAACTTAATTGCAAAATGATGAACGCTTTCAATTTCAACACACTTAGAATGCAGGCAGAGTTTAGCTTACTTGATTTACAAGTTTCATATGCGATGACCCGTATTCATGAAATATTGTCTACTGAGTGATACAAGAAGTCCTTTTTTTTCTGTGTACCTCCAATAAAAGGTAGTACTGCCAAACAGCCAGTTGTGTCATTTTAGGTTCCAGATTAATAGCCAATCTACTAGGAACAGATGTTAAATCCTCATTTATACTGGTGTGCATTTCTTGTCTACTTCCGGTGGAATGGGTTTCACTCTGATCAATAAATGTTTCAGCCGGGTTGTTCATCTTATTAGAGAGGTCAAAGCAGTGACAGAGGTACATCTGTTTTCGTGTCAAATAATGTTGGAGGTAATGAATTTTCTCCAAGTAGATAAACAACACTCTGCGATTGTCCTTCGGTCTCCCACTACAGAGCTGATCATGATTAAGCGGGGGCTCTTGGGGAATTGGAAGGTTTGGCATGTCTTAAAACATTTTTTTACTCCAAAATTTATTTCCATCTCTGTGGTATTTTCAGTTCTTGAGTAGTGACCCGATTGCATAATGTACATCTAAGATGACGCTGGTTACATAATGCATTTGCATAAGTGGGAAAATGTAGCAGAAGGATTGTTCCAAAATACAGCCGGTTAAAATTGTTCTCAGTTGCCTACATAACGGGAAAAAAAAAAAAAAAAAAACCTCTTTGCAAGGTTCAGTATTAAATTTCATGTGCTAATAATTAATAAAAATTCCTGATGAGCACAGAAGAAAAATACATACAAGTGTCTGTTCACATACACACCTTGTTAATGCTTGGCGAAGGCAGTCCTAATACTGTACTCCGTTAAGTGACTCAAGGAGGGCGACTGTAAGTTTACAGGAAGGTAAAGCACAAAGAGATGTTCCGACAAATCTAGCAGGTTTCCATGAGAAACTTGAGTTGTTGGGCAGGAAAAATATGAAGGTGTTGTCTCGCTTGCATGATGGATAGGGCCAGTTTCTGTGTGGATTAAGTTATTGTGTTTCATCAAGCCTGTTTCCTGGAACAGAATTGGATGTGATGAATAGATTCGGTCACTCTGATTTGTAGTCACTTGGCGAATTGCTAGCATTCATTTTAGCCCCCTCTTTGGCATTGATTGACCACATAGCGCTGTCACTTGAGCCCTGTAGTCATTGCTGTGTAGTTGGATAAAATATGTAAATCCTTGCCAAACAGTCATCCTTGGGGACAGCTCTTCAGGCCATGGGACCAAGTGAAATCTTGCCCATTAGCAGATTAACTGGCAATGAAAGATCATGGACAGACCATTGGTGTCTGGGAAAGTGACAGAAGGGTAAACTGCAACTCTCCTCCATCCACACTTAGAGATCTTATGATCTAGCAAAATGCCAAAACTTCAAGCAAACACATGATTGTCATTAGTTTTTTAATTGAAGACAGATATCAAATACTTGCAGCCAGTATTAATCCATAGGTTGAAGGGCATTCAACTTCAATATTGGGAAAGATGTAACTAAAAATCAAAATACATTAAGCAATTATTTTTACTTCAGTTTTCTTAATTTTTCTTTTCAGTACAGGAGACGTGATCATTTAATGGCCCCAGATGATGGGCAGGCATTTGGGAAACATCATTCCTGAGAAGTTGCAATAAAGCTGCTGGTATTGGCCAGACTATAGAGAGAAGCAGAAAGACAGATGAGAACACAGTGTCCAGATGTCCAAAGTAGGGAGCAGTGCCTTGGTTACGAGGCTGGGGTTTACAGCAATTATGAGGGAAGCACCCTGGCATTAGAGAAGATACGAGCTAGCCCGGTACTGAGGTCAGATTCATATTTGAAAGCCAACATGTTGAGACCAGGTCTCTAGGGCAAGGATCAAAAGTCCGTAAGAACTACCTAGCCCAGCTAATAGTAGTGGTATAAGAGCAGGAACAAAAGGGAAGCTTAACCCTGAGTTGTCCAAATTTCTAAGTTAAGTAGCAGGCTTAAAGTTACTGAGAATGAAGCACTCAGTTCTCATCACTGAGGCCAGAGCTGTATCTGGATGCTGGTTGTGCCCCCAGCTGAGCAGATGAGAGTTGGGGGGTGAGGGCTTCTTGAAGCCTATTACCTGGATGGGCGGAATGGGGGGCTCCAACCCTTCTCGTGGGGAGCCTCTTTGTAGTCATGTTCTTACTGCCGTGGAAAACTTGGTGAGATGTTTGTGTGCAGTGTTTCTGTGAGATACTAACACAAAACTGTTTGTAAGTCCTCAAAAGGAAGCCTAGCACAGCCCCACCGGAGGGTAAAAACTATGTAACGTTCACAGCACAGCGATTCCTCTGCACAGAGGCCTCTGTCATTTGCCACCAATCACTCTGACTTGCAATGAAGATAATCAAACATGAAATTTATGAAAAGATAATATATAGATTGTTACTTATTATGTAGGATTACAGAAAAATTTGCTGACCCTTGTTAATAATCATGAAAGCAATTTTACCTTCTGGAATTATACATTTAAACAGGACAATTTTTATTTAAAAATCTTTAAGATGGGATATCTATGGAAAATTTGGTTGGCAATTATTTCCATATGAGAACAAGAAAATCTTTAGTATATTTGAATTTGGTGGAATCTGTCCTGCTGAATAAATTATTAGAAGGGCTACCACCTTGATAACAGAATTTTGTCTTGAGTCACCCAGGTGGATCAGTTGGTTAAGTGTCTGCTCAGGCCATGATCCCAGGGCCTTGGGATTGAGCCCCACTTTGAGCTCCCTGCTCTAGCGGGAACCTGCTTCTCCCTTTCCCTCTGCAGCTACTCCCTGCTCACGCTCAGTCTCTCTCTCTCTCATAAACAAATTAATTAAGAAAAAAGAATGTCTCAAAGTTGAAAATTGACATATATCAAAGTTGTGAATATAGTACTAAATATATCTGTAGGTGTTTCAAATAATACAAAATTATTAAATAGAATTTTAATGCTTCTGAATTATGAAGTATGAGGAGATCAAATGTTTTATGTTAATATAGTGGAAGTAAATATTTAAAAAGAAAAACCTGAATATTTTAAAAAATAGAAAGAAGTAAGAACATTTAGTTCTAGAGAAAGGACAAAGCTTTTGTCAAGACAGGATACACGATTTTTCAGTTCTTCAGGACTCACAAGTAGGCACATGGAGAGAGGTATTGGTGACCAAAGAGTCGTAGAGAATGTTAGAGAATGAACAATGGATGAAAATTACTAAAGGAGGTAACTTGCCAGGTAATTAAGAGAAAAATCAGTGCTTCTTGTCTTCTGTTCTTAGACAAATTATAGTGTATATTTCACTTCTAAAAATCTGGTGACATGAAGTATTTAGTGACATACATATAGCCATATTCTTGAAAATCCATTGACTAAATATCATTTACAGTTAGAATGTATATAAACTCTACCCACTTTTCTTTAGAAAGCAGGACTAAGTTAAAACCACAAATCTGTCTTTGAGCTGGAGGGTTTTTTTTTTTTTTTTAATTTTATAGAGAGAACATGAGTGGGAGAGGGAGAGAGAATCTCAAGCAGACTCCATGCTGAGCGTGGAGCCAGTAAGGGTCTCAGTCTCACGACAGTGAGATCATAACCTGAGCTGAAACCAAGAGTCACACACTTAGCCAACTGTGCCATCCTTGTGTCCCTGAGCTAGAATTTTTATTTTTTTTATTTTTTCATTTTTTTTTAAAGTTTTCTTTAACGTATTTGAAAGAGAAAGAGAGAGTGAACTAGCAAGCAAAGGGCAGAGGCAGAGGGATAAGCATACTCCCCACTGAGCAGGGAGCCCAATGCAGGATTCAATTCCAGGGTCCCGGGATCATGACCTGAGCCGAAGGCAGATGCTTAACCAACTGAGCCACTCAGACACCCCTGAGCTAGAATGTTTAAAATCATAAATCAAATGATAGGACTGTGCCCTGTTTTTCTTTTTTAAAAAGTGACCGCATGTTCATTCCACATGAGTAAACTTATTAAGATGGAACTCTATAGATAAAATTTCTCCTATGTATCAATTCTCTACAGAGACACAGATTTGTGTATATGTCTTCATAGGAAAGACTTCCTTTTGAATGGTCTACATAATTCAACAACTTAACTACACTTGTATCTCAGCTTAATTCTCTCCACTGCTCTTATCCATACCACCGCCCTACCTTGGTTGATGCCTCCCCATTTCGTCGTTATTCTGTCAGTATGCTTCTAAAATACACAACCAGACTGCCCCCAAGTCTTTATCTCCATGAAGATCATTTCATTTCACAGCTTCACATTTTAAAGTCTCTGTTAAAATAATCTCATGTACTCTGGACTCTTTACACTGGAGTAAAGTCTCCCCCCTCCTTGAACAATAAACACACGCAGACACAATCACAATTGGGCAAGGACACCTCCTGCTTAAAACTTTTGAAGGTAACCCAGTATCTGTAGAATAAAGTTCCAATTTCTTAGCATGATAAAATGCTTTTTATCCCCTGCCTCTCTTTCTTCTCTAATCCTCCATTTTTCCTGGCCGTGTGCCCTAATCTTAAAGCACCAGCTTGCCCTACATTCCCGAACTCATTATATTACTTTATGCTTCTTTCCTTTCCCACTTAAAATTTCTCCTTATCTCATCTTCTCCCCTTACTCATCCTTCACCTTCCGGACTCTTCTCTGTGGAATATTTCTGACCCGTTCTTCTTTCATTCAAAGCTAATGGTCTTCCTTTGTGATTTCACAGCACTCAGTAGCATGTGTAGAATATTTTACAAATTTCATCTTTCCGTATCCCTCCTAGACTAAGCAAAGATAGCTGACAGAGTGATAATCATCTTTCTGTTTTTAACACGTAGCAGTAGCTCAACTATATTAGAGCTCAACTATATGAATGACAACTATCCTAGTCCATGTTGACAACGAATCTTCTCTAAACATCTAATCATAGCATCAAGTCCCTTCACAGCTCAACCCTTACCTACTCTAGAGAACTGTTCCTGCTTTTACAAAGCATTCAAGAAACTTACCCTGTGGACAAACCATGTAAACAAATCTCTATTGAGTGTGATCTACATCTCTAGTTTATAATTTTACTTGGAGGCTTTAATAATCATATAATTTTAATGTATACTTATATAACTAATGTATGTAAGTTATAAATATTTACATATAGAATTATATAAATTATAACTATTATTGTAATATACAATTATAGTATTTATTGAAATGTCAAAATAATTATAGACAAGAATAATATTTGCATTTATAGAGCACCTTAACAGTTATAATATCCTTCTATATAAATATTTTTTAAACATTGTATTTGGCAAGACCTAATATCCCCATTTGGTAGAAAATAATTTGTTCAGGGTCACAAAGGAATGAACCCAAATAGAACACATGATTTCTGTTCCCCAGGGCAGTTTTCTCTACCAAACCACATTCACAGAGTATCAATGTGTGGTAAGTACATAGAAGCATATTTTTATTTGCTACCTCCTACTTAAAAATATGTATGAGGAAATAAGAAAATAGATTTATTCTAGTTGTGTGTTTAGCTACTGGAAAGTTCCAATATTGAAAAGTTGAAGGAGATGACAAAAGTAATTATGTTGCATATACAACAGCCCTTTGATTTTAAATTCTTCCTGAAGTTCGTGCTACTGGAATTTTTCCACTTGGCAACCTCTTGTGACTATTTACCCCCTTAGCTGTCAAAATTATATCCTAATGTGAGGAAGAAGTTTTTTTTATTTTAAAATAAATTTCCGCTAAAAATAAATGCAGCCACCCAAGTTCACCCTGTCCCTGGCAGGCCTAGATGAATATGCATCTCTCTGACAATCTAGTAGAGGAAGGGTTGAGGTCTCTCTTGCCAAACTGACAGTTGTTCAACTATGAGATGAAAGGGGGAAAAGGCACAGCTAATTCTCAGATGGATGTCTTTGAAGCAGACAGTGCTCTAACATTGAGTTTAACCTCCCAAGCAGAAGACCCCTCCTTAGGTAGAAAGACCTTCTTTCTGCACTGTCTATATTTTAGAGAAAATACCTACACTGATACACAATTTTCTGTGTTGTGTGTAAAAGCCATGATGTTTGAGTTTGCAGATGATAGAACATTTGGACTTCTCATTAAAATACTTCATTTTCTGTGCAGTAGAGAACTTAGGTAGAATAGACCTGCAATGGTTTTTACTTCTACCACGGTAACCTAAAATTGATTTCGAGTCAGTGATGAAAGAGTAAGACCCATTCCCTTGAAACCTGCGAATTCTAACTCATTTGATCCTTTCCTTCCTTCTTTTTTGAAACAATTGTCTTCTGGGTATCAGTCATAGGATAGGCACACATGTAATATCTAGGCTAAAACCTCTAATGGGATGATTTTGTTAGGGAGAACTTTTGGGAAGAACTAGTACTTGTGTTGATCCCTAAGAGAGAAAGAAAAGTGGTCCAAGCAGAAGGACCAGTGTATGATTAGAACTAAAGGCAGGAGCGTATGTGACACATTGATGATTAAGTTCGGTAAGACCAGAGCTAAGTGAGAAACAGCAGGAATGGAGAAAAGAAGACCTATTCCAGATATTTTATTTTTTTATTATTTCTTAAAGATTTTATTTATTTATTTGACAGAGAGAGAGATTACAAGTAGGCATAGACGCAGGCAGAGAGAGAAGGGGGAAGCAGGCTCCCTGCTCAGCAGAGAGCCCGATGCGGGGCTTGATCCCAGGACCCTGAGATCATGACCTGAGCCGAAGGCAGAGGCTTAACCCTCTGAGCCACCCAGGCACCCCTTTTCCAGATATTTGAAAGACGTAGAATGGATCGGTTTCAAGGATGCTGTGTTGGGAGTAAATCAGAGAAAGTGTGATGTTTAATTTTCTAACTTGGGTGACTGGCTGCAAAATGGTGCTGTTCTCTGCCTGGGGGTGGTGGGTAGTCAGCGAAGAGTGGAGAAGAACAAGCAGCAAGCCTGGGGAACTGGGGGCTCGGTTAGAACTACCTATGAAATACACAGTGGGGTCATCGAGAAAGCCAAGACAGAGGTGTCCAGATTGATAACTGACTGGAATTTCATTTGGGCAATTAATAGCACAGAGATCTTAAGTGGAAACTCAACTTTGGAATGTTTTAGTAGATTCATAGTTTTAAAAGTCATTTTTTATAAGGGTTTAATGCAAAAAGTAGCATCCTGCCTCAGTCCTACCTGTCTCATTGATTTCACTCCCAGGCACAAACTTCCCCAACCACAGCTCTTCTTTCTCTTCTTGCCATATTTCTAAATGACACACCCTATCACCATTTCTCCCCCTCAAGTTTTAGGTGATATATCTTGACTTCCAACTATATAAGGTGAGGGTTTTCCTCCTTTATATTTTCCCTGGCTGTTTTTTAAATAGCTGTATCAGTTTTCATTAGGCAATTTACTGACATGCCCCACAATCAAGGTCAAACCATTGCTGAACGTGCCAGTATCTTGAAACTACTTTTGCATAAACAAAAAGGGGGAATTGAGGCCCCCAGAGTAAGACTAATGAAGGTAGCATTTACTATTAGTCACTTACAATTGTGCAAACATTTTAATTTGGCTCATTCAGAGCATTTGCAGCCTGAGGAACCCCTTCTCAAACCACAAGTGTGGTATAGGCTGCTCAATGGGGGGCACGGTGGAATGGCTCAGTACCTTTCCTGACACGGGGGAGCAGTTATGCTGGTGTACTTTCTCCACAAGGTCTTATGTGGCTACCCACTCAGTTAATTAAGCCTCACCATGAGCTAGCAGGAGAGACTCAAACACCCACTTCCACGATTCAATCTGATGTCGGTAACTCCACTACCCCAGATGCCATCAGCCAAGAAAGGGAAGAATGAAGCTATACCTATCAAAGACATCTCATGGGGTGATATACAGTTGACCTGTGTTGAGGAGGTTTTGATCAATACTGGCACACCCATAACACTTGAAAACATGTTCCTTTCAGTAATTTCTTGTATATCTGCTAACTCTAAGGTAATGATGATACTGCTTACTCTTTTATGTTTCCCCATGATTGCTGATACTTGAAGATCACACCTATTGAGCCCACATACTCAGCCCGCCTATCTTTAATTTGTTTTTTGGGGAAGATCCAGAAATTTCTATTTCTTCTAAGGACTCCTTCACAGGTGGTCACTGCATCCCTATAAACGATGCGGACCCCTCTGTTTACCCATTTTGTAAACTCAATACAAATTAGACTTTTACCCATTTGGGAAATTTTTTATGTTTTTACTATAACCTGGGGATCCACAATACAAACCCCAGTTTTTGCATTCCCATCCATAAAGAATGATATAAGAATAGCATTTTGAGAAACCCCAGAAGTCATACAAGTACTATTAAATATTAGAATCTTATTCTCACAATAGGTGTGGGCAGCAAATTATGTGATGAAAAATGTGTACAGAAGCCCCTTATTTCTGTGTGCACTAGACTGTGGTTAGAAATGGGCTCATATGATGGTTTTTCTTGGGAATCTATGCCCCTCATGGGACTTTACTTGGCTAAACCCATATAACAGTATCCAATTAGAAAACTGGTAACCCCAAGGGTTGACTGTAATGGAAAGGTATAGAACACAGGAAGGAAAAGTCTGGAACTGGTCACTCCCCTATTGTAGTGCATGTGACCCAATGTGGAGTCCTGGCTTTGAAGGACCAATTCTCAGAACTAAGTATCTTAACAAATCTTATTCTTCCATAAAAACATCTTCCTGGGGGTGCCTGGGTGGCTCAGTGGGTTAAAGCCTCTGCCTTTAGCTCAGGTCATGATCCCAGGGTCCTGGGATTGAGCCCCGCATGGGGCTCTCTGCTCGGCAGGGAGCCTGCTTACCCCTCCCCTCTCTCTTTGCCTGCCTCTCTGCCTACTTGTGATCTCTGTCTGTCAAATAAATAAATAAAATCTTTAAAAAAAAAATCTTCCTGGAGAATGAGCCTCCCCTTTGTTCAATGAAAATGTAGGCACAGCCCTGCTACCTTCTCCAAAGGAGAATTTAATTGGTCTTATAAAGATGAATGCAGTGATACTTGAATTTGCATGACCATCTTTGCATCTTTTTATTAGCTGCTGGAGCCCCTATATTTAACTAAATCCACATCCAGTCTGCAGGCAACTCTACAATAATGACTTCCAGCTTTTCAACCTTTAACATTTCACGAATGAACCTTACCTGTGCATATGTTGCTAAGCAGCAAGCCCTGGCTTGGCTCCCAGTTTGACTGTCCAGGCCCTGACAAGGGGGATTCCCCCCCTACAATTGACTTACACTTCAGAAGAGAGAAAAAGAACAAACTGGTTCTTCGATATCCTACTGACAATTATTAGAGCCGTCTTCGATGTAGCTGCTACCGTGGCAACCACTCCCGCATCCTTGGCTGTCTCCCTCCAAAGGGCACAGCAAGTGCTTTCATATATGCAAAACATTACAACTGATGGAGAAGAACAGGTCAAGATTAATCAACAAATTTTAGCTAGACTGTAGGCTCTGGAAGCCTCTCGTCTGGCTAGGAGAACATCAACAGCACTCTGGACCAGATCCTCATTAATTTGTGACTAGGAGTTTACCTCCTACTGCATTACTTTGACTCCCTCTAACAAGACTTGGGGGCAAAGGAAAATTCATCTTAATTAAGCCTCCTTGAATCTCTCCATTGAAAATCTAAAACTTAGGTTACAAGTACAAATACAAGAACTCCAACAAGAAAGTCAACAAGCTACCATTAATACTCTCAGTGATATCTCTACCTGGTTCTATCTAAAAGCTGGTTCTCTGGGCTCAGTCTACACTCTTGGTTTTCAAGGCTATACTGCTTTTAATGATCTTCTTTCTCATTATCGTCATCAGGGCAAGCCCCTCCTGCTGTTCCACCTGGAGGACCCAAAACACACTTGGAGCGACCACACAGATCCTCACCACCCCCTTCGATAGTCCACCTACAAATCCCAATAAACAAAAAGGGGGAACTATGAAGTTATTCTTAGAAAATTAATTGTAAGCCCTAAGCGGGTAGGTACTATGGAAGCAGCTGAAATGCAAGCAACCTTCCTAGTCTTGAGCTATTGAACGCAAAGAACAGGGTCCCATGATTCCCCCTGGGGCTGGGCATCGGTTAATAGGTAGGGATGAATGTAACCCCCAGTCCACCTTCCTGCCTTGGGTGATGGCTAGTGCAGTCATCCTGCTCCACCTTTATCCCATAACTGCCTTCCTGCGTGCCTGCATGTGGGGGAGGTGCAGGCCTGCTTTACGTCTTTTTACTCCTTCCCCATGCTTTGACACATCTGTCCTTGCTTTTCTGATTAAAACAAAACAAAACACAGGGTGCCTGGGTGGCTCAGTGTGTTAAAGCCTCTGCCTTCAGCTCAGGTCATGGTCCCAGGGTCCTGGGATCGAGCCCAGCATCAGGCTCTCTGCTCTGCAGGGAGCCTGCTTCCTCCTCTCTCTCTGCCTGCCCTCTCTACCTACTTGTGATTTCTGTCTGTCAAATAAATAAAATATTTTTAAAAAATAAAAATAAATAAAACAAACAGAAGCTATATGCAGAATCCAGCTGCTGTCGCTCTCCTTCACGGAGGCAGTCCTGCATGTTTGCTCAGATCATTGTCTGAGAACTTTATTTCAGTGCGTGACAAAAATTTACCATTGTTTTTGTTGCTATAACTATGAAAATACTATTTATAGATAAGTCTTGTCATGTGCTATGCTTGTTTCCTCTCCTGGAGAGCATTTTCCCCCCCTCCATGGACTTAATTGCTACCATCTTGATTAGTTTAGTTATCTATGTGTCTGTCACCATTTCATTCTCAGATAGCTGCCAGAAGAATAAATATTCTTTCAATGTTTTTAAACACTTCAGGTCAGTCTATGAATTTATTCTTGACATCACTGTAAGAGTCCTCTACTGATTTTAGCCCGAACCAGTTGCTCTTTGGCCAGATGCCTGAGAATAATGCTTTTCTACTACCCTTATTTCATAGACCCCTGTTATGGATTGAATTGTTTCCCCCAAACTGATAGATTGAAACCCTAATGTCCAGTATCTTAAGATGTGACTGTATTTAGAGATAAGGCTTTTAAAGAGGTGATGAAACTAAAATGAGGTTGCTAATGTGTGCCCTGATCCAATCTGAGTTGTGTTGTCACAAGAAAACATTAAGACAGAGACACAGTGGGAGCACGCATGCACAGAGGGACAACCGTGCAAAAGACTGTCCATCTTCCATCCAAGGAAAGAGGCCTTACAGGAAGCCGGCTCTGTACCTTGACCTTTCAGCCCCTAGGACTCTCCACCCTACTACTATTTAGGCAGAGTATATTCTCCAGATGGTTTTTGAAAAGGGTGAACAGGAGACAATTTGGGGGGAATTTGTCCTCACCGAAAATAACTGTATTTAAACTTTACACTTACATGGTAAG
Source organism: Enhydra lutris kenyoni (assembly GCF_002288905.1). Lineage (NCBI taxonomy): Eukaryota > Metazoa > Chordata > Mammalia > Carnivora > Mustelidae > Enhydra > Enhydra lutris. The sequence goes on along the minus strand of NW_019154124.1, from coordinate 11,645,017 downwards.
TTTTCTGGTTATAGAATTCTGGGTTGATTATTTGCTATGAGCCTATTTATTCCTTCTCCTGTTATGAATGTTATATACCGCATATCTAGAATTTCAGTATCTACCTACATATGAAACTTCACATTTGAGGATAATCACTACCTATCCCCCTTCCCATGCAGTGCTTGAACCATATCTACTCCCATATTTACTGTCATCCTATAATTCAGTTTTATACTATTCTAATACATGGGGGCATTATTTTGTCATTGCATGCAACCAAGTTTTGTTTAAATCACCTGTATATTTTGCATCTTTTTCTTCATTAGCTCTTGCTTCCTAAAACTTCCAAATTGGACATCTATCTTTTGCCTGCAAACGAAGGTTGAAGCTTGGTATTTGTTCACTCTGCAAATGGTATCTCTCACAAAATGCAGAGAGATTTTGGTCATTTAAAAAAATTTTCTATGTTATTTTCTCTCTCCTATGGATTGTGTTTTTAAAAATTCAGAAGCTATCAGTAATTCATAATAATTTTAACAAAGGAAGAAGTAAAAAGGTAAATGTAAAAAGAATAGTGTATCTGTCATGATAGGCTACATCATGCTAAAGTCAGGAACAACCTCCACATCTCTGTGGTCTGAAACACCAAAGGTTTTAATTCTCATTCATGCTCCATTGCCATTGGAGGTTCCTCTGGAGTCTCTACACTACATTATTACCTTCTGGGACACTAAACAGCCTCCATCTGGAGTACTGGGTTCACCATGGCAAGGTTGGGGATGGAGGGAAAGGGATAAAGAAAGAGGCAGGGCCCCTGCGTGGCGCAGTCCCCTGAATGACTGAGTTTTGATTCCAGCTCAGCTTATGCTCATAGGGTATGAGATCGAACCCTGCTTCAGGCTCTATGCTCACCTGGGATTCTGCTTAAAACTCTCTCTCCCTCTCCGTATGCCTCTCTCTCTCTCTCTCTCTCTCAAATAAATTTTTAAAAGAGGCAACTAGTTGATCTGTAAATTTTACCTCCCAAAGTAAAACATGTATTCCCACTCGTATGTCATTGACCAAAGCAAGTTACATGACCACTGTCTAATTCATGGGATCAGCGATGTCTCCTTCTATGTGCTCAGAGGAGAACTAGAAATACTTGGTGAACAGCTTTAATAAAAACTACAAGGAGTGATATAAAGAAAACATTAAAAAAATTAGAGTAACAAAAAGTTAGTGTTGAATTTGAGGTGAATAAACACTGTTGAAAAAATTTTCTTGGCTAAATCAATTTCCAAAAAGTTATTAATGGAAAAATATTCAAGCATAAATGACAAACTTTTACATAATCTAAATCTAGTTTACTCTTTATGGATTATAGTGGAATAAAGAACCAATTGGTTTTTATTTGAAAAAATCACAATAGAATATTTACAACCTACATTAGGAAAATTTTTTTTCAAAAATTTATTTTAGAGAGAGTGAGGGTGAGCACAGTGGGGGGCGGGGTTTGGGGGGAGAGACAGAGGGAGAAGCAGACTCCCTGTTGAGTAGGGAGCCCGAAGTGGGGCTTGATCCCAGGACCCTGGGATAATGACCTGACCCGAAGGCAGACACTTAACTGACTGAGCTACCCAGGTGTCCCTAGGACAACATATTTTGAATAAAGAAACATGCCTTAAAATAATGGCCTTACCTATTTACGATGCACAGTCTAGGCTAAATATGAATGCTGAGGAAATCTATTTTATCCTAGTTTATCTATGTGACACAATTACAAGCCCAGAATAGGGCGTCAAGAATCTCTAAATTCAGTATCGGGGTCACTGAATAGCATAGCAGATATTTGACAATATAGAAATAACAAAGGATTTTCATATATAGCACAAAGAGGGTGGGTAATACAGAGATTATAAATACCATGTTTTTGGGATCCATGTATTAGCATCTTTTTTTTTTTGGTCGGTTTTTAAAAAATAATATCCGTAGCTAACAGGGGGCTTGAACTTAAAATCATGAGTTCCAGAGTCTTATGCTGTACTGACTCAGCCAGACAGGCGCCCTTATTAGCATGTTTTCTCACAGATCTTTGGAGTTTTATTCCCATTCAAAGAGTACCAACGACAGAGACAAGTGTTATTGTAACTGTAATAATGCATTTGTACTCTAGGGGGCGCCAGGACTGTGTTTATAACACTACGTTTCCGGATATTGAAGAACTTAATTACCAAACCTCATGTATCCGGGTCATTTCCCAGTATGAGCCCTTTTCACTGTGACACTAAATGGCCATCATTATTTCATAAGTATCTCTCCCTGAGATTCATGGCAGTCCTTGAAGCTCCAACTCAACCACACCAAAGAAATCTTATTAGTGTTATTAAAATTACTATCAGCCGAGAGCTTTACATAAATTAACTTACATAATAATATCTTATTAAATCTCAAACAAATTCTTAGTCTAAATTTTGAAAAGCCTAAATGAGATTAATGAAGTGTTCAATGTTCAATCTTAGTTGAGTTGAAGGGAGTATGTAATAGATCAAATAGTCCCATGTGTCTTTTCTACTCTGCTTAATATTTCTATCCTTGAAAGGTCAGATTCAAATTAACATCAAGGAATTTTTTAGAAAGGCTATAGCCTGAGCTCTGTGCAGAGCTCTTCTCTGTTTCACTACCACCTGGAGTCCTTACTCAATGCATTCCAGAAATGCTAGGTCTTGAGGATCATCACAGTTGATTGACTGTGTTTCAGGAAAAAGCTATGTATGATTATACTGTTACTCTGAGTAGGGAAGAAGGGCCTTATAGAATCCTATATCCCATAAAGAAAACCCATTTAATAATAACTTCAACAGTTTGCTAGTAATTTTCACTGTCCCAAATCTCATCTGGTTTAATTCTCTTAACACCTTTAAGAGGCAGATACTATTCTTACTTGAAATGTGAAGAAACAAAAGCTTATGGCAATTAAGTATACGTGCCCTGGGTCTTATAGCTAGTAGGTGCTACAACCAGGACTTTGATTAAAGTCTGTCTTTTTTCAAAGCTCTTCTGATATGTTATTAGCACTTTAATTGTTGCCAAATTGGTGTCCTGAAAGAATTTTTCTAATGTCTTTATTGTAGTAATGATCTTACCAAATGAATTTTTCTTTGGAGATGGTACAAAAGTACATTTCTGCAGAGGAAACACAACATGGTGTCTTTTTACACCAAACCTAAACATTAGATTTACTTGCAATTCACTTGATTCATTTAAAATGAAAATGGTTAGGTGCAGCGTTGACGTGGAGTACTTGTCATAGAACCTGACCTATAGCTATCATTTCTCAACTTACAGGTAATCAAAATCTGTCAATTTCTTATGCTGGTTTGTTTCTAGGGACCTGTAAGGGTGAGAAGCTCACGAAGGATTGAAAAGGAGTTTCAAATTAGAATTCTCTTTTCCAAGGGCTTGTCACATCACTGGATTGTTTTATAATACAAGTCAGACCGGATGTATTAGCATATGTACACACCAGTACACAAGATTTTATCTATTCATTGATTGCTCTAAGACAAAATAGGTATATGAAATGAGAACATGGGAGATGTTCAGCTTGTGAAAAAGGAAGAGAAAGGTTTAATACAATATAACATAAATTAGTAATTTTTCTTCATTTACAAGACATTCTTTAGTTAGGAAGGAAATTATCTCTGCTGTATGCTTCTTTAACTGCCAGAGCTGAAACAGATCAAAGAAAAATTCTTATCAGTAGTAAGCTGTTGGCCAAACATGAAACTTGCGCTTATTAGGCAGCAAATATCCTAAAGGCCTGGATTTTTAGAAAAAAAAAATTTTTGTTATTACTTTATTATCAGAGTCGAAGTAAGTTTAAGTGGCAGAAGCAATTAGATACTAAAAGTATGGAATAGCAATGCAACATATTAAATTGGAGAAAAATAGGATGAGGAATATGAACTCATTACCACTGAGCTTAATTACGACCTTATGGAGCTTTTATCCCAATTGTCTTCTCGCTAGAAGTAGCTCAAGAACTAGATCTGTCTCCTAGAGATCCTCCTTCTGACCCAAATCCTCCAGTGCCATTGCTGGGTCCATTTGGAACTCTGTCCTATTCTCTTCCCTATAAAGAATCAGAACTTCTTAAGAATGACTGATTTGATGGCCAGGGCAGAAGTAAACAGGATAATGTCCATCATCCTCTTAAAGACCCGTCAGCAACTTTTAGGGGCAATGCCAGAAAGAATGTTCAACTTAAACTAGCTCTTCAGGTCAAATTTGATAATCTGAGCATTAAAATAAAACTAAAAATGTTGATTATCATGGTGGTAAAGATGACAACTGGAACATAATCTATACAAGAACAGAGACATAAATATACAAAAGAAAAGTTAAAGTGTGTGGAAAGATAAAGATCAAGCAAAATTAGGGTGACTACAGTAGGATATGACTAGTCCTGTTCACTCTAAAATGTAGTAATGTGTGTTCGTATATATATATATATATATAATCTTTATATGTCAGTTGCAGAAATATAAATAAAAATTTCTGTTTAATGGAAGAACAAAGAAGAATGAGTAAACTGCGTAGTTCAGGGAAAGTAGATGCTACGTTGAGAACAGGAAGGACTAATGAACATTAGTGGTCAGAAAAAATAAACACATGTCAATAGAGTGAACAAAGCAATGATAGATAGAAAGGAATTATTTAGGGGTGCCTGGGTGGTGCATTTGGCTAAGCCTCCAACTCTTGGTTTCAGCTCCAATCTGATCTCAGTGTTGTGAGACTGAGCCCTGCCTCAGGCCCTGGGCTCCGTGGAGAGTCTACTTGGTTTTCTCTCTTCTTCTGCCCCTCCCCCTGCACATGCACATATGTGTGTGCTCTCTCTCTCTCTCTCAAAAAAAATTTTTTTAAAGATTTGGGGGCACCTGGGAGGCTCAGTCAAGCATCTGCCTTCAGCTCAGATCATGATACCAGGGTCCTGGGATCGAGTCCTGCATTGGGCTCCCTGCTTGTGTCCCCTCTCTCTCTGTCAAATAAATAAGTAAAATCTTAAAAAAGAAAGAAATGAATTGTTTATTATTAATAGTAGTAATAATAGCTTTCACTATGTTCTAGTACGTTATATGTACTAACTCTTGCAATCCTTCTAATAGCTGCGAGTTAGATATTATTATTCCCATTTTACAGATGGAATCAGACCCAGAGATTCTGTAATATGCTGGTGATCACACAGTTAACAAGGTTAATTGTTAACTATTAACAATTCAGAGATGTGATTTAACTCTAGGTATTTAGACTCCAGGACCAGTGTGCTTAACCTCTCCACAATCAAACAAGTCACAGGGACCCTTTGAGTTGAACTATTCAGACTCACTCTTGATGTTTCAGAAGGAAAGCCCATAGATGCTCCTATGAATTAAGGTAATTTTAAGATATTAAAATTATATTTCACACAGTGGCCAAGTAAGACTTTTAAAAAGACATATTTGTGATGAGGACATCAGGCTTCATAAAACAGGCCATCATAAAACATGAAAGGTGTGTGCTTAAAAACCACATTGATGAAACAAAGTTAACTGTTGAAAGGAAGTTTAGCCTAACTAGTGCTTTGATCTTGAATCTCCTTGAGAAAAGCAACCAAGAATCATTTGATACTTTTTTTTCTTGTTGAGGAATAATTCATATATATAACATTTACCCATTTTAAGCATATGATTCAGTGGTTTTACTATATTCAGAGTTGTGTAACATCATCACAGTCCATTTTTACCACACACACACACACACACACACACACACACCACCACCACCACCAACAACAACAAAAAACACTTTGCCATTAGAACTGATGAATCTTCTATCCAGTATCTCTAACCTCAGTGGGCTTGAGAAGATATTTGGGGAGAGGAGGTCTGCAACCATTGCTGAAACCCTCAGAAGGAATCAAAACATCATCACTGAATCCCTAGAGGTTATGAAAATAAGAATGACAATGATATTAGAAATACATTAAACCGATCTAGGAAAATAAAAAAATCGTATTAAGCCTATGGTGCTGAATTTTAAAGAAGGGGTGTATACATAAAAAGGAGTTTCTGTGGTCATTTTTGTATGTCTGCTTTTTAAGGGGTTTGAAAGTGAACCGTATCAACATATAATTGTTAAAAGAATATAATCACATTTTTAAAAAAAGATTTCTTTATTTTAGAGAGTAGGGGGAGGGGAGGGAGAGAGGGAGAAGGGGAAGAAAGAGAATCTTAAGCAGGCTCCATGCTGAGTGCAGAGCCTGACATAGGGCTGGATCTTACCTCCCTGAGATTGTGACCTGAGCCCAAATCAAGAGTTCAATGCTTAAGTGACTGAGCCACTCAAGTGCCCCAGGATTTTTAATCATATTTGTAATGTTTAGATTAAAATTTTTTAATCAGTTTTACTTTATTTCAGAGTAACTGAGCATTTAAAATCTACAAGTATATGAACTTTTATTTATATTATACAGTAGTTTATATAAGTAGTATCCATATTTTTTTCAAGCCATTGTACATTCTATTTCTAGATACTAATCCAGACTTTGAACTTCTATATTTATTCTTGATTCTCTTAAAAAAGAAAAAAAACAAAGTGTCTTTCCAAACCAGGAAACAGACTCTTCACTGTAGAGAACGAACAGAGGGTTACCAGAGTGGGGAGGAGGGATGGTGGATGGGTAAAATAAGAGATGGGGATTAAGGAGTACACTTGTCTTGATGAGCACTGGGTAATGTATGGAAGTATTGGGTCACTGTATCATACACCTGAAACTAATGTGGCACTGCGCATTAACTATATTGGAGTTAAATTTTTATAATTTTTTGAAAGATTTTATTTGTTTATTTGACAGAGAGATCACAAGTAGGCAGAGAGGCTCCCTGATGAGCAGACAGCCCAATGTGGGGCTCCATCCCAGGACCCTGAGATCATGACCTGAGCCAAGGGCAGACTGAGCCACCCAGGTTCCCCTGAGGTTTAAATTTTTAAAAAGAAAAAAAAGTGCTAATAATCCTGTGTTCCTCTTCACAATCCTGTGTTCTCCCCATACATTAAAGTTCCTATGAATGATTGTAATCTTATGACTGCACATTGTTTTCTTACCAGTATGGCGTCATATTATGAAGTCTATCTGAACTATCTATTTCTAGAGTTCTCCTCGTTTAGATCCCCATCTGTCCAATTATTTATAAGAAATTTCTCTGAAATGTTGGTTATTCAAGAGTATTTACTAAAAGTGACTGAAGGGCTTTGTGAACTGAAAACCACTTAGTTATTTAAACAGTTCTCTCTCTATATATATACACAGATATATGCATATATAGGTATAAAATAGTTATTTATTGTTGTCATGATGTTTACTGTCAGTAACAGTTGTTTACAGTGTAGATTTTGTTTACAGAATTTGTTTTATCTTCAGTTGTGCAGAGGTCTAGGTATTTCTTGGCTATAAGAAAGTTCAATTCCTTCAAAATGGACGTTGAGAAAGGCTTTCTACAGTTGTTTGTTATCAAGGAAATGGTATATATTCTTTACGTAATTTTCAGTTCTGCAAACTCTTCTGTCTTGTCCAGTGTGGAATTAGAAAGTAATTCCATATAATACTGAGTTTTTAATAGGAAGATAGCCACTGGGCATCTGTTGATTTTTGAGGTATTTAGTGCGTAATCTGGACCAGGCTGTTCTAAGTGCCTTATAAACAAGGACTCATTTCATCTTTCTAACCAGATAAGGCGGGCACTGTCATATCTCTATGTTACAAGTGAAAACTGGTGTACAGAGGTAAGAAAATAAATAAATAAAAGCGTGCACTGAAGCTAGATTCTCACAGAAGTTACTGGAACTTAATTGGTGCAGGAGTCTCCTACGTGGAAGTGGCATGATCAGACCAATCCGAAGGAGCTGCACTTACAAGGACATTATCTACTAAGACTTGTCTCTAGTACAACAGTGACTTGTTTTGTGACTTGCCCTAAGTCATAAATCCTAAATAGTAGAGATAGCTTTTGAACCCAGGCAGTCTACCCCCAGGACCTACACCCTTAAAATCCCGTGGAAAGGGTGCTAAGAGTGCCTATTCCCAGAAGTCATTAACTCCTGATTCTTTTGGCTCACAGTTCAGAGCCCCCACGTCTCACTGCCCAGTTCCCAAATGCCTCTTGGTTTGTAATCTGTTCCATGCGGAAACTTGTATGTGCCTCAGTTTCTCCTTACGTGCAGAGACATCATTAGTTTAAACTCGGTAACTTTTTAATAATGGAGATAGGGTTTTAATATTGCACAAGAGTGAAAAACATTGTAACTAAAATCTATAGAAAATATTTATGAATCTTGCGAAAATTAATAAAAGGAAACATCACTAGAATGGTTTGCCAGGGCAGCTGTCATGCCCTACTACTGACAATCAACTGCAAACCCAACAGAAAGCGATGGACCTTGCCCAAGGATACTAATTACTATACCAGCAGGGGGAAGGTCTTCCTCCTCCCCCCAGCAACAGCCCAGCAAATGAGAGACAGTCATAGTTCAGCCAATGAAAGTCCACTATACTTACAACCTTCAGTTCACTCCATCGGATTTTTTCGTAATAAATCTTCCCCCAAATACCTGCTTTCCTCTTTGAAAGAGCCGGTTTCTCTCCTTTGTTTAGTGAACTTACCTGTGGTGTTGCTATAAGCGTTTCCTTATCCCGTATTGCAGTTCTCTCTTGTTTCCAAATCCATGTTTTATGGGTAAAATAAGTGATAGTTGTATGTTTTAAGGTCAGTCATCTACTTTCAACACCAACACTCTGCCAGTGACTAAGTTCGTGGTACTAGGGGTTGTAGGCAAATCTGGGAAACCTAACCAATCAGTAAAAAATACCTGTTTTCTTTGTACTAAGTTATACTCATTGGGGTTTGATGAAATCTTTTTTAAATCATATGGGGAAAAAACTGAATGTTTAGATAAGCATTTCTCTTTCCAGTAGTTCGTATGTGATGTCTTATTTTCAACTACTGTTTTCTGACTGATTTTGGTGATAAATTTCTCCATTAATGCTAGAGTCTCACATAAATTATTGGGATTTAATTGCTAAAACAAACTTTTGAGTAGACATGGCACGATCTGATCAAGTCTAAGAAGCCGTAGTTATGAGGGCATTGTTTAGTAAGAGTTAACTGAGTTTATCAGGGCTAATGCTTTAGAAAGATTAAACTGAGGTATTTGAATTTCTCTCATTAAATAAGGATCCTTTTGTGCTCTTCAGTCTGTAAAGCCATGTCTGGAGGATTATCACCTCAGAGTGAGGAGGTAGGGGGGAGGGGTAAAACTGTGTCCTTTTTTCCAAGGTAGCAGTTTCAAGGCTTGGTTTCATGTAAGGTAATTTGCTAAAAATAATATGAAGACACAGCACAGAGGATTCTTTCACAGTGTTACCCAACACCTTAGACACAAAACTTGCGGTGGAAGTGTAACCAAATAACACAAGTTTGCTCTTTGGTAAGTCACAGATAGAAACTACACCAGGGAGAGCTGCACAAAGGAAATTTTATTTCCAGAAAATAAGGAGATCATGGGGGAAAACCTACAAAACTGATTTCCCAAACAAGGGCATATGGTTGGGGTGAATATTGAGATGGAGGAGGCTTGTCATATGTAGAGCCAGGCATAAAGTCATACATGCCCCTTAAGGAAACATGCCTATTCCTGCATTGGATGTTATGTAAATGAGGCTTGTGCTCCTCCTTGGGAGGAGATCTCAGTGTTATAACGAGGTAAAGGTAATGGTCAGTCCCTCCATGGGTCACTGTATGGTCCACCTACATAGGTGTGAGTTGAGGGTTGAGTTCAGACCGGTCTGGGTGGGTCAGACCTCTTCCTTAGGGTAGTGACTATTGCTTGAGGTGTACGTAGTTTGGGTTTCCATCATAGGATGTTATTACCGTTGATTTTTTTTGCCTGAGTTAAGAGTTAAACTGGAAACAAGGGTTTAAGCAAAAATGTGGGACAAAAATTGGTGAGTACAAGCAGGGAGGGCATAAAGGTCAGGTTTTGGAGTCTAGCTGGTGACAGAAGCACATACTTGCAGGGAAGGAGGAAGTCTGTCCTTTTTGGTCCTGGAAAGTTGTGGGAGAAAGAAGGAAAAAAGATGACCAGAGTAAAGGAGGAAATGGTAGATATGTTTTAATCTCCTCTTACCTAGATTCCAACTGGTGGTAGGCCACTAGATACGGTGAGAGAAACACGCAGACCAAGGGATTTTATTACCTTCTTAGATTTCTAGAAGAAAATAGTTGTAGGTATTAATTTCCCTAGAGGTGCTACGGAACAGAGAAAGGTTATGAGAAATGGCCTTTTTAGGTGACTTAGATGAAGTTACCCTTTCTTGACTTCCTGACTGGGAAGTTTCTGCACATGACCTCTCTCCACAAGACCTGAACAGATAGCAGAGACCATGCTGCAGATGTGAGATGTTCATCCCCTCAAAGATTAATACCTGGCTAAAGAAGCATCAGACCTTCCAGGAAGCCCCAGCTCCTCATTAGGATCCCACAGATCATTGTCCTTGCTCAAAAACTAACGAGCTCTATTACTACAGCACGTTCCGTGCAGATGCCTGGTCTGATGATTTAAGATCACCACCCCCTTTCACAGCCTATTCTGTTTCCACCAGTAGTGCACTGTGCAAGACAACTCCCCAAGACAACTCAGCTGAGAGGTTGAGCAGAACTGGCTGACTCAGGGGGCAGAGGAGTTAAAACTGTAGTCGAAGCCTTGCTGAGGCTTTTGTTCACAACCTAAAAGGCCACCTAGTACTTCAATAAGAGTAGCATGAAAACCATGCAGCCTTCACAGGGATTAAAATTAGAGCCTCAGAATCTTTCTCTCGTTTTTCATATGCATTCTGACATTCAATCCAAAATCATGCATTTGAAAGTAGAACTTGACAGAAACCCAAGAGGAAAAAAAAAATGCAAAATAGAAGCAGAACCCCCTTCCCCATAAGCCTGCTCCCTGTCACCTTCCCTTGCTTGATTTCTCTTTTCACCGTTTAATATCCTATAGAATCATGTACTTGTTTTGTTTATGGTCTGACCTCACCCACTGGAGTATAAGCTTCCTTAAGACATTGATTTGTTTCTGTTTTCATTTGGCTTTGCTTGAGAAATAATATTGTTGAACGGAAGTATGGCCAAATTAATTTGCAAACCAAATCATTGCTATAACATTTCAGAGATGCAAGCGCTTACTTGGGTCTGCTTGATGAAAGAGAAACTTGATGGAAGGAATTAGGAAAAGCAGGAGTATCTTACATAAATAAATGAAAAGAAAAAGAATAGGAGGTATAGGTATGAAGGAGGAAGACCAAATATATAAAATCCGGATCACAGGGAGAGTGAATCTGTCTTGACGTGAGTGTAGGAAAAATGAGCAATGACACAGATTAAGAAAACTGAAAAAAAGAGTAGAGGGTGGAAAATCATGAACCTCAAGTAAATATTACATTTTATCCAATATCAGTATTAGTAAATCTGAAAAATCGGGGCACCTGGGTGGCTCAGTGGGTTAAGCCTCTGCCTTCGTCTCAGGTCATGATCTCAGGGTCCTGGGATAGAGCCCCACATCGGGCTCCCTCCTCGGCCGGAGGCCTGCTTCCCCCTCTCTCTCTCTGCCTGCCTCTCTGCCTACTTGTGATCTGTCAAATAAATAAATAAAATCTTTTTTAAAAAATCTGAAAAATCAGGAAAAGGAACAAAATGCTAAATAACATGAGTTTCTACTTATTTTAATGAGCTTAACTGAATCCAAGTCAGCAATGTTATATTTATTATTTTTTAAGGGAATTAAACTGTGGGCAAGAGTTTGTGACATATGAATGAAATGAATTATAGAATGTTCTTTTTTTAATTTTTTAAGGTTTTTTTGAAGATTGTATTTATTTCTTTGACAGAGAGAGACACAGCAAGAGAGGGAACACAAGCAGGGGGAGTGGGAGAGGGAGAAGCAAGCCTCCTGCCGAGCTGGGAGCCTGATGCTGGGCTCGATTCCGGGACTCTGGGATGATGACCTGAGCCAAAGGCAGATGCTTAATAACTGAGCCACCCAGGCGCCTGAATTATAGATTGTTTTAGACTCACAATCAGTTGAAACCACACTGGACTTAATTTCATTTATCTGAGGAAGAATTTGAAGCCTTAAATGATTTACAAAGGTCAAAATTAGAGAAAATTTTAAGAAAGTGAGACTGAAACGGAAATACTTTTTAAGACGTTTGGAGAAGGAGAATGTATTTTTTAACATGTGAAAGATGTTAGTTGTGAATAAAACTCTTTTTTTTTTCCATTTTTTTTTCAGTGTTCCAGAATCCATTGTGAATAGAACTCTTAATGTACAAATAGATACATAAGATTACTGAGGAAAGTTGTAGAATCATCCATATTCTCGAGCAAAAATTAACCACAAATGGATTTCCTGGTTTCTTAATGATTCTCACTCTTTGAGTCCATTACTTGTTATTCATTTATTTGCATGCTGTTTTCTGGTATAGAAGGTCTTAAAATGTTTTCATCAAATACAGATTAAGAATTCCATAAGACTACAAAACAGCTACATATTTTTATAATCTAATATATCATGGATGCTAAGTGGTTGCTGAATCATACTCAATTCAATAAAACAAACTACTGAAGCTATAATAAAAGTTTCCTGGGATATTGTTGATGAGATAAAGGGGAGAGCATAACAAGGAAAGTCTGTCAGGGATTATACTTTGAAAGCTAACTGAGGGGCGCCTGGGTGGCTCAGTGGGTTAAAGCCTCTGCCTTCAGCTCAGGTCATGATCTCAGGGTCCTGGGAGCGAGTCCCACATCGGGCTCTCTGCTCAGCAGGGAGCCTGCTTCCTCCTCTGTCTGCCTTCCTCTCTGCCTACTTCTGATCTGTCTCTGTCAAAGAAATAAATAAAAAAAATCTAAAAAAAAAAAAAAAAGCTAACTGAGTTTTTAATGACAAATCTCATGGACATAATCAACCTTAAAATTGCAAGGAAAGGAGACTATGTACCAAATCACTTTTACAAATCAAAAGTTTTACTATAGGAAGATTTCTACAGAATTCAATGCCTATGGAAAATTGACATGGACTATAATTAATTATTCATCAGGAAAAATCCCAGAGAGAAATCAACAAAAATCAAATTGCAGACACGTTGAAGGAAATGGTCTAAGGCCAAAGATAATCTATGTCTATTCTGTCAAAATTGTCTGACTCCTTCCTAGAGGATAGAAAGAAACCTGATAGATAGGAGGTTTAAAACCTACCCTGACAGCTTGAAAAAAAATTTTTTTCAGTCAGTTGTTTTCTGTATTTCTCTGCTTTCTTTTTCTGCATACAAAGCTGCTCTGAAAGGTTTATTGTATTTTTAAGCAAATTTATTTAAAGTAGAATATACGTGAAATTAAATTTAGGAAGTGGAAGGGGTACCTGGGTGTCTCAGTCAGTTAAGCGGCTGCCCTTGGCTCAGGTTGGGATCTCAGGATCCTGGGATCAAGCCCCAAGTCCAGGTTCCTGCTCAGCAGGGAGTCTGCTTCTCCCTCTCCCTGTGCCCCTCCCCTCCCCACCTCAGGAGCGTGTGCCTGTGCACACACACTCTCTCTCTTTTTCTCTCAAGTAAGTAAATAAAATACAGAGATGGGAGTGAGGGAGGAAAGAAGGAAGGAAGGGAGGGAGAAAGGGAGGGAGGGTGTGCATAATTGATTCTGCTTATCTAGCTTTTAGTGGCTGAATTTGAAAATTCCCCAAAGTCTGACCCTTTAGTTTGTTTTCGCTCCTCAGCTGGTACTTTGGATCTCAAGACCTAGAAACAGTTTGCCAGTTTACCTGGAAGAACAGTCCTGAAGGGAACTGTTGGAAAATGGAGTCCCTCATTTCTGTCTAGGTATTGAAAGCTTTGTGTAAGTGGGATCCGCTGGAGTAAATGAAACAGAAACCAGGCAGCTTACTCTAAGCTCAGTTTTATAGAGAACAGAGAAACCTAGCAGGGATCATCAGTCATTGTCAGTTATCTCTAAACGCTGAGGGGGGATTTTTCCTTTCACTCGGGTCTGAGCACTGTTTTTTAGTGTTATTGAGCACTACTGTCCCCTCCCTCCCCACCCTCTAAAAATACCACATCAGCTTTTAAATATGGGCTTTCTGTCCTAGCCATAAAGATCACTGGAGGAACAGACGGATTTAAGTTAGTTCTTGTCCTCCCAATTCATTCGCAGCATCTCCTGATAAATTAAACTTTTATTTTTAATACCTAAAATAACCCATGGTTAGTCATCCAGGTCAAAAATGCAGGTGTTATGCTGGATGCCATCTTCCCACATCAGAACTCCTTCTCTCTGCTTTATCCAGCTGCCTCTTGTTTGCTAAGTATTCCTTTAACAAAAACAAAAACTGTGCATATGTCTGTGAATAAATTCACCGCAAAAAACACCGTTTCAAATATCCATGAAGGCATGAAAGACGTCCCTGTTTAGAGACTGTACATTTAAACACATATACCAGGATGCATGGGTGGCTCAGTAATTAAGCATTTGCCTTCAACTCAGGTCATGATCCCAGCGCCCTGGGATCGAGCCCCGCATCGGGCTTCCTGCTCAGCGAGGAACCTCCTTCTCCCACTCCCTCTCCTTGTGTTCCCTCTTTCACTGTGTCTCTCTCTGTCAAATAAATAAATAAGATCTTTAAAAAGTATATACCTGTATACACACAGCCTGTAATTTTCAGTATGATCATTCTATTTTTTTGAAAAAAAATCATTCAATATTTTATTTACTCAGTAATTTTCTCTTCTGGAATCCATAACAGACAAGTGAAAAAAACTGCCCCAATAGCAATATAGTTTTTATCATGTACTTACATCGTCACAGACATTAAGTTGGACTCTCACTCTAGTCTACAAATAGTCATTAGTCACTAGAGCACCTGAAGGTTCCATATGCTCCTGACAGTCCCCCAAGATCGATGTGCTCTGTTATTTAAGATTTATGGCTATGCCCATGAATCATCACTATATATAATCCAAAACCTGGCATTTGCCCTAGTGCTTAAACATTGATGCTCCCATTCTATCAATGTCTACATCTTATTTTTACAAGCTATAATCAGCTTGTCTTAACAAAATAGACAATATGTGTTTAGGAACCAAAATGTTTTAAAATTAAAACTTTAATTCATTAATTAGGGGAGGGAATATTTATTATCTCACAGAAATAAATATGTTTGAATTCTTTGGGGAGGGTGTTGAGGAAGTGAAGGTGTTGGCTTCTCGGGAAGGCCCCCAATTTTTTTGACTTGGAAGTCAAACTAAAGAAGAAAGCCTGTTAGTTTGGATGACTGCATGGCCTTTGGGTCAAGGTAAATTCTGTTCCATGTGCCTAGTCTGCTTCCCAGGTGAAATACAGAGAGAGCAAGATCTTTGGAATCTGAACCGAAGCATGTTAGCAAGTTGGTCTTCACACGCAACACAAAGTGAGGCTGGGCAGCCACATAGGGTCATTGGACATTCAGGGAGATGAATTCTAATCTTGTAAGCAGACAAAACAGTGCTGAGAGTACCATCAGAGAATCATTCCCCAACTTCTTCTTCTTCTTTTTTTTTTTTTTTTAAGCTCCTGTGCCTCTCTGGTGCTAAGGGCTGGAATCTCAGTTTTATCCTGTCCTAAAATTTCTCTCCATATTCATCTTGAGCTTCTTTCCCAAATTCACTCTGTCCCTTCGCATACATCAGATTTCTAGTTGTCTCCCAGGAAACGTCAGTGATCCCATAAAATTCCCTTTTCTCTGAATGTTGTTCCCATTTTTCTCTTAAAAAACAAGACCTCTTAGACACCTTTCAGGACCCGCTAAATTGTACCTGTTCACATGTTTTCCCTGTTTTCCAGACAGAATAATTGGCTCCTCCGCCCCACGGCTACCCTTTACAGATTTTATTTATTCTTTTTTTAAAATATTTTATTCATTTATTTGAGAGAGGGAGAGAGCACAGGGTAAGCCGCAGGCAGAAGGAGAGGGAGAAACAGGGAGACAAACTGTGAGGCTCCATCCCAGGACCCTGGGATCATGACCTGAGCTGAAGGCAGACGCTCAACCAACGGGGCCAGTCAGGTGTCCTACCCTTGTGTGTATGTCTCCGCTTCCTATCACAGCATAGGGTAAGTGTATCTTTAGAGGTGTTGACGACCCATTAGATTTGAGAAGAATTTAAAATCTAACGAATCTTAGAGGAATGTAAATTCTCTGCAGAGTTCACAAACTCAAATTCATGCACCAGGGCAGTCTGCTCGAGAAGTTGGATTTTTGGAAAACTGCTGCACCAGCTCGTGGTTAGGATGGTAAGTGGCAACTCAGCCACAGAGCGGGTGGGAAGTGCTGGACACTGAGTGACAGGAGCGCTTGCTGAGCAGTGCAGCTGGGGGGGGCGGTCTCAAAATGCAGGTGAAGCCATGCTTCTACCTTGCTTGCGGCTTCGCTGTCTTTCCATTGTTTTTGAAAGATAACGAAGCAGGAAAAAACACCCAGAAACAAAACAAACAAAAATATACAGCTGATCAAGTCCTGCCTGACTTGAAATCTCTTAACCTTTATATCATCACTGTATCTCACACTCCTTGATCTCTCTGTGCCAGTCTCTCTGTCCTCAGGACCCTCAGTCCTTTCCACCATAGGGCTTTTTATGCGCTTTTCTTCTCTTTCCTTTATTAACCCTTCCTCATGTCAGTTCTACCTCAGGCTCCCCAACCCAACCACCGAACACCTCTGTTTGTTCCACTAATCCCAATACATCCCTGCTTACGATTTTTAAATGGTGATCATAGTTATCTGTCTCCACACACAGATTCTGAGTTCCATGAAGATAAGGATCCTTTGTGGGTTTACCCTTACATTAACTCTAGAAATATGTGTAGTACCTGGCAGGAGATAAGCAGTAAATATTTGTTAAATGAAGGAAGGAAGGAAGAAGTGAGTAATACTAAAAATAGTAATTTTTAAATGGATGGAGGACTGAACGGAAGTTACATTATTCTAATTACACAGTAAGCGGACAGGTCTGTGAACTAGGGGACAAAGCTATTTAAGATCTGGCCATAGACCTTTAACTGAGTGAGCATTAAGTCAATATACCAAGAGTAAAGAATTATTGAATAATAATAATTTACTTGTGTATTAAATGTGTCTGTTAGTGTATAAACAATCTGATATGAGAAAGAAAGTACTTTTTTAAAAGCTCTTTTTCAGTCACGTCAGTGGTGGAGAATAGACAGCTTGGTGAGAAGAGGTAACCTTTAGCTCTCCGAGGTGAGCTTCTGCTTCTGCCAGATATTTCTCAGCTCCGGTTTCACTGCATTGTTCTGTTAGAGACTGATCTTTCCCCTTTTGTGCTTTACTTGAGAGAAATAAAATCTCACCAAGTGTGATTTTTAATGTGAAAACACGAAAGTCCATATGTAACGATAAAAATTCCCTGCCACCAGATAAGAGATAAAAATCACTAATGATCAAGAAAATATTTAGCTGCTAAAAGATGAAAGAGGGAATAAAGGGCGCCTGGGTGGCTCAGTTGGTTGAGCAACTGCCTTCGGCTCAGGTCGTGATCCTGGAGTCCTGGGATCGAGTCGCACATCGGACTCCCTGCTCGGCGGGGAGTCTGCTTCTCCCGCTGATCTCTCTCTCCTCTCATGCTCTCTCTCTCTCTCAAATAAATAAAATCATTTAAAAAAAAAAAAAAGAAAGAGGGAATAAAAATACTTTGAAGGTCTAATAGAAAATTGCATAATAAGTCTCATTGCTTTCAGCATTTAAGTTTGAAACATTTTTGTTTTTTTCAGTAAAATAGTTAAATGATGCTAATTCAAATGCCCTTAACAACAAAAAAGAAAATGCTCTTAACATAAATAAGTTTTGCTTAAAAAATACAACCAAGATTTCATTTCTTTTCAAATATGTGTGTTACATACACATTCATATATGTATATATACTTTATATATTCAGATAGGTATATGATATAAAATATATAGTAATAAAATTATATAACAAAACTATATACATAATTTTATATTTAACATACGTATATACATTAAACATACTTGTATACATTTAGAGAGACAAGCTTAGCATTTGGGAAATAGGCTTTTTGGAGGCAGTTTTTAAGAATTTGTCATTTTTCAAAGATTCTTTGCTCCCACTTCTTGGCCAGGTATTTAATAAACAATGAGGCTTGTCGCAGGGGATTTCATTAAGGATGACATGTACCGCATTATCACAACCTTGGAAGTGTCCCGTGTCCTTCTTCCTGCCCAGAGAGAAAAACACTAACCAGAATTTTATATTCGTCTTTCATTTGTTTTTCTTTATATTTTTAGCACATATTTCTCCACAAGAATGTTCTTTTCTGTTCTTGAGCTTTCTAGAACTATCCAATCAGTCCTTGTTACTTAATTTCTTATTTAATTATATAGTAAATAATCAGCTGTGTTCATGTGTGAGGTTGTTTACACAGAGGAATGGTATTTGTGGGAAGATGTTATATTGTATTTAGTCACTCTGTTTTCCATGTTTACCTTTAAGAACAGGGCTCTTAAGGATGGAATGGTTTCTGGTATGTGTGCACAATAGTTTCTCTGCTCCATAACTGCTGGGTAAACACAGAATGTTTTTCAAACTGACGACCTGAATGTGTCCTTCTACCAGAAGTGAATGAGAGCTCCCTCTGCTCTGTGATCCCCCAAACTTGGCAGCATTTATCACACTTTCTAATTTTTCTAATCTGTCAAAATGGTTTATCATCCTATGTGTATGTGTTGAAGGATACAATTTTGTTATTTTTAGTATATTCACAGAGTTATGTAACAATCAACACAACCTAATTTAGGAACGTTTTTATCACCCCAGAAAGAACCTGTTAGGAGTTACTCTACATTCCCACCCGTCACCACTACCCCCATGCAACCACTGATGTATTTTGCCAGTACAGATTTGCCTACTCAGAGTATTTTCGTATAAATGTGACCATGTAATATGTGGTCTTTTATGATTGCTACTTTGCTTAGCATAATGTTTTTCTGGGAGGATTCAGTGTTCACATGAATTAGTATTTCATTTCTTTCTATTACTGAATAATATTTCATTGTATGGATCTACCACATTCTGCTTATCCATTCTGAAGTTAATGGACATTTGAGTTGTTTCCACATTTTGGCTATGAAGGATAACGCTGCTACAAACATTTACATACAAGCTTTGATGTGGATACATGTTTTTATTTAACTTATGTATATACCTGGGAGTGGAATTGCTGGGTTATATGGTGACACCGTATTTGTTTAACGTTTTGAGGTATTATCAAGCTGTTTTCCAAAGTAGCTGCACCTTTTTACATTCCTACCAGCAATGTATGAGGATTCCATTTCTCCACAATCTTGTCAATACTTACCATATATGTTATTGGTGATAGGTGCTTTGTACGTGTAGAGTGACTATTTCACTGTGATTTTCATTTGTATTTCCCTAATGACTAATGCCAAGCATCTTTTCACATGCTTACTGGCTACTTGTGTGTCATCTTTGAGCAGAGATCTATTCAGATACTTTTTCCAAATTTCATTTGATTATTCTTCGCCTTCTTCTTGAGGTGTAAGTTTTTTATGCATTCTGGATACAAGTTCTCTATCAGACGTATCCTGCAAGTGAGCTCTGTGTTGGGTCAAATAGTGACAGTACTCTGTAAACAGGTATTTTCCAAGGGAATGCAAGACCACTTACATAATGATAATTCTCTGAGGATGGGCTTTCTGAGAGGCCACAAAATCATCCTACCCCCTTGGGGCGCCTGGGTGGCTCAGTGGGTTAAGCCGCTGCCTTCGGCTCAGGTCATGATCTCAGGGTCCTGGGATCGAGTCCCGCGTCAGGCTCTCTGCTTGGCAGGGAGCCTGCTTCCCTCCCTCTCTCTGCCTGCCTCTCTGTCTACTTCTGATCTCTCTCTGTCAAATAAATAAATAAAATCTTTAAAAAAAAAAAAAATCATCCTACCCCCACTAGTGTCTGTAAGGTTGTTGTTTTATCATAACTCCTGTGGTTGTGATGCTGATGATTTTCAAGGCTACTGTAGAGCTGGGGAGAATAGGACTTGTATCCAAAGTATATAACTAATCTTCACAGTTCAATAATAAACCAAAAACTTGATTTAAAAATTGGCAAAAGAGGGACGCCTGGGTGGCTCAGTTGGTTAAGCAGCTGCCTTCGGCTCAGGTCATGATCCCAGCATTCTGGGATCGAGTCCCACATCGGGCTCCTTGCTCATCAGGGAGCCTGCTTCTCCCTCTGCCTCTGCCTGCCATTCTGTCTGCCTGTGCTTGCTCTCTCTCCCTCTCTCTCTGACAAATAAATAAATAAAATCTTTAAAAAGAAAATTGGCAAAAGATTTAAAAAGACATTTTGAGAGGAGTTATAAATGACAAATTAAAACATGGAAAGATGGTCAACATGATTAATCATTAGGGAAATGTAAATTAAAATCATAACGAGATAATACTACCTACCCTCCAGAATGGAGAAAAGTAAGACTCTTAATACCAAGAGCTGATGAAAATTTAGTGCAACCAGAATTATGTTAATCTGATGGTGGGAATGAAAAAAATGGCACACTTTGGAAAAGTTTGGAATGTCTTATAAAATTAGAAAATTTCTTATTTTTCCATCAGTTCCACTAGAAATTTACCTGAGATGAATGACAATTTCTGTCTACACAAATCCATTCAATGAATGTTCACAGCAGCTTTATTCATAATAGCTACAATTCAGAAAATAATTCAACTGTCCATCAAAAGGTGAGTGGGTAAAAGACCTCAACGTGAGACAAGAACCCATCAGAATCCTAGAGGAGAACATAGGCAGTAATCTCTTCAATATCAGCCACAGCAACTTCTTTCAAGATATGTCTCCAAAGGCAATGGAAACAAAAGCGAAAGTAAACTTTTGGGACTTCATCAAAATCAAAAGCTTCTGCACAGCAAAGGAAACAGTCAAGAAAACAAAGAGGCAACCCATGGAATGGGAGAAGATATTTGCAAATGACAGTACAGACAAGAGGTTGATATCCAGGATCTATAAAGAACCCCTCAAACTCAACACACACAAAACAGACAATCATATCAATAAATGGGCAGAAGATATGAACAGACACTTCTCCAATGAAGACATACAAATGGCTATCAGACACATGAAAAATGTTCATCATCACTAGCCATCAGGGAGATTCAAATTAAAACCACATTGAGATACCACCTTACACCAGTTAGAATGGCCAAAATTAGCAAGACAGGAAACAACATGTGTTGGAAAGGATGTGGAGAAAGGGGAACCCTCTTACACTGTTGGTGGGAATGCAAGTTGGTGCAGCCACTTTGGAGAACAGTGTGGAGATTCCTCAAGAAATTAAAAATAGAGCTTCCCTATGACCCTGCAATTGCACTACTGGGTATTTACCCCAAAGATACAGATGTAGTAAAAAGAAGGGCCATCTGTACCCCAATGTTTATAGCAGCGATGGCCACGGTCGCCAAACTGTGGAAAGAACCAAGATGCCCTTCAACGGACAAATGGATAAGGAAGATGTGGTCCATATACACTATGGAGTATTATGCCTCCATCAGAGAAGATGAATACCCAACTTTTGTAGCAACATGGACGGGACTGGAAGAGATTCTGCTGAGTGAAATAAGTCAAGCAGAGAGAGTCAATTATCATATGGTTTCACTTATTTGTGGAGCATAACAAATAGCATGGAGGACAAGGGGAGTTAGAGAGGAGAAGGGAGTTGGGGGAAATTGGAAGGGGAGGTGAACCATGAGAGACTATGGACTCTGAAAAACAATCTGAGGGTTTTGAAGGGGTAGGGGGTGGGAGGTTGGCGGAACCAGGTGGTGGGTATTGGAGAGGGCACGGATTGCATGGAGCACTGGGTGTGGTGCAAAAACAAGGAATACTGTTATGCTGAAAAAAAATAAAAAATAAGTCAAAAAAAAAAAAAAGGTGAGTGGGTTAACAAATTGCATTACATCCCTACAATGTGATGCTATCCATAACTAAAAGGACAGACCTCTCGAAAATTTAAATAAATAAGTAAATGAACAAAGGAAAGACCTCCTAACATATGCAAAAATATGAATGAGTTGCAAGTGCATTACAATGAAGAACCAAGCCAGACACAAAAGACCATATATACTGTATGATCCTATTTATATGACATTCTAGAAAAGACCAAACATTAATGACAGAAAATGGATCAGCGTCTGCCAGAGGCTGGGTTTAGGGGAGTAGAATTGATTGCAGTGAGGCTCAAATGGACTTTTTGGAGTAATGGGAAATTGTCAATATCTTGATTTTGGTACTGGCTACTATATATATATTTACCACAATTCACTAGACTATGCACTCAAAGGGGGTAAGTGTTACCGTGTGAAAATTACACTTCAAGAAATGAGAGAAAATATTTTGCACAGATGTTATATTCAACTTTATACTAAAAATATACATATTTGTATAAAATAGAATTATACTTACATTTTACTGGAGAAAATAGACAATACTATTAAATCCAAAGCAAGTGTCAATGACAAGTGTGTAAGTTACACAAAAATAAATGTAACAAAGTTGTGTAAAAACTTCATGTAGGAAACTTGCAACTTTATCGAAATCTTTTAGGGATGATCTAGATAGACGGAAAGACACCATATCCATACATTTTTTTTTTAAAAATTACTGTTAGAGGGGCGCCTGGGTGGCTCAGTGGGTTAAGCCTCTGCCTTCAGCTCAGGTCATGATCCCAGGGTCCTGGAATCGAGCCCCACATGGGGCTCTCTGCTCCGCAGGGAGCCTGCCTCCACCTCTCTCTCTCTCTACCTGCCTACTTGTGATCTCTGTCTGTCAAATAAATAAATAAAATCTTTAAAAAAAAAAAAAAAAAAAAAAATTACTGTTAGAAAGCTATCTGGATGCCTGGGTGCCTCAGTCAGTTAAGTGTCTACCTTTGGCTAAGGTCCTAATCCCAGAGTTCTGGAATCAAGCCCCAGATCAGGCATCCAGCTCAGCAGGAAGTCTGCTTTCCCTCCCACTGCTGCTTCCCCTGCTTCTGCTCTCTCACTCATACTTTCTCTCAAATAGATAAATAAAACCTGACCAAAAAAAAAAAAAAAAAAAAAGATGTCAGCTTTCCTGGTTGAGTCATAAATTCAAGTTAAATTTGTTCACTCAGCAAATATGTACTGAGTACCTATCTTTGCCTCAGCATCTACTGTTTTAGGTGCTTGAGATGTACAAATGAACAAATCCAAAAATACCTTTGTCAGTTTTGAGTTTATAATCTATCTGGGTAGGAGATGGGTAGGTGATAGGGAAGCAAAATAACAATAGACATATGAATACATAAACTTCATAGTATGATAGAAGGTGATACTTGACTATGAACAAAAAGTAGAGGCAACTCAATGAGTAAAAATAGTGGGGATGGAATTGTGACAGGTTGCAATTTTAAAATGGAATTTTCTTTAAAATCCACTAATCTGCTCTGAAATATATGTGGAAAATGAAGTGGATCAAAATAACTAATTCACTACTGAAAGAGGTATAGAAACTAGAAAGATGAGCTCTATCAGACATTATGACCATTTTAAAGTTACACTAATAAGAAAGTATTGTATTGGTGACTGGTACACAACAGAATAGAATGAAGAGCCCATAGATGTACCTGCAGATATATAGAAAGCATGTAAGTAAAGTAAGAATTGATAACTTAGTTAATGGCCCATGATAGAACTCAGCTTCTCATATACAGAATAATTTCAAATGGATCAAGGGGTTAAATATAAAACACAAATTATTTGAAGAGGCAATATAGGGACACATCTATGAAACGGTTCCAACAAGTTAATACTAAAACTACAATAATTTCTTAAGGAGGGCTTAAAAAATGCAACTATATTTAACAACTTTTTAATTTCACTATAAGTGTCTACTTAGTAATCAAGAATAAGTGAGTTAAATTCGTAACATCATTCCACATTCACTAAGCAAAGTAGAAACTGGTAATTTCTAATAATAGCAAGGATGTGGAACAGTGGTTACACAGGAGTTGAGAGTGATCTATAACTTCTTTGAAAAGAAAACCATGATGCCTAATAAAATGTTTGAATATATGGTCCTCAAGGCATATCAAGAATGTTCCTAGGATCATGATTTTAAATGAGTTGGAATGAAGCAAATTCACATTGGTGCATCTCAGGAGCATGACATTGGGCATGCAAAGAAAATTACAGATGAAAGCCAAAGTATTTATTACATTAAAATAGATTTTAAAATCAAGGAAAAGAAAGCATATTTATGGAAGTAAACATATATGGCAAACCTGTATAGCAAAGAATGATGAACACAACTTCTTGTGTTTAATTCTTAGAGGCAGGGAAGGAGAGTTACTGGGGAAAGGCACATAGCGACTTCAAACATTGAAATAGTCTATTTCTTAAGATTCATCATGGGTAGGGCATTTCTCTTTTTTTTAACTATGATGAACATTATATATATTCTTTTGTGTATATATATTTTAAAATTTTTAAAACAAGTATTAAATACATGTTAGCCATCCAATTTATACCCTATGGTCATCGTACACATTCCATTTTATAGATATATGAAACCTCATTTAATATTTGGTTTGCAAAGGTGAAATTCTTACTGTTTTTGAACTAAAATTGAAAAAAAAAATTTTTAATGGAGCCAATTTAACCTTCGCTAGAGAAATAAAGGATGCTTTAGAAAATAAGTCCTATTAATGCAATCAAATGTTCCCATTCCCTTTCCAATTCATATAAACTATAAAACTGATTTCTCTCTTCTCTACATAGCCAAGGCCAGATCGCATTAACAAGTAATTAAGTCAGTCATAACAAAAATTACAATAGGAGTTAAAGTTTGCTGAATACCTACTATGTGTTTGTACCTTTAAGTGAGAGAGCATAGCAGACAAAAATGTCTACCCTCATGAAGCTCACATTGTTATGGGAGGAGAAAACCATTAAATAAAAGGATATTACATCATATGTTGGAAGGCAAGAAAAGTTAAGGAGAAAGTTGAAGCTCAGAAGGGCAAAGAGGCGCAGAGGTAAGGGGAGGGTGAATTTTAAACAAAATGATTAGGAAAGACTTCCCTGAAAAGGTGACCCTAGAGCTGGTGACCAGGAATGTTAAATGGAATCCTGGGGGAAGAGCATCCAGGAAAAGGAAACAGTTACAGGCTCTGAGGTAAGGATGAGAAATGGCGAGGGCACCATAGGTGGATGGAGATTGGTCATGAGAGTCAGTGTAAGAAACAAAGTCAGAGAGGCTGTGGATCATATGAGACTTACAGATGATGATAAGAGATCTTGATTTTACTGTAAATGAAACCGACAAATTGTACTCTAATTATATTTTACGGACATATATTATAACAGGCTCAAGAAGAAAGTAAGGAGAATTAACTGAAGTTGGGCAAGGCAGACAAGCAGGGCGACTAGTCAGAAGACTCAGAATAATCCAGGTAAGTGATGATGGTGCCCTGGACCATGTTTTAGCAGAAAGGTGGTGAGATTTTTGTATTTTGAAGCTAAGACGGACAAGGCTTACAGCATTCAGATGAAAATGTTCCAGAAAAAGAATCAAGGGTGAGTCCAGTGCTTTTGTTCTGAAAAACTGAAAAATCGAGTTGCCATTCCTCTACTCTCACATGAGGAAAACTGCAGGTGTAGCATGTTGAGAGAGAAAGATCATGAGTTCACTTTATTCAGTTTGAGATTTATGTATGAGCCTGGGGTTCAGACACAAGTGTGGGCTAAAGATATAAATGTCAGTTAAATATATGGTGCTCGGAGTCTTTAAGGGAGTATGAGCAGATAAAAAAACATAAGGGGACAGTGCCTGAGACCTGGAGTTTTCCAATATTATGTCTGGAGAAAAGAAGAAAAAAAAAAAAAAAAAAAACAGAAAAAGAGTAAGAGAGTTTAGTTGGTGATGGGGATTGGAAAAGGACCAGGAGTGAGTTTTGTCCTGGAAATGCTGGAAATGTTTCACACAAGAAAAGAGTCACCATCTATGGCAGATGCTGGTCGTAGGCAGAGTAAGATGGGGATCAAGAACTGATTGTTGTATTTACCAGTATGGAAGTAAGTCACCAGTGACCTTGATAAGTCTCTTGATGGAGGGCAGTTTTGCACAAAAGCTATTTTGAATGGATCCAAGAGGGAAAAGAGAAAGGAACTGAAAATAGAAAAGACAGACAACCACCAAAAGTTCTATAAAAACAAAAAGAAATAAGACAGCTGTTACAGAGAAATGTGGGATTGAGATTCTTTTTAACAATGGGAGAAATCACAGCATATTACCTACGGCCATGAGAATGAACAAGTACAGAGACTGATTAAATGAACCATGTCCCTGAACGGGGAGAGGAAGTGAAATCTGATGTACAAGTGGAGAATGTGGCTTTCTAAAAGAGCACAGACATGCAGAATCAAAAAAGTGAAGGTTGAGAGTAGGGTGTTGATGATGGTACATGTATAGATTGGGCAAGACTGGGAAAAGATGGTGTCTCTTCAAAACTCCATGACCAAGAATCACAGATACTGAGAGTTGAAGACCAAAAAGATTCAGAATGTGGGATAATAGTATTGCTCATGTTGCTTCAAGAGCCCACTTGAAGTTAGTAGTCATGAAGTTTAAATGAGAGTGATGAGTAGGGTAACATGTTTTTCTTCTATTGAAACTGACACAGGTAGAGGTAGAGAATACAACAAGAAATGGAAGAGATTTGTGGTATATGAAAGAGGACAATTAAAGTTTGACTGTGGACTGTAAACTGATCAGGGAAGTGAGTGCATGAGAGAAACAGGAAGAAGTAAAATTTTTATAGGATTAACAGATTGTATATATGGGTTTGAAGGATGATTTGCCCAGAACAGGCGCTTAAACTCATCAGGGTTCACAGTGACTCAGGCTGGTAAGTTGTAAGAGATATACATTTTTGTTGACTGTAGCCTTGTTTGGGCTTTTCAATCATTAGGTTCAGTGTTCTGCACTGTTTCATGTATATCTGAGCATAATATACTCAAAAGTTATTATTACTTCTATTTAGCTTTTACAGCTAACAGTTTAAAGCTTATATAGGCATTTTATTGTATCAAAGCATTGGTACTCTATTTCTGTATAAAAATTCTTATTTTAAGTCTTAAAAATAATTTTTTTCTTTTAATTTTTAATTGAAACATAGCTGACATGCAATGTTACATTAGTTTCAGGTGTAAAGCATAGTAATTCAATAACTCAGTATGTTTATGGATAATGTTTATGTGTAAAGTTGACTGAATGAATAAAACGCTTCAGATTAAAAAGGAATCGACTAACACTGAAATACCATAATCAAAATATATAAATGTATGCTTCTTTGGGACTTTAAAAGCCTACATTATAGCTATAAATGCCTTAATTTTGAAGCAATTGGGAACACACACTGTATTTTAAGATATTTGCAATGGCTGTAATACAATTTGAGAATATCTGATTTCTGTATTTGCCAAAATCACAAGGACTATTAATTCTATGGTTTATTGTCTAAATTTTCAACAGAAGAAAACCCTAAATTAATAAAAAATGAAGATCAATTTTTCACCATCCAAATATCATAGATAGGCCGCATTCCATCTAGTGGTAATCCTTGGATTAAGGGTTAAAAGCTGTGTCTGTAGGGCATTTACGTCATCTTCATTCAGGATCACTTTAAACAGAAGGAGGAAAAACTGTGGAGGTCTGCAAACTTAGGTAGACCTGAAAGTGGACACATAGTACTTTCAGTCAATCCACTTGAGATAAATCAATCATAGGATGACATCCAACTACAAGAGACCAGGATAAATACAGCCCAGTCATCTATCAAGATGATGAAAGAACAGGGTCGGAAGACAGCAAGCAGACTCTACCACCAACAACCATCATCCTACTTTTCCCACATTTCTGCTTCCCAATCCTCTTTGGTGTGATGTTTATTTTGTTTTGTTTTTAAAGTCCATTTTTCTTGCAAATCTGTCCCTTCTGGGTAGTCTCTCTTGTGGAAAATCTTTTAATTTTAGGATTTTTGGAGGAAGTTGTACTATAAGAGTCAATAATTATACAATTTGAAGACATTTTTATTATTGAGGTTAATTGGGGTACAGTATTACTTTTAGGTGTACAACACAGTGGTTTGACATAAGTATGCAATGCAAAATGGTCAGCACAATAAATCTGGTAAGCAAATTGTAAGAATCTACAAAGATCCTACAATATTATTGCCTATATTCCCTATCCTGTACATTACATCCCCACAACCTATTTCATAACTCAGAGTTGGTACTTCTGAATCTCCTACCCATCTTGCCCCGACCCCCATCTTTCTGGCAACCACCAATCTGTTCTTTGTATCTATGAGGCTGAGTTTTGCTTGGAAAACATTTTTAGTGTCATATAATACAAGCAAATGCTAGGAGATTATTCCGAGGTAAGGCAAATGTTAGTATATATGATCCAGTGTATTGTCTAATTTTGGTCTATTCATCTGAAATTTTAATAAGTAAAATAATTCTTGAAATAAGTGTGCCATCTGCCAAATTGGAAATTAATTTTGTATAAAATTGTTGAAAAAATTTGTCTCTTATCTCAGGTATTTATATATATACACACACACACACACACATTACTTTTACCTTTTTTTGCTTTTGATTCTAAATCACACAGATCTACTTTTCTAGATTTATACAAATTAGTAGATAACAAAATAATCTCTTAAACCCAGTATGATTATCAGGTGACCTTCTAACATTACCCAAGGCAGAAGTAGCAATTTTGCCTGGTAAAGATGGCTGTCCGTCAGATTATTCTACTGTAATATCTCTGTTGTGACCAGAGAGACCCAAATAATTGTGTCTTCTGGAAATTAGAGGGTGGAAGGGGAAATTAGTCTTTATGACTTTTTAGTTATCAGAACATTTAAGCTTGAAAAAATATTGGGTACCTAAACTTTATCTCACTTATAATGTCCTCAAATAAAAATGAAGATATAAGAAAAAGGATAAAATGATACAAGATGACACAAGAGAAGGTTTGTTGCCAGGAAATCAGTTCCAGGGGAATGATCTGCCTGAGGCCCATTTTTACTTCATCCAGGGCAGAGGTATATTAATCAATGCTTATTTTGTGGTTTGTTTAGTCTGTCTTTAAAATCATGGGTCTTTTTTTATTTAATAGGGAATGATGAGTGTTTTTTTATAATTATAAATAGAACACATTCTCTTAGATCTACTTAGCATTGATAATTTCATCACTATGCCTGCATCAGTGGGTTTTTTTTTTTCTTTCTATTTTTTTTTTTTAAGATTTTATTTTTAAGTAATTGTTACACCCAACGTGGAGCTGGAACTCACAACCCCAAGTTTAAGAGTTGCGCACTCTACCGACTGGGCCATGCAGGTGCCCCTGCATCAGTGTTTCTTCACCTTTTTGCGAAACTATTCTGGAAATTTGGTAAAAGCTATGGACTCTTTCCCTAGGAAAAAGTATAGGTACACAAATAGAAATTTTGCATAGAATTTTGAGGTGTTTACTGACACCCAATATTCTTCCAGAGGCACCCTTAGAGTTCAAGCTGGGACCTGTTGAAAAACCTGCTTCTACATTTTCATGTAATGGCGAAGAATCTGAGAGTAGCAAGACCAATTCTCTACATGTCACGTCTCTAATTTGTTCATTGTGCTGGTCTCGCCACTAGGAAAATGATCTGGGTGCTATTTTATTTTTCATTCTTGGTGAATATATATTAACTACATCTTTTTAGTGTAGTTTCGTTCTGACCGATCCAAAGCAACAGAAATAAATGATACTGTGCATCAGCCAAAATAATGCATTATTCACAAGGCATATAGGCTGAGGTTACATGACGTTTGAAGCAATGTAAACCCTAATTATATCTTAATTACTGTTAATATTAAATTGTGTACATTTCTCAGCACATATTACTCTAGAAGAGACAGAAGAAGTGTGTTGAAAGATGGAAGGCATTTTTCATGTATGACAGGATGGCGAATGGGAATTTTGTGGTCATCCCATGATTGGTGACTAGATCCCAAAGCTGAGAAGAAAGAAGTACGAAGCTCCCACTTTCTAAAGAGATAACCCCCAAATGGATGTCAGAATCCTCTCTGCAGAATTCACCAAGGGATCAGAACTAGCCCTGTAAGGCTGCCGGCTAGTGAGTAGCACAACACAGCATTGACTCAGCTCGTTTCAGATCCAAACCTAGTCACACAGCTGGGGAACCAGGTGGAAGCTGGTCTCCCCACCTCTCCAGCCCTCAGGAAAATGGGAACCATAGTAACTATGAGAGTAGTCCTTAAACAGTTCTAGTTAGCACATAGTCAATGCTCAAGTGTACTTATATCTAGTATTTATTAAGTACTCAATATTTTCTGTGATTCAAGGTCTTCCTTTTTAAATACCTATTTCATTCAGCTGTTGTGAAGATTAAGGGCCAACATAGGTGTAAATGAATATAAAAGTACCTGGCCCCTGGTAAATATATTGGCAACAAATGCATTATTTTGTCCATAGTTCATACAACCATCCCCTCCCCCACCGTGTGTGTGTGTGTGTGTGTGTGTGTGTGTGTGTGAGAGAGAGAGAGAGAGAGAGAGAATGTGTAAAAAACTGAGAAGTAGAAGAGACAGAGTTGATGGCATGGTGTGGTGAGCCCAGTGGAAAGGGAAGGGTATTCTTTGAGGAGAGTAATTTGATACAGAAAAAATTCGTTCCTCCACCTGCAAAACAAAGTGAGAGGGAGGCTCCATTAAAATCACTCAGAGATGAAGTCTCCCTAGATGAGGCAGGGATTCCATTTCCTTATTGAGTTTAGGTTAGCAAAAGCCTTGCTGACGCGCCATGTTGCCCATGTTCTTCCTCTCTCCATTGGGCGTCAGAGCATCCTTTATTATCACGGCCAGTGATGCTCCGCTTTCCCTCACTCTCAAACCACATAAACTCTCTCAAATAGGCACACAATGCTCTTCTTTGTAGAACTTAACAGAGTTGACACTTACATATTTATTTTGGGTCTATTTGTTTAATGATCATCTAGCATAGTAAGACGTAAAGTTCATTAAGACAAAGACGGTATTTTTCATATTTCCAGTGCCTACCTCAGTGACTTTGCTCATTAGTTAAGTCTTTGATAAATTTTGGGTAAATAGATGATGCAAGTTGGAGGATAGAATAATCACTGTTCAAGTCTTGGAAAGGTTCCCATGCTCTAAAAGAAATACAGTGCTAGATTAGTTTACCTATGAAAGAAAAAGATTAATTCTGGTTAAATGATCAGAGGAGGTTTATCATGTAAGTGTAGGATTGGAATGAGAATTTGAAGAAAGGTAGAGGGCAATAAACAAATTGAAGGGGAGAGAAATAAAAGGAAACTTATGTGTGCTACCTATCCTGGATTGTGAGTAAGTGAATTTGGGAAAGAAGAGAACAGATTCTATGGAAAAATAAAAGATACATCTCAATTGTGAGGAATTCATCATAATACATCCCTTTCAATGTGATGCTAATTATTTGGATAATTTCCCATAAAGAGTGGTTAGGTATTAAAGTTTTGAGAAGAGAAGGATATGAGACATATATCAGACCACGTTAGTATAGAAAACCAAAACTAGTTTCAGTGTTTCGAGCAGAAAGTAACTTAACAGAGGATTAGGTAATTTTAACATTGCTGAAAGAGTTGGAGAAGTGAGTCCATATTGGGCCTCTAGAGCTGGCTCTAAAATGTTTCTCGAAACCCACGAAGCTAGAAAATAGACACTAAAACTCTGCAGACGAGTGTTAAAACTGGTGCAGAAAAGAAATCCACATCAGTATGACTAATTACCAACAGAAACCAAACAGGTCAAACATATAAAATATCTCCTTATTATTCCCACTTTTCAAATATCACATCATGGCATATAATTGACAAAACCTAGTAAGTAGCAAGAAACCCAGCAGTGGAGCTTCCAAGTTAGTGAACACGTTGATGTACTAGGAGGATGAGGTGCCCCCCAGAGAGGGCGTGGAAGCTCCCCCCACCCCCATTCTTTATTCTGTGCATCTCTTCCATTTGGCTTTTCCTGAAATGTATCCTTTACAATAAACTGATTATACAAGCTGAATCTAGAAGTTTCTGAGAAGAGCATTTGAGTTCCTACCAGGGCTTCTTGCAATGCAGTACACTAACAGCTGCAATCAAATGCAATCCTATCACACCTTCGTGATGTTTCCCTCGGCCAGAAATATACTAAGGATCTCAAGAATAGAAGCATTGAGCAAATTATGGCAAGACAGAGCCACATAAAATACTCACTGGATTTTCTCGACAAATATGCTAATGCAGCACCAGCCAGCAGAAAAACTTATAGTGTTGTTGTGAGGATGTTTAATATCACACAGATTGGAATAGAATGGAACCTGTCCCCAGTTGGTGGAGTCACCACAAAGTAGTGAAAACATCAGTAACCATTGTAGTTGCCATAACACAGAATTGTATCAAAACCAACTTGTCATCTAAGCTATTCTTACTACTCATGGTAGCACAAATAAAGTACACTTGAAACTTAAAAAAAAAAAAAAAAAACTAGCACCACAGAAATCGAAGAAATGTAGTCTTGGTTTATCTCCATCTCTGTCTCCACACACCGTCTATGTCTCCCCCAACAATGGGGAGGAGGACATGAAGTTTGTTAGGGTCAACTCACAACACCTCACAAGGAAGTTTTGTTCTTGTTGTATTTCATTCGGTGTCAATGTCCTAGCTGACTTGAATTAAAGAGATGGATTTCGTGAAGTTGGTGAGGGAGGGAAAAGTCAGCAGTTGACCCGCAGTCCACGAATCTGCATAAATGTGATGCTTTCAAGTAAGACACAAAATCCAGCTGACCTAACAGATGACTTTCTCTTTTCTGTATTGCTACATAAATTTATTCCCTTTAAAGTACATTATCAGTATGTTTAAAAAATTCTTTAGAAGCTGAACTTGGACTGTGGTAACACTTCAATTCTTAGTTAAAAGAGAGATCAAAAGCACAGGGTACCTTTTGAGTTGTTTCCCACTGAAAGAAGAGATAGGTAGAGAAATGTGGGCAAAAAACATAACTAACATTGGAAAGCATACAAAGATATGGTTTTAGCTTTTCAAAAAAAACAAAACAAAACAAAACAAAAACAAAACCCAAATATTTGAGGTGATCACAAATATTCATGTTTTAAAATATTATTACAAAAATACTGCCTATGAGTATTACACAGCACCCACATTTGGTTAATCACCAATAATCCATTCATCTAGTCGATGTCCAGGCATGGCCGGTCCACTGCCTACACCCCAGCCTACAATTTGCTTTTTACAGTCCTTTCATTTGAAAGTGAAAGTCAGGATCCTTGCCAATAAAACAACCACCTCCAATGTTTTCAATATTGCTACCATCACCCTGGCAACACAGAAGACAGGACATAAATAGTTGCTCTGCCAAACATATCTCTTGCCTTGTTTTACTCGTGGGAGTGAGAGTTGTCAAGGCAAGTTTATACCAAAGTTAAAAGTAAATTCTGACTTACAAATGGCCAGATTTTCTAAAAAGTGCATCCGTGTTTTATGTGGACCATTAAGTGGAAGTGTAAATAAAATATAAACTCTATGAGGACCAAAAAGATACTTGTGTTTTTCCCCAGCCCTGAGCAGAAATAAATGCTCTGTAAATTACTCAGTGGATTAATTTGTTCAGAGCAGGCATGGGTTTCTCAAGTCAAAGCATATAGTTCGACATTATTTACATCACTGTGCCAGTAACATTAAAATATAGCTTTTTAAGATTTTTTTTATTTTTAGGTGAACTCTCTGCCACATGTGGGACTCGAACCCATAACCCAGAGATCAGGTTTCGTGCTCGACCGACTGAGTCAGCCAGGCACCCCTAAAACACCTTTTAAAAAAATCATAGTCCAGAATAATTTTAGATGACAGAATTATAAATGGGTGCAGAGATTTAATTAATTAGTTTCCAGATGAATTGTCTTGTATATAATTGGACATAATATTATAGAATACCATCGATGCTCTGGACACTGAATTGAGTGCTTTTTATATTTTGTAGCATTGTAGGCCCCTCCCCATCCACTCCGTGCCACATGCAACAGGTTATTTTGCAGATAAAACCTAGACTCTAATCCAACAGCAGAATTGAGCAAGGTTACTCAGTTCGTCAGAGGAGGGCAAGACATGAACCCCGTTCATCAAAGCCTCCAC
Source organism: Enhydra lutris kenyoni (assembly GCF_002288905.1). Taxonomy (NCBI): domain Eukaryota; kingdom Metazoa; phylum Chordata; class Mammalia; order Carnivora; family Mustelidae; genus Enhydra; species Enhydra lutris. The sequence goes on along the minus strand of NW_019154124.1, from coordinate 11,610,602 downwards.
CCCTTTTCGTCCCCAGACTGCCTCCCTTGGTCTCTGTCCTCAATCTCTAGAGTTGTTTGGGCCTTTCTGGAGTTAAAAAGCTAATCTAGCAATCAGACTGTTGTACTAACCTGGCTTCACTTTCTTAGGATACCTGCCATCATCTCTCCCCAGTAGCGATTTTGGCACCTTTTCCATAACTCATAGACTTCCCACTTTGAAAGAAGAGGGACAGTGGGAAGCAGAGCAGTCTGGGGTTTCTTGCATGTTTAGGGAGAGTCTTTTTGAAAGTAGAACTGGCTTTTTGTAAATGGTTTGAGAGAAACATGTGTATGGTAGATTTTGTGTCACCCTAGAAGGAGTCTAACCTGATATTCAAGAAGCCATTCAATGAGAGCATAAGAGGGCGGGGGAAACAACGCAGTACATCACTGATCTCCCCAATGAGGAAATAGGGTGGCACAGTGATATTTAGAATCAGATTCTGGCTTGAATCTTGACTCCATTACCTACCAATTTTTCTCATTTGGATAAATGATTTAAAGCCTGATTTCTCTTCTCTGTAAAATGGCAAATTAAAATATCTGGGTTTCAAGGCTATTGGGGACTTAACTGATAGCTTATGGAAGCACTTTGTAAATAAGGAAGTGCTACCAGTCAATTAAACATTCTAACTTCGGCTCAGGTCCTGATCTCAGGGTCCTGGGATCCAGCCCCACATCAGGCCTCCTGCTCAGCAGGGAGGGAGTCTGCTTCTCCCTTTCCCTGCTGCTCCCCCTGCTTGTGTTCTCGTTCTCAGTTTCTGTCAAATAAATCAATAAAATCTTAAAAAAAAAAAAAAACAAAAAACAAGAATGCATGAAGTGTGTATTAGCTTGGGCTGTTGTAACAGAATACTATAGAATGAAAGGCTTAAACTATAGACAGATATTTCTCACAGTCCTGGCAGATGGGAAGTGTAAGATCAAGGTACCAGCATGGCTGGAGATTTTTCTAGTAAGAGCCTTCTTCTTGGCTTTGGACAGCTGCCTTCATGCTTAGTCTTCCATGTCAGTGTGGAGGGGGGTACTGTAGTGTCTCTTCTTTTAAGGACACTAATCCTATGATAAAGCCCCTATCCTCATGACCTCATTCAATCTAATTATATCTCAAAGGCCCTATTTCCAAATAATATCATATTGGTGGTTAGAACTTTAACATAAGAATTTTGAAGCAACACAGTTACAATCCAAACAGAGCAGGAAATAGTGAGTGGCTCTTGAAACATAATGGAGATTAATAAATTCACCTATTAAAAAAGAACACAAACTCCCTATCAAGGTGACTACGTAGCAAATACATTTACTTCTCCTTCTCTAAACCTCTATGAAAGGTCAAAGAAATACATACCTAAAAGATTCAGTTATTATTGGAAGACTATAAAATAGAATAAAAAAAACAAAGCGGGGGCACCTGGTGGCTCAGGTCATGATCTCAGGATCCTGGGACTGAGACTCATGTCTGGGCTCCCTGCTCAGCAGGGAGTCAGCTTCTCCCTCTCCCTCTGCCCCTTCTCCCTTGCTTGTGCTCACTCATTCTCAAATAAAGATCTTAAAAAAAAAAAAAAAAGCTAAATCCAAGCTATCATTCCCACCAACAGCAAAGAATGGTAAAGAGATTCTGAAATTCTCTAAAGGGAGAACCTTCAAAATAACCCCATGTTAGGGATGTTGGAAACTGGAAGGAGGGTCAGCTTAGAAAAGGAGAAAAAAATACAACCGCTTTTACAGGAGTGAGTGATTTCAGCATTAGCCTCCAGAATTAAGGTTGAAACAGGAGTTAATGCACAGCGTAAGGTCAGTTAAATGGTATAGTTAACACCAATTTGGATATAGTGTGATTGGGGATTGGTGGCTATGCCCCTCCCAACCTTTATATTGGGAGCAAGAGAGAGATTGGATTGCCTCATTTTCAATATTCTCATGGGTCAGATTCTCTTCACGCTGCTCTTGACGAGGAACAAAATCGGTACCTGCTAACTGGGAGGTTCCAGAAATCGCCCTCTACAAATCCTCTGCATCCGGCCGCATGCTTCTAAAGCCAGATTCTAACTTCCACCAGATGGCGCCAAACCACAGCCGGGATGGATTTAACTCCAGCCACCAAACCGCTGGAACAGGGGAGGCTGCAACAGGTCGGGCACTTACTAACCTTGCTAGAAAGCAAACCTTTACTTTATGCAAATCTGTATTTTGAAGGCAAACTTCTTGGCTGATGGCAGAATTTACTCTAGTTAGAACGAATCCTTCTTCTTCACTGCTTTTTTTTTTTTTTTTTAAGATTTTATTCATTTGACAGAGATCACAAGTAGGCAGAGAGGCAGGCAGAGAGAGAGGAAGGGAAACAGGCTCCCCGCTGAGCGGAGAGCCCGACATGGAGCTTTATCCCAGGACCCCGGGATCGACCCTGGGATCATGACCTGAGCTGAAGGCAGAGGCTTTAACCCACTGAGCCACCCAGGCGCCCCTTCTTCACTGCTTTTAAACATTTTACTTCCTGTTACAAACTGGGCACCTTTAAATGGAAAGGTCTGATGACACTGCCTGACTATTCATTTACCTACGGCTTCCAGGTTCCAAGTCCTTCTTCACCTGCATGTTCAGATACCTTTATTTATTTTTTTTAAGATTTTATTTATTTATTTGACACAGAGAGATCCCAAGTAGGCGGAGAGGCAGGCAGAGAGAGGGGGAAGCAGGCTCCCTGCTGAGCAGAGAGCCCGACGTGGGGCTCGATCCCAGGACCCTGAGATCATGACCTGAGCCGAAGGCAGAGGCTTCACCCACTGAGCCACCCAGGTGCCCTGAGATACCTTTATTGACCCCAAGACTGGATAAAGTTTATTTTCCGTTCCCTTTACTTTTCTAGTTTTTTAGTAATAATAGGCTTAAAGGACAATTTTGATTTAGTCCCAGAGTCAAACTTGTGTCAGTCAGCTCAGAGTATATTCTTGGAACACTGTCAGTCTCCATCTACATTCAACTTCATGTTGATTAGCCAAGCCCCCGGGGTTCATGTCCCCAATGTTCATTATGTTTAAAGTTCTTGAAAGGACGCTAGCCATGAATGAGCATTACAAGAAGCTTTGAACATTCAACCCTTACTTTCTCACTATGAGGAATCTGCTTCCTGAGATTTTGTTTGCGTTAGATAGACATTTACAAAGGCACAAACCTGTTTTTTCTATCCTCCTGTCCAGGGAAAGAGCAGGAGCTATCAAAATTCTGGCGGCCTGCTGCTGTTGAAGCAGCATTTGTTGAAAATATGTAAGGTCATACCTTACGACTTCATGCTCTGCGATGATCTTTACCAGCACCTGTGAACATGATAGGAATGCACAATTTATTCATCAAAACTTCTGTTTTCAATAATTTATTGTAAAGTTGGGTTTTGAGATTCCAATAGTCATAGTGAATTGTCATGGGTCTATTTCCACCTTTGAGGCAAATATTTATCCAAAAGTTAATGCTGAGATTTAAAGTGTTGTTAGAGGAAAAAATGAATCTATTTAATAAATAAAATGAATTTATTTATTTTATAAATAAGAAAATTGTGATGTAGATAGAACTTGTGGAAAATTACACTCAATTTGTAAAGGAGAGAGGACTAGAAGATAATGTTTCTTCATATCTCCTTACACCCTTTGTCTTAACCAATAATTTCACAGCTCATTTTATCAGGAGACTTTAGGGAGATTCACGATGCATCTGGTGCCAGGAGAAAAAAATCCTTCTGGTAGGTTTCTCCATTGGTTGTTTTTAATACAGATTAATCTGATTCCCATCTTTTGGTGTTTATTATCAGAGAGGTGACCTTTTTGTTATATCAGAGTATATTGGTCAAGACCAAAGCCACTGAAGTCAAACCTCATTGTGAATTTAGGCTCCTTGTTTTATTATATCTTGGACAAAGTAAACTCTTACTTAATCTCTCTGCCTGTCGGTTTGCTTATCTTCAGAAGGGGATAGCCACAGCCTCTCTTTTCATGGAGCTAGTTCGAGGTTGATTCCAATAGTGTGTTTATTTTTTTTTTTTTAAGATTTTATTTATTTGACAGAGAGAGAGAGAGCACAAGTAGGCAGAGCGGCAAGCAGAGGGAGAAGCAGGCTCCCCACTGAGCAGGGAGCATGATGCCAGGCTTCACCCTGGGAATCCCGGACCATGACCTGAGCCGAAGGCAGACACTTAACCAGCTGACCCACCCACGTACCCCCAATAGTGTGTTTATAATGTAGGATGAGGCATATGGTCTTCTCAACAGTGTTCGTTACTATTATTCCCATCGCTGAGATACCAGTCATTGCTGCAGTGCTCATCTGTTTATACCACATTGTCTAATCTGTACAAGGTGAATACAGAATTTTAAAATGTAATTGTAGGGGTGCCTGGGTGGCTCAGTTGGTTGAGCATCTCAGTCATGGCTCGGGTCATGATCTCAGGTGCTGGGATTGAGATGGGCCAGCTGGCTCCATGCTCAGCGAGGCATCTGCTTCTGTCTCTCTGCCTCTCTCTCTGCCCCTCCCCCCCAATAAATAAATCTAAAAAAAAAAATAAAATAAAATGGCATTGTAAACCTCAAGTGTTGGATCTCTATATCCTCACAAATGTATACACAATGAAACTGAGTAATGGATGAGAGGAGATTGGACCGCTGGAGACAGAGCAAAAAACATTTACTACGAAGAGCCGTGTCAGTGAGGAAAGAGTGTATTACTGTATTAGTGGTGAATTGGGACTCAGTAAATTTAGTTTACACTAATGGTTTATAATGCATGAGACTGTTTTACTCCCTTGAAAAACATTTTTCAAGTGTTTAAATTTCATTATTATATTTTCATTGGAATACACTAAGAAAATATTTACATATTCATATAGAAACTTCGAAGTTACCTTAAATTCCACCATCTGGAGAGACCCAGTTAAGTGCATGTGTGTGTGTATATGTTCTGTAAACTTTAAAGATAACATTTTGATATACATCCTTTCATACGTTTTTCTATACATCCACAATGATTTGAGGAGAATTAGGAGGAGGCCATATGGCTAACAAAGAGAACAGTGTTTAAGGCAGAGAAAACAGTAAGTGCAAAAGCCCTAAATTCAGAACATGCCTGGCATGTTTTAGGAACAGTGAGGTATGGAATGGAGCGGGAGTGGACACATGAATAGAAAGTGCAAACCAAAAAAATGTACCTCACTAGTCCGCTGAAGGTGATGGTAACTTACCTCAAAGTGGGGGCGGGTGGTGGAATTGGGAAAAGTGTGATATATTGGGGGAGGGATAGCTTGATGTGTTTTGAAGTGGTAGACAAAAAAATTTATGGATGAATTCAAAATGAGGCATCCTGGGGGTGCCTGGGTGGCTCAGTGGGTTAAAGCCTCTGCCTTCGGCTCAGGTCATGATCCCAGGGTCCTGGGATCGAGCCCTGCATCAGGCTCTCTGCTCCGCAGGGAGCCTGCTTCCTCCCCTCTCTCTGCCTGCCTCTCTGCCTACCTGTGATCTCTGTCAAATAAATAAATAAATAAATGAGGCATCCTGAAAGAGAGTAGCCAAGTGTGACTCCCAGGTTTGTGTGTGGGTCATCAGAGGACTAGGCCTGGCAGCTGCTGAGTTTGGAAAGAATACAGGGGAAGTGGGTTTGGTCAGGATTTGGGCAGGATTAGGGGTGCCATTCTGAACCTGTTAAGCTTGAGACGTATAGTACCATTCCAGTCGGAGACACGGAGTGTGTATGTGTTAACCTAAAATTCAAAGGAGACATTTAGGCTTGAGATAGAAATTTGGGAGCCATCAACACATAGATGGTTTTTAAGTTATCAGAATGTAAAAATCACCGAGAGAGTGTAGACAGAAAAAGAGTTTCATGGTCCGAGGTGTGGGGTAATTGAAACTCTGAGAATTTGGAGATAGGCTGCACAGTGAGCCAAGGAGGCTGAGAGGGAAGGGTCAGGAATCTGGAGAAAATTGAGAAAGCATGTGATGGAAATATTTTAAGGAGGGAGTGACAAAGCATGTTCAATGCTGCCTGTCGTTCAAATTGTCCAACGGAGAATGAACCAATGGATTCAGCCATGTGCAAGTCATTCACTGCCATCCCATTCTGTTAGAAATTCCTTTTGCAAGTACCTCCTCATTCTCAGCTAATGACCTGTTTTTGATGTCAAAACAGAAGCAGACAGAAGAGGATTTAGGCAATCCCCTATGTGTCTTGGCCCAGAGGGTACCCTCTTTCCTGTTACATGGAGAGCCTGTGGTCTTAACGGTGGCCAACCTGTCTACTTGATCAAGAGCCCATCCCCTCCTGACAACCCAAGAACATCACGTCAGCAATACTCGCTTCCAGCATTATTGTTTTCTTCATATTTTAGTATTCTCATCAGCATACAAATGTCTAGAAATAAGTTAATTGGTCAGGTCAACATGTACTTTTTTAAATGAAATGGTTCAATGATAATCACTGTTGTGTACATTCATAAAATCACAGATCTTCAGCTATTCTTTTAGTCTCAGAATCCATCAGTGTTGAGGTTTAACATGCTTTTAAACATGGCAAAAGGTACTGTCCTATTTCTGAGTTGGGTCTAAGTGTATATACATAACGGCAAGTATAGGACACTAGTTTGCAAATTATCACAACTGTCTGGTGATTGACTGAGATTTTGCTGGCATAGAGCTAGAGCAGAAGAGCTCTATAATTTTCTAGTTTTGGGAGCAGCTGCCATAAAGCATTATCTCTAATCCCACTATAACTTGCACCTGGAGTGGCCTGATCCTCTCTCTTACGCAATTCCTTCAGGCCAAGTATCTCGGATGTATTTTATGAGGGGCAAAGAGTCTATTTGCAGTTGTAGGCACTGGGCTGGGTAGTAGAGTTAAAACAGTGATTGATACCAATTTTTTCCCTAGGGTTTAAGTTCATGTAGGGGTATCAGCATTCAAACAACTCATTACAGTGCAGTGTGATTACCTCTTTATTGTTTAAATTTTCTTAAAGATTTTTATTTCAGAGAGCAAGAGCACAAGCAGGGGAAGGGGCAGCCAGAGGGAGGCAGAGGGAGAAGCAGGCTCCCCACTGAGCAGGGAGCCTAATGTGGGGCTCGATCCCAGGACCCTGAGATCATGACCTGAACAGAAGGCAGACGCTTAACTGACTGAGCCACGCAGGTGCTCCTGATTACTTTACTTTAATAGGGCATTATGGGAACACTTAGGAGGGACAGTTAACACAGCTTAGAAACTAAGGGAATTTGGTGAAAAGAACACTTACAGGTAGGGGGTGAGGCAGATCGTGGAGGAGCCAACAGAAAGAAGTTAGGGAAACCCTGAGGCCACATGGACATCAAGACCCATGGTTCTATTTCTGAACAAAAAGTGAAGAAACTAAAGCAGAAGTTAGAGAAATGGGGCACCTGGGTATCTCATTTGGTTGGGCATCAAACTCGTGATTTCGGCTTGAGTCATGATCTCGGGGTCATGAGATTGAGTCCCACGTTGGGCTCCATACTCATCACAGAGGCTGCTTGAGGATTCTCTCCCTTCCTCTATTTTCCCCCCGGCTCACACTATCTTTCTCTGTCAATAAATAAATAAAATCTTTAAAAAAAGAAAGAAAGAAAGAAATGGGAAGGTAAAATCAACATCCCAGCGTCATAGAAAAAATGAAAACCAAATTGAAAGTTAGAGATTGAGCACATTGACTTCCGAGGTCACAAAGAAGTTGATTTTTTAAAACCCTGATTACCCTGCATGAGGCACTGTGTGAGAAGTCATCTACCAAGGAATCCCTGAGAAGACACTTGTTCACCAGGAGGAGATGAAGGTTGAGGGCAAAGAGGACCAGCCAAACAAGAAGGCAAACAGACACAACACTCTACTGAGAGGACAGAGAAAGAGAAGCAGAGCTTTTCAGCCTTCTCATGGTCAGACTTCAAGGTAAAAGTTTTTAAGTGTTAAGGTTACAGCATCACTCCTGGCACTTGCTTGAGCTAAAACTGGCTTATCCGCTGGAGGTCCCAACAAGATCTTTAAATGTGAAAGAAATTAGTCAATAACCACAATACATAATCCACACAATGTCAAGCAATCAGGTCCTTCACTGAATTGAGGGGATGTTTTGGCATCCACAATCCATCCCATCTACAGCCACCCCAAGAATCGATTTTGAATCAAAGGTATTTCAGGCGGATCGTGAATGGTGAACTACATTTAGCGTTGAAAGCTGCCAGAATGGAATGTGCAAGGATCTAGTTTTTAGAGCTCTTACAAGGAACAGCTCCAGCCTTGGCAACCACGTGGCGTCGGCTGCTTGCCCAGAGTGCCCAAGGCCTCACCCTTCTCTGCCCATTTATTTCTTCCTTGGCGTCTGTTTCCTCTCCTCCTGTCAAGACCTTTTTTTTCCTTCCCCAGAGAGGACCTCATGTCAGCCAATTATATTTTAATTTGATTTCAGATAAGTGTGTTCTTTAGCCCAGGGTTACTTTGCATTTTGAGTCTGAACATAAATGTTCTTAAGAGAATTTCAGGAATTAGCAAGTAGGAAAACTTTGTCCGGTGAGAGGGTTCTTCCCATGGTCTCCAAAAGTGGCACCCCACAGATTCCAAATCTAGTTGAATTTAGGAACCTTCCAGTTAAAAAAGTCTCAAAGAAACATGGGATTATTGTTCTTTAACAACTGTGACACCTGTTATTGATAAACTGCCCCAAATCTATTTTCCTTTTCTCTGTAACAATACCCGATTTTTTTTTTAAAGGATTGTTAATCCCTCCCTCTGTCTCTGCGGTTTGTCTAGGGTTAACTCCAACCCTGGCTTCCAAAATGAGCCTATGATTCCAGCTTAACAAATTTGAGCATCAAATTTCCCTGGACTCAGTGATTAATTCATCACTGGGCAACTAGGGAGAGTCAGGAACACAGAGGCACATGGACATTTTCCAGAGCAGGGCAAGGCAGAGACCACAAAACTCGGAGCTTTGGGACTTTGCCTGGGATTGGAGAGGGAAGGAAGGTCTCTATTTCCCTGAGTTGATGACTGAACCACACGGTAGAAAGAATTACTTGCCATAAAGATGAGCAGACTCTCCCAAGATAAAGCCGGGATAAGAAAGTGAAGACAAGAAATAGGAGAAAGTGTTTGCAAGTCCTCATCATCTCATTTGAGCCACTGGTCTTTTCAGTTAACATGCATGAGTACTTCTTAGTCAGCTTTAGCTGTTACTTAGAACTACATCAAGCATCAAGGTGTTCCAATTTCTGTCTGTTTGACTGAACTTTTTTTTTTTTTTTTTTTGATTTTTTTTTTTTTGGGAGGGGGGGGGAGGGGGAGAGAGCATGAGCAGAGGGTTGGGAGTGGAGAGGGAGAAGCAGGCGCCCCTCCAACCAGGAAGCCCAGCTCGGGGCTCAATCCCAGAACCCTGGGATCATGACCTGAGCTGAAGACAGACATTTAACTGACTGAGCCACCCAGGCACTCCGACTGTGCTTCTCGATGAAGCCCTGAATCATGTTCCGTCCACAGTGAGGACGCCAGCTCGAAGGAGGCCAGACTGTGCCCTGACTCCCTTGCTGTCCTAAAACTTCTTCCCTCTGAACTCCAAAGCCTGATTTATTTTTAATGTTTATTTAACAGACATTGACACAGTCATTAATATTATCCCAACTACTTTATAAATATTAACACTTAATTTGTTTAACAATCTCATGAGGTACTTTCTATTTTCTGCCTACTTTTGTAGATGAAGACATTTGCCCAAGATCACAAAGCCGGGAGTCAGGGGCAGGTTGGGAGCAAGGATTTGACCAGTGAGAGGACCTAATCCCTTTTAAAGCCCTTAGACCAATGTTATTCAACCCTACCCGCACATAAGCCTCTAGGGAGTTGTAAAAAAAATTAAATAACATTTCCCACTGCTCAGTCCTGAGATTCTGGTTTAATTGGTTTGGATTGGGACCTGGACATCAGTCTCTTTAAAAGCTTATAGGGGGGATGCCTGGGTGGCTCAGTCGGTTGAGTATCTGCCTTCAGCTTGGGTCAGATCCCCGGGTCCTGGGATGGAGCTCCATGTAGAGCTCCATTTAGAGGGAGCTTGCTTCTCCCTCCCTCTCTGCTGTTCCCCCTGTGCTCTCACTCTTGCTCTCTCTCTCTCTCCTCTCGGGGGGAGGGGGCAAACTTTATAGGTGGTTCTACCGTGCAATTCTTACCAAACCACTTATTTACAAAAAATCAACAATTACCCGGTCCCAGGCTCTGAGCTTCCAAAAAGCAGCTCACTCCAAAACCTCGTGGACTTCTATATTCTCACTACAAAACAATACTTTTAAAGATGTATTAAGACAATCCACAGTGATATATAGTATGTGTAAGTTATAGATGATATTTGCTAAGATTGGAGATGGGACTCGGGTTCATGAAACAATGAATGTGTGATATGGATGGCAGCAAAGCATAGGTATTAAGATTTAAATAATTACAAATGACTCAATTTTAGCTTCTTGTTCATGCTAAACTGAGAGTAAAATGGGAACTTTTTCATGCATGATTTGTACCTCACCCGTATAAATTTAGTAGAAATAAAATACTGTTCATTTGCATATTTTTTGTATCCGAGGGATATAGACTATTTCAAACTTGGTCCTGTCCTTTGTATCTCTACTCTAAAATAAGGAAAGAAATATTTTCCACTTTATTTTCCACTTCTTTATTTTCCACTTCTTACTCCCTCATTACCATCCTCGGCCTCTGAACATTTGTCTAATTTTAAGGGGTCACAGATCCATTAAGTTTTCAGAGATAAATATGGGTAAAAGTTAGGAGTAAAGTGGCAAAGACTTCTAAAAAATTATGGAGAAAACATTTTGCTTTTAAATATCTCCAGGTGTTGGAGCGCCTGGGTGGCTCAGTGGGTTAAAGTCTCTGCCTTCAGCTCAGGTCATGATCTCAGGGTCCTGGGATCGAGTCCTGCTTCAGGCTCTCTACTCAATGGGGAACCTGCTTCCTCCTCTCTCTCTGCCTGCCTGTCTGCCTACTTGTGATCTCTGTCTGTCAAATAAATAAATAAAATCTTTTAAAAAAATTTTTAAAATCTCCAGATGCATTACTTCTAATGAATCAATGTTCTTCATAGCTTGGGCTATTTGTGTAACATGTTTAATACTTTCTAGTCCTCCCTCCATTCGCCCTTCCAGTTCAGTGTAATGTCAGAGATCTCTGTGTACAAGGTAGATCATAAGGACGTAGAACTGCTTGATTTCTAATTCCTCTTTCTTTGGGGGAAATGAGAAGCGGTCTTGCTGACATAGAAAAGTATCACTCAAGACTCTTTAAATAATAAGGACTAATGTAAGATAGGCAACTATATGCCTATTTCAGATAAATATCCTGGTATCTAAATGTTTTGGTTCCTTTTATTATTTTTTATTTGTGTCTTTAAATGAGTTTTTTTTAAAGATTTATTTATTTGTTTTTGAGAGAGAAAGCACGTACATGCACAAGGGCACGAGCAGTGGCGAGGGATAGAAGGGAAGCCAGATTCCCCCACTGAGCTGGGAGCCTGATGCAGGACTTGATCCCAGGACCCTGGGATCATTACCTGAGCAGATGCTTAATCCTACTGAGCCATCCAGATGCCCTTTAATGAGTTTTTTTTCCTAAATAGAACCAACAAATTCTTATAAATATACCCTTTAATATACCCTGCTATCCTTATCCATCCTCACAATTTTCATAAATCACTTTGCTTTTTTTTTTTTTTAAGATTTTATTTATTTGAGAGAGAGAGAGAGAACATGGGTATGAGGAGGGACAAAGGTAGATGGAGAAGCAGACTTCCCACTGAGCAAGGAGCCCAAGGCAGGGCTCCATCCCAGGAGCCCAAGATCATGACTTGAGCCGTAGGCAGATGCTTAACAAACTGAGCCACCCAGGCGCCCAATCATTTTGCCTTTTACAGAAATACATTTCTACACATGATTATTGATTAAATTGGTGAACATAGAAAGAAATCGTTCCATGTTCTCATTGTCGACAGCAAAAATCTATAAGCTTTATTAGTTATTCCCTAATTAGAGAAAGTTCATTAGGGAGGGTAAAGTGACATTCACTCCTTTCAATTAGCAATATGTAAATACAGAATTACTACTTGAGACTTATAACTCATGAGGGGGAATGCCCTGAGATGTTCTTCAGGTGGTCTAAAGCAGTTCAAGGCTTTGTGGATATTTTTGACTTACGGAAGACTGCAAGTATATATTAAAATGTACTTTTATTAAAAGGTTAAGGGGGTAGGAGAAGAGTAAATGAAACAAGATGGGATTGGGAGGGAGACAAACCATAAGTGACTCTTAATCTCACAAAACAAACTGAGGGTTAATGGGGGGAGGGGGGTTGGGAGGGTGGTATTATGGACATTGGGGAAGGTGTGTGCTATGGTGAGTGCTGTGAAGTGTGTAAACCTGGTGATTCACAGACCTGTACCCCTGGGGATAAAAATATATGTTTATAAAAAATAAAATTAAAAAAAATTTTTAAAAAAAAGGAAACTGAAAAACTATGTTCTTATTTACTGAAGGATGTTGCAATATAACATGTAGCATTTGGCAATGTCTTTGACACAGCACCAGGTTCTGAATGAATCGCTCGATTGATTGATTGTCTAGGCTCTTGTTTATGTGTGATGAGAGAGATTTGGGAGCTAGTGGTGTTCAATGATTTTCTGATTTACACCACCGGGGGGCACATTCAACAATTAGATTGCCCTCCGCCAAGTTGTTTGTCTATTCCATAATGACTCATTTCCTGTGCTTCCTGTAAAGAGGTAAAAATTACTCATTTTTTTTTTAACCTCAGAAATTCCTAGTATTTCTATTGACCATCCTAGCAGCCCATTCATTTCTTTCTGAGACTCCCTTTCCTGAGTTTACAAGGCCAATTGGGCCTTGGATTTGTATCCTCTGTGTGGTAATAAATACAAAGAATGTTAATAATCCTGAAAACAGAACAAGGTGGGAAATGCATCTTCCCAAACATTCTTTATTGAGTGGGCTAGCCAGTCCCAGATTAAACTGTGAGACAGATGAAATATGCCATTGTCTCATTAAAAGAAGGAACCTTTTTGCAGAGCTCCTGTGTGGTTCAATAAACATGTATTGAGTTTTTACTGTGTAAGGCACTGCACTAAGTGGTTAACAGGCAAAGATGGGTGAGTCATTGTCATTACAGCCCATTCCTCTATAAACCTAGAGTTTTGGGGCGCCTGGGTGGCTCAGTGGGTTGGGCCGCTGCCTTCGGCTCGGGTCATGATCTCGGGGTCCTGGGATCGAGTCCCGCGTCGGGCTCTCTGCTCAGCAGGGAGCCTGCTTCCCTCTCTCTCTCTCTCTGTCTCTGCCTGCCTCTCTGTCTACTTGTGATCTCTCTCTCTGTCAAATAAATAAATAAAATCTTTAAAAAAAATAAAATAAAATAAAATAAACCTAGAGTTTTTCTCTAAGTAGAGTCTCTAAATGGCTATATACTCTGGTTTGCTCCGAACTGTCCCTTTTTACTTCTTTTGTAACCGTATTTATAATTGCCCATTTTACTCTCCAGGAATCTGGTTTGATCTGTATACATGTTTTATCTTTCATGATGTCAGTCACCATCACAAAGAAAATAATGTTGATGTTAAAAAGACTTAATACAGGACTCTTTCTTAGGAGATACTGACTTGTATCCACCAATGGCTTCATGAGGTTTTAAACATTTGGTTTTTATTTCAAAATTATTCATACCTACAAAAATTTTGCAAAAAATAGTCTAACATATTTGTGTTTATGGTTCAGCCAGATCCCCCAAGGGTAACATTTCATAGAACTGCAGCAAAATGATAGAAAGCAGGAAATTAGTATTGATACAATACACTTTTCTAATTATAGACCTTATTCAAATTTTGCCAACTTCTCCACTGATGTTCTCTTTTATTGGTCCAGGATCCAATAAAAGCCCCACATTGCCTTTAGTTACAATTTCTCCATGGTCTCCCTTAATTCTAGAATAGCTGTTCAGGCTTTCCTGACTTACAAGAAAGGTGTTTCAAGGTCCTTCACACTTTTGAAGAATATTGGCAGAATTATGTCATAGAATATGCCTGTTTCGGTGTATATGACTTTTTTTCATGATTACATTGGGTCATGTATTTTTAGCCATAATATCACAGAAGCAATATAGAAAGCTCATTACTTCATCTTAGGCAATAGTCACAGGACTCCTTAAATGATACTGCAAAGGCAAATCTTCACTCTTCTATTTTGCAGTGATAGTCCTACCTACATGTTAGATATTTAAACCTTATGTAATAAAGTCCTTTTTAATATTGTACTTCTTTCTCTCACTTTTGTAAATCAAGGATTCATACTGCCATCCTAGGAGGAGTTTGACTATGAGGACAGTTAATTCATTTACAATTAAATTTACCTGCATTAACCAGAGTGGTCATCAGCTCTGATGCTGAAGAACTCTTTACATGATCTACATTTTATCTAAAAATTCAAGCTGAACCAGCAATTGAAAAGGGGCCTTCCTACGTCTAGCCCTCAATACCTACGTGACACTGAAGAGTCATTGAAGTGTTTTTTAAGTATTAGTAGAAAACAAATTGAGCATTTAGGTCTGCCTAGGGTAAACAAAAGTGGAGGTTTTTTTTCCTAGAATTCAATAATATAGCTAAGCAGTAAACATTGCCCTCCTCCAAAAAAAGAAAGAAAGAAAGAAAAAAGAAAAAAGAAAAGAAAAGTAGTACTATTCTTGCCTTAAGGATTACTTTTTAGGTATCCAATTCTTTATGTATATAATGCCTGATTCATTGGATTTGTTTATATCTTGAGAAGGATTAGGAAGGTCACATATTATCTGCAACTTCCTATTTGTTGACCCGGGAAGGATTTAGTATCACTACCACACAATAAATTACTCTCAGTGCTAAACCACAAAATTATATATTCAGTTGCTGGGGCGAGGTTTTTTCTTTTCCTTCTAAAAGAGCTGTAGCTATTCATTCACAATATGTGAGAACTTACAAATGCTGTTGAAGTAGTTCCTGTTTGTGAAGTTTTAAAGAAGAAAATGAATAAACATCTTTCATCCAAAGATTCATAGAAAACCATTACAGTGAACCAACAGAATTGGTGAAGCTGTGTTTTTTCATCTAAGCATGGCTCTGTAAGGGAATATACTTTGTTTACTAAAAAAAAAAATACAATGAAAAATTCTATTGCATATATTTTGACAACAGAGCTTGCCTCGGTATTACTCAGTCTCCATGTACTGTAAATTAAAAGGGCATGTTGTCCACGTGTGTGAGGTTTGAGAGGGGACAGATTTTTCTGTGTGGTCATGTAGTCTGTGTGGTATTATGGTTCCCCATACATGCTTAGCATGAGGGACTAAAACAAAAAAAGAGAAACTGGCCCACACGCTGCCTAAAGACGGTGTTAAGCCTCTTGTAAAATACAAATGTTAAAAATGTTTAAATAAATTTGAAAGCAGTTTTTTTAGATTTTACCAATATGCAAATAGACCATACTCTTTCTCATTCAACTGAATTTGTACCAAGAGGAACATTAAAATTGGGGCCATATGTTCACGGCATGGGATAATCAGATAAGAATAAAATAGTAGGAGGTTCTGGTTTGTGAGAACTTAATTATAGGTTCTTAGGAGTTCTGAGATTAAGAATTTCCTTTCCACATTTTGTAATATTTTTAATTGACTGCAAATCAGATTGATTTAAATATTTATTTTAAATTGCCACAGGATACTATAGACACAACATGAGGATGTAGTTATAAATTGACGTAGCTAGCAGTGAAGGTTATTACAGGACACACTTATGTATTTCCTCTTATAGTGTGTTAAATATTGCCTCTTTGGTTTCTACATTCCACACGATTTTAAATTGGCACCCTAAAATAATTGTGAAAACTTCATAGGTGATTTAAATTCTCCCTCATCTGCTGAAATATAGTAATACCACCTTAGAAGTTTATGAGGAGATTAAACTAGATAGTATATGAAAACATCTCCCACTCAGCTTTGTACATGCTGGAAGTTTCTCTTCTTTTTCAACAACAGTAGACCCAATAATAGTTGATCTTCACTGTCTGCTAATAATTTCACTGGATCTAAACTCACATTTCACTAACAAGGTCTGGAATATCTTTGCCCTTTATCATCCGAGCTATTTTTTTCCCCTTGTTTATTAGCTCGGCAAACTATTCTTCACAAATCATTATTTCTGATGCCATTCTCTGAGGTGTGAGCATCTGCTAGCTGCTAACAGAGGGTGCAGCTGTTGTTCAGAGACCGGCTGTGTTGCGTTGCCAAGCAACCGCTGCAAGCCAAATCCCGGGGCAGGTTGCTCGCCCAGGCGCACCTGCCGGTCGACCCAGCTATTTATTTAATTAAAAATCTGTTCCTGCACACCAGCTTGGCCGGAAAGGCAACAGCAGCAATCGATTACAACTATATTAAATGACCTACCCATATTGTTTCATTGACTTCTTCCATGTAAACCAAAAGTGTCTCTGGCCACCCCCACTTATTCTTAATGACTTTGCAAAAAGTGCGTAAGAGAAAAGTATAGACAGCTTCCAACTGCATGATAGAGAAACGGAAACCAATTTGTCAGGCACATCGCTGCATGTAATAAAATGTGCCAAAAATAAAATGTTTCACAGACAGGAAAGCTGCTAACAAGACAATACTGCCTGTTTGCGTGCAGCAGGACAAAAAGGATTTAAAGGAGGTATTTACTATTAATTGTGAATTTCCAAAGTCAATATTTTCCTAGGCCTGGCTGCTTTCCTTTCTCCTTTCGATTAAAAAAAAATTGCCACTTCAGGTGCATTAGAGCCCACTCTCCGGCTGGCTTTCTATTCCCACTCTCCTCATTTTCAAAACTGACAGAGGCTCTTTTATGTCAACCACATGATATTAGAAATAAAACTGTCAAGAATTAATACCAGCCACTGGAATGGCTTTTAAAAACCAAGGGGAGTCTCAGCAATGCTTATATACATATCAACCTCGCTCTGTCCTTAGCAGCTCATTCCTGCTCCCGGGCCCTCTTATGAACAACTAGATCTAATAAGGATTGCAAGGGGGAAAAAAATTAAAGCTCTTGATTTTAATTGCGGGACAATTTTTTTTTTTTTTTTTTAGTATTGGTGATGTGAAGACTTTAAAGTGGGACTCCAATAACTGAAGTAATTCTGATTTTGATGGCATCTATTAAAGTCAAGAAAGGTCTTTATTAAGAATTCAATGTTTGTTATATCACCAAGAGCAGCAGAAATGATTATTAAAGAGTCTAGAATTCTCTTTGACTGATGTATAAATTACCTGTATAAAGGAAGCTTGTTCTTAGAAAAGGTTCTGAATAAAATACAAACAATAATACTTCCATATTAATGGGACTGACATTTAAAGAATATAAGAAAGTGCGTCCTTTTAAAATATTATATGTTTGTTTAAACTGTGAATTTTTTAAAGTTGAAATTGGGATAAGAGGATAAAAATTTCTGATGTCGTATTAGTGTTCTCCTGGTTTGGTGCATTTTATAACTCTGTTTAGATAAATATAACTCACAGACTTCCATTGTCACCATCTTCTGCTTGCCCATACTACATTTATATTTATATCTTCATCGTTGATGTAGAGGTTATGTTAATTGATTGTACAGGCAATGCTTAACCTTACTAAGTATCTCATATCCATAAAACCCTGATATGTCACAATACCTACTTCCAAAGAAAAGGTCAAAGGATTATTCTATAAACTTCCCTGGTTTAATCTTCATTTTATTTCTACACAGTTGCACCCACTGCATGCCTACTTTTGAGGATGCTAGCAACAACTACTCACATACAATTTTCCCTGCTTTGCCTACTTAAAGTAATTTGTGCTTTCATTCTCTTTTCTTTTCCTTCTCATGAAATAATACCTATACTGAATCTTCTGTTAGGTATAATTTAAAGGTCCAAAAGTCATTTTAAATCTAAATTTCTTTTAGCACAGGTTGGTGACTCTGAACAGTACAAAGAATCAGTATTTAATTAGATTTGTTTTTCTTTTTTAAGCCTGAACAGACTATTGAAGGACGAAAACTGAGTTTAAGACAATAAATATATGTAAAAATGTTTTCTCATAAAACAGTCCCAAATGTTAGTTGTTTTTTCTTCAAAGCCTGACTAAATACCATGTTTTTTTTTCAAGTATGTTGTGATATTTTCGCTCTATCTGATATTTAACATTAATGTCTATATGTCTTGAGTCCTTGAACTATTGATTGGAAATTATAGTGTACATTCATCCATTCAACCACTTGTAAACCAAGGATTGCACTGAAAATAAGAAGATAAATTTCTTTGTAACATCAAAGATTTCAAGACTATAACAGTAGTTATTTACTAATTGGAGGAGCATAGAATGGAGATCATAAGAAAAACTGTGAGGAAATAATATTTTGGTGTCTGGAAGTTGTACTGTGCTAATGATGGTATTTCCAAAAACTGCTATTTCTATGAAACAATTCCTTCTGGATGATTAAAAAGAAAAGTGCATCAAACTCAAAATCCACAAATCTGAACACTAAATCTCTCACTAAACCCAATCTTCTGTGCTCAGGGAACATATCACTTTTATACACTTAGGTGCTGATTCTAGAAAATCTGGAAACCTTTCTTACCACTTTTAACCCACAGATAATATCTATTGAAAAAAAAAAAGGTACAACCCGTCATTAAATCTGCTGTCCAAGTTGATCACTACCAGATAATTACAATAATCTAATAGTCTCCCGTTTCCAGCCTCAACTCTGATCATGGACTCTGCATTGTTGCTAGGCAGATCTTTCTGAAACACGTATCTGGTGAAGTTACTTGCCTATATAAACGTCCACTGGTTTCTTATTAACTACATAACAAATCTAGAGTCCTTACCATAACACACATGAACTTTTTAGAACTGGTCTTCATTTTAAGTGTCCAACTCAGAATGACTTCTGTAAAGTTTATCTCCATTCCTCGTGACATAATTTAGCACTCCCTCCTTTGTGTGTCCCTTAGACCTCATTTATACTCCTGTCCCAGTACCTCCCACCATTTTTTGGTTTCAAGGGCACTCTCTAAATACTTGTCAACTGCATGGAAAGTTGTTCCCCATCCAACACTGTGGCGGCTTCATTCTCTTCAGTTCTTGTCTTTTCAAGCATTTCACCTCAGGCTGCATGCTCATAACTAAAGTAATTCAAGAGACATGAAGTCTTGTAATAAAATGATAATAAAGTAATAAAATGATGGAATAATTATGTTTTAATATGGAAGAGGTAGAAGTAGTAAACAGTGGTCCTTGATAAGAATGTTTTGATGACTCTCAAGGTATAAGACAATACCTCCCAGACTTGTAAAATTACCAGAATATTGGAAAGCTATTTTTTCAAAGATTTTATTTATTCATTTGAGAGAGAAAGAGAGGGAACACAAGCGTGAGTAGGGACAGAGGGACAAGCAGACTCCCAGCTGAGCAGTCCCAATCGGCCCTCAGTCTCAGGACCCTGAGATCACGACCTAAGCTGAAGTCAGATGCTTAACCTCCTGAGCCACCTGGGTGTCCTGGAAAGCTATTTTTAAAATAAAGGTTCCCTTGCTCCAATATATACCTGCTCAGTTAGAATTAAGGAAGCTTCCCTGGTGATTATAACAATCAGCCAGATTTGGAAGTCTTTGAAGGAAAAGACCATTATAGAAGAAGAATTAATGGTTTGTAAGGGTGCAGAGATTTGCCTTCTAATCTCCTCTATTTCCATATTCTGGAGCCTGACATACACACATGTGAATAAAAAGGCGGGCTGTGTAAACTTGAGCTAGATATGGACACTCCTTTAACAGAATTTATAAAAACCTACATTAACAGGGAGTAGTCTTTCCAGTGTGAAGAGTATAATTTTATTTTTTTACTGAAGAATAATTGACATACAAGATTTTCTTAGTTTCAGGTGAAAAACATAGGGATTTTATATTTATGTGCATTGCAAAATGATCACTACAATAAGCCTAGTTACCCTCGGTCACTATGCAAAGTTGTTAGAATTATTGATATTCCATATGCTGTATATTATATCCAATGTCTTATTTGTTGTATAACTAAAATTTTGTACGTCATGCCCTTCCTCACCCACTTTGATCATCCCACCACCACCCCAGAGGGTACTCTGGCCACCATCTGTTTGTTTTCTGTATCTATGAGTCTATTTGTATTGTTCATTTGCTTTTTTAAATTTCACATATAAGTGAAATCATATTTGTCTTTCTCTGGCTGACTTCCTTCACTTAGTATAATAGCCTCTAGGTCCATTCATGTTGTTGAAAAGGCAAGATTTCATCCTTTTCTTATGGCTGAGTAATATTCCTGTGTGTGTGTGTGTGTGTGTGTGTGTGTGTGTGTGCTCGCACATGTGTGTGTTATCACATTTTTTTTTTATCCATTCATCTGTTGATGAGCATTTAGATTGCTTCCATATCTTGGCTGTTGTAAAAAAAGTACTGTGATTAGCAGAGGTGCATATGTCTTTTTAAATTCACGTTTTCATTTTTCTTCGTAAATACCAAGACACACAATTGCTGGAACATATACTAGATCCATTTTCCATTTTTTGAGGACTCTATGTACTGTTTTCCACAGGCTTGCACCAATTTACAATCCCACCAGCAGTCACAAGTGTTCCTTTCTCTTCACATCCCTCCCAACACTCTTATTATTTGTCTTTTTGATAATAGCTATTCTCACAGGTGTAAGGTGATATCATGGTTTTTTTTCAAATTCTCTGATGTTTATTGACGTTGAGCTGCTTTCAGGTGCTTGTTGGTCATCTGTATATCATCTTTGGAAGAAAATCTATTCAGGTCCTTTGCCCATTTTTAATCAGATTATTTTTATGTTTAGTTTTATGAATTCTTTCTATATTTTGGATGCTAACCCCTCATTGAATATATTATTTGTAAATATCTTCTCCCACTCAATACATTACTTTTTTATTTTGTTGATGATTTCCTTTGCTATGTAAAAGCTTTGCATTTTGATGTAATCCCAGTAGTTTAGTTTTGCTTTTGTTGTACTTCCTGAGAAGATAAATCCAAAAAAATTACTAAGAGTTATGTCAGAGAGCTTATTACTTATGCTTTCTCCTAGGAATTTTATGGTTTCAGGTCTTAGATTTGAGTCTTTAGCCCATTTTGAGTTTATTTTTGTATATGGTGTTAGAAAGTGGTCTAGCTTCATTCATCCATGTAGCTGTCCAGTTTTCCCAGCATGGTTTATTAAAGAAACTGTCTTTTTCCCATTGTATATTCTTGTCTCGTTTGTCATAGATTAATTGACCATGTAAGCATGGATTTCTTTCTGGGTTCTTTATTCTGTTGATCCACGTGTCTGCTTTTGTGCTGGTACCATACTGTTTGGGTTGCTACAGCTTTGTAGTATAGTTTGAAATTTAGGATTTTGATACTTCCAGCTTTGTTTTTTCTCAAGATTGCTTTGGCTACTCAGGATCTCTTGTGATTCCATATAAATTTTAGGAATATTTGTTACAGTTCTGTGAAAAATGCCATTGGTATTTTGATAGTGATTGCACTGAATCTGTAGGTTGCTTTAGATAGTGCAGACAGTTTAACAATATTCTTCCAGGGGCGCCTGGGTGGCTCAGTGGGTTAAAGCCTCTGCCTTCGGCTCAGGTCATGATCCCAGGGTCCTGGGATCAAGCCCCACATTGGGCTCTCTGCTCAGAGGGAAGCCTGCTTCCTCCTTTCTCTCTCTCTCTGCCTGCCTCTCTGCCTACTTGTGATCTCTGTCTGTCAAATAAAAAAAAATTTTTTTTAAATAAAATAAAAACAATATTCTTCTAATCCATGAGCATAGACATCCTTCCATTTATTTGCGTCATCTTCGATTTCTTTTTTTTTTAAGATTTTATTTATTTATTTGACAGAGAGAGAGAGTTCACAAGTAGGAAGAGAGGCAGGCAGAGAGAGAGAGAGAGAGGAGGAAGCAGGCTCCCTGATGAGCAAAGAGCCTGATGCAGGGCTCAATCCCAGGACCCTGAGATCATGACCTGAGCCAAAGGCAGAGGCTTAACCCACTGAGCCACCCAGGCGCCCCGATCTTTGATTTCTTTATCACTGTCTTAATAGTTTTCAGAATACAAGTCTTTGACCATCTTGGTTAAATTTATTCCTAGATATTTTAGTCTTTGGATGTAATTATAAATAAGATTGTTTTCTTAATTTCTTTTTTTGATAGTTCATTATTAGTATTAAAAAAACACAAGAGAATTCTGTATATTGATTTTGTATTATGCAACTTCACTGAATTCATTTGTTAGTTCTAATAGTTTTTGGTGGAGACTGTTAACCTGAAAACTAAAAAGTATCCATGAGAGGCAACCAGATATTTATTTGGAATTGGTGAATTGCCCTTTGGGGAGTACAAATTCAAGTAGAAACCCGAATAGGTCCTGCTTCTATGATGAAAGCAAGGGATTTTTAGGTGGAAAAGAAACATGAGCAATTCCATGAGTTGAAGAAAAGAAAGGGGAAAAAAAGGTTTTCTGTGGGTGTTAACAAGCTAAACTCTTCTGAGTTATACATTGATTGGCTTCTGATTCTATCTTCAGAAAGTCCGCAACCATCAGTCTTGTAATCAGGACATCTGTTCTACCACCTTCTCAAGCAATCATGTGGAACTGTTGCCATTGTGCCCTGTGTAAAGGTTTGGGCACTATTCAAAGAATGGTAAGGCAGTTTCTCTGGCTCTTTTAAAATGGCTCCAGTCCTGTCAGTTCTTCATATTTCCCTCATATGATCTCAATCTCTAAAAGTATCACTGAGCAACCATTAGAAGGTACAATTGAGTAGTCGTTAGAAAGCGTTACTCTTAGACTCTTAGAAAGCCATGCTGGTCATCAAACATTATTGATCCCTCATTGCCAGGAAGGCTCATTCCTGGTATGTCATGAAGGAAGGAAAATGATTTCCCTTGGAGCCATAGGCCACATATGAGCAACAAGAGTGCCAGAGCAGAGAAAGGCCTTACTGTCAAGTTCCTTGAAGGCCAGATGTCTTCTTTAATTTCTGGAGCTTCCTGCTGCGATGTCTCATAAGCCTTAGAAATAATTTCAAAATACTGAATGGCCCTTATCTGGGTGATTTCTTTATAACATTCAGCCATACAAAGGAGACCAAGTTTGGCAATGACTAAAATTTGAATAATAAACAAAATGCTGAGTCCAAATTGGAAGATTGACTTGCACCAGGAACAATTCCTGAGGGTAGCCAGCTAAAGAAACGATCAAAGAACCATGGAGTGTCATGGGCACTGCATTTGAACATCAGGTTTGTGCTTGGGTTTTATCTAGTTTGTTTTTTTACTTTGCCAGAGGTGTTTACCCACATATAGTAAGAGGTGTTTATCGCAGATCAAAGCCCACCCTCTTCAGCTAGTAGGTAATGAAAAACAACTCTGTTATCTAATACTACTCTAACCAGGAAATCCGGGAATCTTTCCTGGGCAACTATTGCTTTAGCAAGAGCTAGCAGTATCTCCCAGGCTTTTAGATCAATTTCTGATCATGGATTTGTTTATGGCAGTGCCTCCCCAGGGAAAAAGTAATCTTCCAAACCTGGCACCTGCACGGGGGTTGATAAAGTCAAGCATTGAACTGTCCTCATGCAGCCAGTGTTAACCATTTAGTGTGTGAAGTAAATGTAAAGGTGATACCTAATGCTGAATTTCTGGTTGATTATATACAATGATATGGATATAACCAATCAACATGATTAATATGAGTGTACGGTGATGTTCATTTTGGTAGGGATTTAGACACTATGTTTCCCACAGGTCTTTTCACCAAATACAAATGAAAACAAATCATGGCACAAATTATGGGGTCATTAGAATGAAAAGGATCAAATCAAGGGCTTGAAGAGCATGAAGAATTGAGAATGTTATCTGTAGAGAATGATTAAACTGGTAGAATTCAGGTAGCCTTTATATTTTTCTGTTTACAGATAAAATCCATCCAGTCTTTGGTTTGAGTGTCAGGTAAGGAATCTAGGAAGAGTCCAAGTGAGCCGCATTCTCTATGAAGGCTCAACAGTACAATTAACACAGGAAGTTATGAGAGGAGTGGCACAAAGATTAATAATTAGATGTACTAAAGGATCTCCTGATTCATGTACAGAGTAAGGCCTCCAATAACAAATCCAACAATCTAAGTTTCCTCCATATGCAAGCGATTGTGATTTGCAGACAGTGGAATCGTCTCTCCAGGCAAAGATAAAAAGGTAGAAGAGAAACAAATTATTATAGCAACATATGATTTCCTTTTATTGCTCAAGAGAGGGTCAATATTCTGGGACAAGCCAGGGGCACCCAGGTGGCACAATCAATTAAACATCCAACTCTTGGTTTTAGCTCAGGTCGTGATCTAAGGGTCACGAGATTGAGCCCCAGATCAGGCTCCATGCTCAGTGTAAAATATGCTAGGGTTTCTCTCTCTCCCTCTCCCCCTCCCTGCCCCAAAATATAAATAAATAAATCTTTAAAAATAATATACTGGGGTAAGCCGGAGAAATGGACTGTTACCATTTTAAGAAGTTCTTCTGTGTCGTAAAGTAGATCTAATATGAAGAGCATTAAGAGCAGAGTCAGAACAACATATATGAGGATACAGCCCTGATTCAGAGTCTTGGGTTAGCTGTCCATATCAGATGTTATCTGTTTCCTTTTCTTAGTTTGATTTGGAGATTCCCCAGTGTTTGTACAGGGTCCCATGTCAGGTAGGCACTTCTTTAACAGTGAGACTTATACTTAAGGCACAACACCCTGATGTTTGGCTGCCATCTGAATAGTGAGGAAGACCTGGTGTAGTCTCCTCAGGGAGATTTAAGGGCAGTCTTTGCTTTTACTGATTTCAAATCAAAAAGGTGAAAGAAAATTGGAAGCATTATTTTGGAAAGCCATAGCCTAATATTTGAGTAAACTAGAAAAATTTAAGATCCAGTCCAGCTTATAGGAATATAATAAAATCTCAAAGAATATCTGTAGGGCTACAATCTAATATAGGCAAAAGGGTAAATACAATTTTTCTATAATTACCTCATTTAAAATAAAAGATAACAAAAATAATTTAAGAGTGACCTGATTATGTAAAAACAGCAAGAATAGGGACAGACTATGTAAACTCTTTTAAGATTATTTTGTTGATTTCTCAGAAAGAGAGCAGAGGATGAAGACCCTAAGCTTACCTTGTCCCATGGATCCAACTAGACAACACCTCAAGCAGTGTAAATAACCCAAAGACTGGCAAAATAGACTCTCTATGGCTAAATGAAGAGATAAGGCCACATTGAAGAGGGTAGGAAGAATGGAGATGTGGTTGGAGCTAAATGAACTAAATGGACCCATGGGACTGTCTGCAGGAGAAAGTGACTCTGCAGGCTCAGAGAGGGGAAGAAAGCAAACTCTCATAGCCAGCAACCCAGGCACAAGGAATCTGCACGGGAAGGGTGAATACTGGTAACTTTTGGCTCTGGAAACCAGAGTGGGGTAGATTTCTTAAGTTCTTAAAATCAGCAGGGCTTAAAACCTAGGGCGATACAAAACTGAGTCCCCATTCTTAAAAAGACAGCACAAGAAACAGCCCCCCCCCAGAGATACAATATAAAAGCAGCATTTTGAAAAAAATGCCTGGATATAGGGTAGGGAAGTTTTCTACTAACCTCAGAATGTGTACAAGAGGGGCAGGATCATTGGGATATTTCTCCAGGAACAAAGGAGCTGGCAGGTGTCATTTCCTTCTCCAACCCCCAACCTAGACACAAAGACACCTGTGGGAATCACTGCAGCACAAATACCTGCTCCCTATGTTGCACATAAGCACATTCTGACCTGGCACTCATCTGCAGAGCACTTCCCTTGAACCCAGCCTACTTCAGTCCCCAGCAGTTGCATGTCCCCTCCTGCAGTGGACAGTTGCAGACCTCACTGGCACCATGGACTTTACCTCATGTTTTGCAGACCCTGGAAGGACAGAGCCCTTCCAAAGTGGTACTACAAGCCTAGAAGTGTGCAAGAAATCCCAACAGAGACCAATACCACTCCAAAATGACTTCTGCCCCAAGGAAAGGGAAAGATAACCACATACACTGGCCACACTCTGGCCCCATCAGTGGGCTAGAGGAAGACAGTTAGTTGGTCTGACTGCAGGCCCTACCAATCAGCAAATACCTCTCAGGGGAGAACACAAGGAAAGCACCCAAAAGTTCAGTGCTACTACACGTCTGGAAAACACCTAATCTGACTCAACTCAAGCCCAAGGTGGCCCTAGAATGGCCCACCAATAACAAAGGAACAAAACCCTACCTGGAACAGTCAAAGGGAGCCATTGTTGATGATGGGACTGAAGGAAAAAGCATTCAGCCATGACAGCAGAGTGTACACAACACACATAGGGGATGTCCCTGAAGTGCCAGATTCTGATGAAGAGGGGACTTTCTGCTGCAGGGCACTACAAAATCTCTTCTTCATAAGGCCACTACTTTCAAGAGCAGCAGAGGCAGCTGACTTTCCTAACACATAGAAACAGAGAGAGTTGGACAAAGTAAGGAAACAGAGGAATATGTCCCAAATGAAAGAATAAGAGAATCACAGCAAGAGACCTAAACAAAATGGAGATAAGCCAAAAACCATGAGAGAAGAGAGCAAGAGAAGAAAGGAACAGAGAAGAACTACAGAAATTATCATAAACAAGTAACAAAAGGATATACCTACCAACAAGGGTATACCCACCAATAAGGATATACCTACCAATAATTTGAATGTTAATGGACTAAGCACTCCAATCAAAAGACAAAGAGTGACAGAATGGTTAAAAAAGCAAACCCATCTATATGTGGCCTAAAAGAGATTTATTTCAGACCTAAAGACACATGCAGATTGACAGTGAAAGATGGAAAACCATTTACCATGCAAATGGGAGTGAAAAGAAAGCCAGCATAGCAATACTTATATTGGACAAAATAGACTTTAAACAAAAACTGCGCCAAGAAACAAAGAAAGACACTATATAATCATAAAAGGAAAAATCCAAAACAAAGATACAATAATCAAATATTTTTGCACCCAACCTGCAAGCACCCAAATATATAAAACAGTTAATAACATAAAGGAAGTAATTGATAGGAATACAATAATAGTAGAGGACTTTAACACCCCACTTACATCAAAGGCTAGATCATTGAAACAGACAATTAACAATGAAGGAGTGGGTTTGAATGACACATTAGACCAGATGGATTTAACAAATATATTCAAAACATTCCATCCTAGGGGTGCCTGGGTGGCTCAGTGGGTTAAAGCCTCTGCCTTCGGCGCAGGTCATGATCCCAGGATCCTGGGATCAAGCCCTGCATCAGGCTTTCCCCTCAGTGGGGAGCCTGCTTCCTCGTCTCTCTCTGCCTGCCTGTCTGCCTACTTGTGATCTCTGTCTGTCTAATAGATAAATAAATAAATAAATCTTTAAAAAAAGAAATTCCACCCTAAAACATCAGAATACACATTATTTTCAAGTGCACATGGAACATTCTTCAGAATATTAGGCCACAAAACAACTCTCAACAAATTCAAAAAGATTGAAGTCATACCATCCATTTTTCTTTTTTCTTTTTTTTTTAAGATTTTATTTATTTATTTGACAGAGAGATCACAAGCAGGCAGAGAGGCAGGCAGAGAGAGAGGAGGAAGCAGGCTCCCCTAGAGAGTAGAGAGCCCGATGCGGGGCTCGACCATCCATTTTTCCAACTACAACACCATGAAACTAGAAATCAACTACAAGAAAAAAATGTTGAAAGAATGCAAATACATGGTCGTTAAATCACATGCTACTAAACAATGAATGTGTCAATCAAGTAAACAAAAAGAAAACAAATTCTTGGACACAAATGAAAATACAACAGTCCAAAATCTTTAGGATGCAGCAAACATGGTCTAAGAGGGAAGTTTATGGCAATACAGGCATCCCTGAAGAAGCCAGAAAAATATCAAATAACCTAACCTTACACAAAATGGAGCTAGAAAAAGAATAAACAAAATCCAAAACCAGTAGAAGGAAAGTAATAACAAAGATTAGAGCAGAATTGAATAAAATATAAACTAAAAAAGCAATAGAACAGATCAATGAAACAAGAAACTAGTTCTTGGAAAAGATCAACAAAATTTATAAACCTTTAGCCAGGCCCATAGAGAAATAAAAAAAAGAGAAATAAGAGCTAGCACCATAGAAATATAAATGATTGTAAAACAATATTATGAAAAGTCATATGCCAACAAATTGTGCAACCTAGAAGAAATGGATAAACTAATTTCTAGAAACATATAACCTCCCAAAACAGAAAAAGTTGAACAGACTGCCAACAATGAAATTCAATCAATAATCAAAAAACGCCCAAAGAACAAGTCCAAGATCACATGGCTTCATAAGGGAACTCTACCAAATATTTAAAGAAGAGTTAATACCTGTTCTTCTCAAGCTATTCCAAAAAATAGAAGAGGAAGGAATGCTTCCAGATTCATTTTATGAGGCCAGCATTACCTTGATACCAAAACCAGTAAAAGACACTATCAAAAAAGAGAACTACAAGTCAATATCTCTGGCGAATATAGATGCAAAAATCCTCATGTACTATTAGCAAACCTGAATCCAACAATATGTTAAGAAAATCATTCACCATGATAAAATGTGTTTTTTTTGGGGGGGGGATACAATAATGTTTCAATATTGGCAAATCAATCAACAGGATACACCACATCCACAAGAGAAAGCATAAATACTGTATGATCATTTCATTAGATGCAGAAAAGTATTTGACAACAACTTATGAGAGAAACCCTCAACAAAGTAGGTTTAGAGAAAACATGCCTCAACATTATAAAGGTCATGTATAAAAACCCCAGTTAATATCGTACTTAATGGTTAAAAAAAAAAAAAAATGAGAGCTTTTCCTCTCAAGTCAGGACAAGACAATGATGTCCACTCTCACCACTTTTATTCAGTATAATACTGGAATTCCTTAGCCATAGCAATCAGATAAGAAAAAGATATAAAAGACACCCAAGTTGGTAAGGGAGAAGTAAAACTTTTCTGTTTGCAGATGACATGATACTGTATCTAGAAAACCCTAAAGAATTCACCAAAAAACTACTAGAACTGAAAAATTAATTCTGTAAAGTTGCAGAACAAAATCAATAAAAAGCAATGTATTTGAGTACAAATCAATATAAAGAAATCTGTTGCATTTCTTTACACCAATGATGAAGAAGCAGAAAGAGAAATTAGAAAACAGTCCCATTACAACTGCACCAAAAATAATAAAAATACCTAAGAATGAACTTAACCAAGGAAATGAAAGGCATATCCTCTAAAACCTATAAATCGTTGGCAAAATAAATTGAAGATAGTACAAACTAATGGAAAAATATTCCATGCTCATGAAATGGGAGAACAAATATTTTTTAAATGTCCATACTGCCAAAAACAATTGACAGATTTAATACAATCCCTATCAAAATACCAAAAGCATTTGTAACAATTAGAATAATCCTAAAATTTGTATGAAACTGCAAAAGACCCTGAATTGCCAAAGGCTCAAAGTAATCTGGATAAAGAACAAAATTAAAGGGGCGCCTGGGTGGCTCAGTGGGTTGAGCTGCTGCCTTCGGCTCAGGTCGTGATCCCAGGGTCCTGGGATCGAGTCCCGCATTGGGCTCGCTGCTCAGCGGGAGGCCTGCTTCCCTTCCTCTCTCTCTGCCTGCCTCTCTGCCTGCTTGTGATCTCTCTCTGTCAAATAAATAAATAAAATCTTTAAAAAAAAAAAAGAACAAAATTAAAGGCATCACAATCCCAGATTTCAAGATATATTATAAAGTTGTAATAATCAAATCAGTATAATATTAGCACAAAAAATAGAAACATAAATCAATAGAACACAATAGAGAGCTCAGAAATAAACACATGATTATATAGTCAATTAATCTTTCACAAAAAAGCAAGAGTATGCAACAGTCTCTTCAACAAATGGTATTGGGAAAAGTGGAGAGCAGCATGAAGAAGAATGAAAGTAGAAAGTTTACTTATATCATACACACAAATAAACTCAAAATGGATTAGGGACCTACACGTGAGACCTGAAACCACAAAAATTTCTAGAAGAAAAGTTATAGGCAGTAATTTCTCTAACATTGGCATAGCAACATTTTTCTGGATTTGTCTCCTGAGGCTAGGAAAACAAAAGCAGAAATAAACGATTAGGACTGCATCAAAATAAAAAGCTCTGCTCAGTAGAGGAAACAATCAACAAAATTAAAGACTACCTGCTGAATAGCAAAAGATATTTGCAAATAACATAGCTCATGAAGGATTAGTATCCAAAATATATAAAGAACTTCTATAACTCAATACCAGAAAGATAAATAATCCAATTTTAAAAATGGACAGAAGACATGAATTTTTTTTCCAGACGAGATATACAGATAGCCAACAGATGCATGAAAATATGGTCAACATCACGACTTATCAGGGAAATGAAAATCAAAATAATGAAATACCACCATACAACTAACAGAATAGTTATTATCAAAAAACAAAGAAACAAGTGTTGGGGAGGACGTGGAGAAAAGGGAACTCTTGTGCCCTGTTGATGCGAATGCAAACTGGTTTAGCTACTACGGAAAACAATATATAGGCTCCTCCAAAAAACTTAGAAATAGAATTACCATAAGATTCAGTAATCACGCTACTGGATGTTTACCCAGGGAATATAAAAACACAAATTCAAAAAGATATATGCACACCAATGTGTTTATTGCAGCATTATTTAGAATAGCCAAGTTACAGAAACAGCCCAAGTGTGCATCAATAAATGAATGGGTAAAGAAGAAGTGATATTTATAAACACACACATACATACAATGGAATATGTTCAGCCATAAAAAAGAATGACATCCTAGCATTTACAACAACATGGATGGATCTTGAGAGTGAAGTGCTAAGCAAGATCAATCAGAGAAAGACAAATTCTGTATGGTTTCACTCATATGTAGAATTTAAGAAACAAAACAAAGAAAGAAACAAAAAAGGAGGCAAACCAAGAAGCCAATTTTTTTTTAAAGATTTTATTTATTTATTTGTCAGAGAGAGATATCACAAGTAGGTGGAGAGGCAGGCAGAGAGAGAGAGGAGGAAGCAGGCTCCTCGCTGAGTAGAGAGCCTGATGTGGCGCTTGATCCCAGGACTCTGGGATCATGACCTGAGCCGAAGGCAGAGGCTTTAACCCACTGAGCCACCCAGGCGCCCCCAAGAAGCCATTTCTTTTTTTTTTTTTTTTTAGGTTTTATTTATTTATTTGACAGATCACAAGTAGGCAGAGAGGCAGGCAGAGAGAGAGGAGGAAGCAGGCTCCCCGCCGAGCAGAGAGCCCGATGCGGGGCTCGATCCCAAGACCCTGGAATCATGACCTGAGCCGAAGGCAGAGGCTTTAACCCACTGAGCCACCCAGGTGCCCCTGTATTCAATTTTCATTGCCAGAAATGTCCTTAATCCTGTCCATCAGAAAAATACCTGTATGTCCTTTCACCAGAATCTCAGATGAAGCTTCAGCCTCTCTTGTCCGTCCCTCCACTCTACACCATGGTACTTATCATAGGGCACAGTAATTGCTTGTTTTCTAATAAGATGTTTCCTTGAGTTGTGAATTCCTTGTGGATTGTGTATTATATATCTTTGACCCTGCAATCTTGCATGTTGCAAGTCTCTTAAGTAAAAATTTAAAAAATAAGATAGAACAGGGGTACTTGATAAACACGGGCATACTGCTTCATTATATTTCTCTTTGACACTTTACCTGACTGTGTAAAGAAGAGTTGGTACAATCCATAAGTAAAATATCTTATGGTTCCCTCATCAAGCACATAATAAAATCTTGAAAAACGTTAAATCAATTCTTTTTCTTTTTCTTTCTTTTTTTTTTTTTTTAAAGATTTTTATTTATTTATTTGACAGAGATCACAAGTAGGCAGAGAGGCAGGCAGAGAGAAGAGGGGAAGCAGGCTCCCTGCTGAGCAGAGAGCCCTCACGTGGGGCTTGATCCCAGGACCCTGAGATCATGACCTGAGCTGAAGGCAGAGGCTTTAACCCACTGAGCCACCCAGGTGCCCCTCATTTGCTTTTTCTATTCGTCTTCTTTTTTAACTTTAGGTGCAAACAATGTAATTCAATCCTTACTGAATCTCTGGGGTGGCAGAGTTTTGAGGACAGCTTTCTAAGATATGAAACTGGTCTCTGTTGGGATGAGTGTCTGCAAAGGGCAGAGAGCTCCATGTTCATCTGCTTTCTTCCTCCTCTGCTCTAATTCTTTACCCCATAAATCTCCTAAGACTCTGCTGCTTTCAGCTTGGGTTGGCAGTAAATCATTACTTGATCTTGTTTTGCTTGGCGCACTGGCAGGGGAATGGTGCCCATGGGGCTTAAGGTGGGGTCTGAATGATCAGAAACCTCTCCGAGGGTCAGTGCTCCAGAACACATAGCAAAATAAAATGATATGGGGAGGGTTCAGAATAGCAGGATAGGAAGATCCTGAGCTCACGGTCTCTCAGGAACACAATAAAATCTATAACTGCATATCTAACAATTCCCTCTGAAGAGGACCCAGACATTGAATAAACAGAGTATCCATAACAAAGGATTAAGATGGGTAGAAGAGACAGAGGTACAATCTTGCTTAGTAAAAACCACACCCCAGGCATGGTGTTCCATAGTCAGAAGGGATCTCAAAGGTATGGAAATTTTCTCTCAGTTAGAAAGAAATCTGAGCGCCCCATCAGGCACCCTTAGATCCTACACAGGAGAGAGAAGACTATAAGACCCCTAGCTTTGAAAACCAACTTTCAGGTAATACTTGCAGGAAAGCTACAGAACTGTAGGGAAAGGAAAACCTGCTCTTACAGAGCTTGCATGCAGAGTCACTCAGCCTGGAAACTAGTGCAAAATATCAGATCGAAGGCGCACACGCCAAATGTAAGGGGGAAATGCTTATTCATCTTATAGAGGAGGCCAGAGAGGCAAACTGCAGCTGGGCCTCCTCCTGCAGACTATGACACTGGTAGTAGCCATTCGTGCTACTCATTCTGATATGCTAATCCAAATGCACAATGGGAATTCTTTTTTTTTTTTTAACGATTTTATTTATTTATTTGACAGAGAGAGATCACAAGTAGACAGAGAGGCAGGCAGAGAGAGAGAGAGAGAGGGAAGCAGGCTCCCTGCTGAGCAGAGAGCCCGATGCGGGACTCGATCCCAGGACCCTGAGATCATGACCTGAGCCGAAGGCAGCGGCTTAACCCACTGAGCCACCCAGGCGCCCCCACAATGGGAATTCTTAACACTGCTAGGGCGCCTGGGTGGCTCAGTCAGTTAAATCAGTCTGACTCTTGATTTTGGCTCAGGATCTGAGGGTCTTAAGATCAAGGCCTGTGTCAGGCTCACACATTGGGCATGGAGCCTGCTTAAGATTCTCTCTTCCCTCTCCCTCTTCCCCATCTCCCCCCAATGCTCTCTCTCTTAAAAAAAAAAAAATACTGCTAATGCCAGGGGGTGCATCCCACTGACAGCCCCACATAATCTTGCACCTTGGCTGGATCTTACAGCCAATAGAATGATAACCCTGCCCATCAGCACACCACCAGCAGTCATGGCTCTGCTAACACAGGACAACAATGTAGTCAACATAAGAAATACCACTGGAGGGGCGCCTGGGTGGCTCGGTGGGTTGAAGCCTCTGCCTTCGGCTCGGGTCATGATCCCAGGGTCCTGGGATCGAGCCCCGCATCGGGCTCTCTGCTCGGTGGTGAGCCTGCTTCTTCCTCTCTCTATCTCTCTGCCTGCCTCTCTGCCTACTTGTGATCTCTGTCAAATAAAATAAATAAAATCTTTAAAAAAATCTTTAAAAAAAAAAAAAGAAAGAAAAGAAATACCACTGGAGAAACTGGCTCAGTGGCCAAGGCGTGACTGTGCTTCTTGAGCTTCATAAGACAGCTCCCACAAAATCCTAACCTTGCCTCATCACATGGATACTACCAGATAACACCCACATCAGTGTAAATAACCCAGCAAAAAACCTGAGGACAGGTAGAACAGATTCTCCACAGCTATGTGCAGGAAAGAGGCCACATTAAGAGGTAGGAAGGGAGAACACACAACCTAGAAATAAATGGACCCATGGTACCATCTGTGGGAGGCAGGGATACTACAGGTATTAGAAGGGTGAGACATATACCTTCACATCAGGTGCCACAAGCATGGGGAACCCAAATGAGAAAGATTAATCTCCATATTTGGCTTTCAAACCAGAAATGCATATATATTTTTTTTAATTTAGACATTCCTAAGATCAGAAAAATTGAAAGAAGGCATTCTATGTGAAAGGACTTACATCTGATAACTTTGGTTTTCTTGTGTTTTTTTTTCCTATGTCTTTATTTTTTAAATTTAAATTCAATTAATTAACATATAATATGCTATTAGTTTCAGTGGTTGAGGTCAGTGATTAATCTATCTTACATAATAGTGAGGGCTCATCATATCATGGCAGAAGTGCAGGCCTTGAGCCCTGGTCTCCCCTCCACAGCAAACAGCTATAGAGCTACATTCAAAAGAATGAAACTAGATCACTTTATTACACCAGACACAAAAGTAGAGTCAAAGTGGATTAAGAACCCAAATGTGAGACCCGAAACCATAAAAATTCTAGAAGAGAGTACAGGCAGTAATTTCTTTGACATCAGCCATAGAAACATTTTTCTGGATAGGTGTCCTGAGGCAAGGGAAACAAAAGCAAAAATAAACTGTTGGGACTACATCAAAATGAAAAGCTCTGCACAGCGAAGGAAACAATCAACAAAATTAAAAGACAGCCTGCTGAATGGGAGAAGCTATTTGTGAATGATGAATCTGATAAAGGATTAGTATCCAAAATATATAAAGAAGTTATACAGCTCAACACTAAAAAGATAAATAACCCAATTTAAAATGGACAGAACATATGAACACCTATTTTCCAAAGAAGATATACAGATGGCTAACAGATACTGAAAAGATTTTGACATCATCATTCATTAGGGAAATGCATATCAAAACTACAATAAGATATCACATCACTGTTGTCAGAATGGGATTATAATAAGGATAAAGAAATAAGAAATATCAGGGAGGATGCTGAGAAATGGGAATGCTCATGGACTGTTGGTTGGAATGCAAATTGGTACAGACACTATGGAAAATAGTATGGAGATTCCTCAAAAAATTAAAAATAAAAATGGTATATGATCCAATAATTCCACTACTGGGTATTTACCCAAGAAAACAAATACACTAACTCATAGGGTGTGTATGTGTGTGTGTCTGTGTGTGTGTTGGAATATTATGTAGCCATAAAAAGGAATGAGTTCATACCATTTGGGAAAACATGGATGGACCTGGAGGATAGCCTGGTATGTGAAATAAGTCACACACAGAAAAATGAATTCCATATGATTTCAATCATATGTGGATTCTAAAAAAACAAGAGAATAAACAAACAAAAAGCACAATCAGACCTGTAAATACATCAGTAAACAAACTGATGGCTGCCAGAGGGAAGGGGGGAATGGAGAGGTAGGCACGGTGGGTGAAAGGGAGTAGAAGATACAGGATTCCAGTTAGGGAATGAATAAGGCATAGGAATAAAAGGCACAGCACACGGAACACAGTCAATGACAGTGTAATAATGTTGTATTTGGCCAGATGGTAGCTATAATTGTACTGAGAATATCACAATGTATAGAGAAGTTGAATCACTGTATATCTGAGATTAACATAACATTGCATGTCAGCTATATTCAAAAATTTTTTTAAAAGAACCATATACCATGATCAAGTGGAATTTATTTTAAAGATGTAAGGATGATGGTTCGATACGCACAGAGCAATCAACATGACATGTTAACAAAATGAAAAATAAAAATTATATATGATCATCTCAAAAGATGCAGAAAAATCACTAGACAAAATTCAACATTCGTTTTTGATAAAACAGGTAGAAAAGGAATATATCTCAACATAACAGAGGCAATGTGTGACAAACCCAGCTAACATCATGCCTAATGGTGAATAGCTGTAAGCTGGCTTTCCAAGAAGAAGAACAAGACAAGGATGGCCATCTACTTTTATTTGCTTAATATTGGAATTCCTAGTGAGAGTCAAGAAAATTAGTCAAGAAAAAGAAATAAAAGACATCCAAATCAAAAAGGAATAAATAAAGCTGTCACTATTTGTGGATGACAAAATATGTAGAAAATTCTTAAAGCTTCTGATAAATTGACATGACCGCAACCATTTTTTTTTTATTAAAGATTTTATTTATTTATTTGACAGAGAGAGATCACAAGTAGGCAGAGAGGCAGGCAGAGAGAGAGGAAGGGAAGCAGGCTTCCTGCTGAGCAGCAAGCCCGATGCGGGACTCGATCCCAGGACCCTGGGATCATGACCTGAGCCGAAGGCAGCGGCTTAACCCACTGAGCCACCCAGGCGCCCGACCGCAACCATTTTTAAAAGAGAGCTTGAGCAACCACTGCTGAGATACTGTCTTCGCCATCGCTGAGCTGGGCCAAAACATGTGGCAAAACTGTTTAAACAATTGCTTGAGAAGTTAGTGGGAGAATGGATACTCTGATCATAAGACTGATGGTTGTAAACTCTCTGAACAGTGTATAACTCCAAGTAGTTTAGCTTGTTAACACCCAAAGAAAACTTTTTCTTCAACTCATGTAATTGTCCCCACTTCCTTTTCCTCATAAAAACCTACTACTTTCTCCTTACAAGTGGGACAGTATTTGGGTTTCTACTGAATCCAGGCTTCCTGAGTTGCAACTGTTTTCTCCCAAATAAATGTGTGTTTGTCTTTCATAGTGACTCTTCAGTTCCAGGGGAACCTATCTGGTTTTGGAAGTGATCTCTCCTTCATGGACTGGAGTCTTCTAGAAATGGGCGAGCCCCTTGTGCTCAGCTGCTTCAACAGATGATCTACTCCTCCTACTGTAAATTTCCTCAGGCTTCTGACCTTCTTCCTTTTGGTAGAAGTTACTGCCTTTTTTTTTTTTTTTTAAATTCTAGAGACAATACCCCAATGTAGGTATGATCACCCAAGGAGATCAGAGGTTTCTGCTGATTCATCACCATGGCTGTCTGGAGGTGTTTCCCTATATGGTAAAAATCCAGGTTAATTGGTTCAGATTCCCCTATTTATTACCCACTTTTCTTTAAGATGAGACTTAAAGTTTCTAAAAATCCCTGAGGAATTCCTCCTTTGTAAACTCTAGCTGAGTTTATGTTCAGAAATTATGGCCCTTTTTCCTGTAAATTTTTATCTGAAAGGAGTGAAATTAGTAATGATGATTTAAAACAACCACAACCACTTTGGGACTCCTTTGAACCTCCATAACTTGTCTTTTTGTGCACTTGAGGTGAAAGACTACAGATTTCAAATAAGATTTTTAATTTTATGAAGTTAAGAGTGCCGTTTTCTAACACACTTGCCTAGAGAACTACAACCTCTGAAAGCTGTAATTATCTATAAAATGACAGTCTCATCATTTCATTTTGCGTCCTGAGAATTTGGCTTAGTAACTTGAGACCCTATGATTGGACAGAAATGTGGGTTAATACCCCTTATTGGCTAGATATGGCTGAACAAAATTGTGGGTGAAATTTAATTTTTAGCCTGGGTCCTACCAAATTGTTGTCAGCCCTCAGGAGAAATACAACCTAGAATAACTATGACCATAATGAAGAACATAATGGATTTAGGAAAAATCAAATGGGAAGTACACTTAAAAACACAGTCATCAAAATTCTAAAATCGCTTTATTAAAAGTTTTATTACAAAATGCTAATGAGAAATTAAATATATAAGAGGTGTTACAAGATGGCACCTGGAAACAAAGATGGCCAAATTAATGACCTTATAGGTCTCTCAAAGGAGAGCCTCCACACAGACCCCACCTAGAGCTGAGGAGATTCTAAACGATTTTCTCATAAACTCCTCTTCCTTAAAATAAGCCAAAGGCAAATTAAAATTAAAAATTAATGGGAGGAGCACCTGGGTGGCTCCGTCAGCTTTTGCCTTCAGCTCAGGTAATGATCCCAGGAGTTTGGGGATTGTGCTTTGGATTCCCTGCTCAGTGGGGAGTCCGCCTCTCCCTCTGCCCCCTCACCCCACTCTCCTGGTCTTTCTCTCTTGCTCTCAAATAAATAAGTAAAATCTTTTAAAAAATTAATGGGATTATTCAATATTGTCAGAAATATTTGCTGTTTGTCCTGGCTGAAACCTGACAAGATATTTGGAAAATTTAATAACTGTAATAAAAAATTTGGCCAAAATGAAAGCTGACTTTCAGAGCCTCCTCTAAGCGTGTATCAGAGGCTTGTTCCTATAATTTTAAGACAAAAATGTTAACTAGTGTGCAAATAATTTCTTGAAAGTACAATCTTCAGGGAAGTAATTCTTATCAAATGAAGAACAAAAAGGGAGAAAAGGACATTTGAAATTTAGAAGGGGGGAATCCTCTCAAGTGTCTTCTAAATTTTTGTCCAGTTTGCATGATTGTTTGTATCCTAGAGGCACAAATATTAAAATGTAATTGATTAAAGGCAAACATTTGTAGGGACTCGGCATACTAAATTTTCAGGGGAAAAAAAAAAAACAAAACAAATTAGCGCAAAGTGTTCTTCAAGTTCAAGTGATCTGGAAAAATATTCAGTATTAAATCTAATTTAAGTATGTCAGTTTAATTGAAATAGACTTATCTTTAGAAGTATCAGCATTAAATATAAAACTTCTACCTAGATTTACTAAAAATAAACTTGTGTTACCTCTGTTACAAAATTTGTCAGCAATAACTTGGTTTGATGAAAGTTTTACTTAAAAATAGCTCCCAAAATCTTTCTGGTAACTTAAAACTTTGGAGATTTGCGAAGTTAAATAATAGCAATTTAAATGTTTAGATCATTTCCAAATAAGATAAAATATTAACTATTAACCATACATTAGCCTATTTTTAGCTTCATTACAGGAAAACTAAAGATAAATTTAGGTTGGTTAAACATGTTTTATATGGGGCACCTGGGAAGCTCAGTCATTAAGCATCTGCCTTTGGCTCAGGACATGATCCCAGGGTCCTAGGATTGAGCCCTGCATTGGGCTCCCTGCTCCACAGGAAGCCTGCTTCTCCCTCTCCCACTCTCCTTGCTTGTGTTCCCTTTCTTGCTGTGTCTCTCTCTGTCAAATAAGTAAAGAAAATCTTTAAAAAATAAACAAAAACATGTTTTGTACTTTATTGAAAGACTACACTATGATAAAGATCATGTATCTAGGAATTATGAAGTATATTCATAAATTTGCCAATCTAAAGAATGGTGGTCTAACACACAATTCATAATTCCTTACTTCTCAGTTTTTGCTAGAAATTAGGTCTAAAAGTGAAGAATTCTAATAAATGTAATTAAAACTAATAGAAATCTTAAGGGAAACATTTACATATATAGAAAAAATAAGATGTGTGCTTTTGGTAAAAGATATGAAAAATGGACATTTATTTTTTTGAAGGAAAAGAACGTAATTTTTTCCTAAAGTAAGGTTGGTTATTTAAAGAGAGAAAACTTGGGGCGCCTGGGTGGCTCAGTGGGTTAAGCCCCTGCCTTCGGCTCAGGTCATGATCTCAGGGTCCTGGGATCGAGTCCCGCATTGGGCTCTCTGCTCAGCAGGGAGCCTGCTTCCCTCTCTCTCTCTCTCTCTCTCTCTCTCTGCCTGCCTCTCTGTCTACTTGTGATCTCTCTCTGTCAAATAAACAAATAAAATCTTAAAAAAAAAAAAATAAAGAGAAAACTTAGGAAAAAATGTGAGCATAAAAAAAGTTTCAAGTCTGTAGAAAAAGAATCTTTAAAAAGGAATTTTAAGGGCGCCTGGGTGGCTCAGTGGGTTAAGCCACTGCCTTCGGCTCAGGTCATGATCTCAGGGTCCTGGGATCGAGTCCCGCATCGGGCTCTCTGCTCAGCAGGGAGCCTGCTTCCCTCTCTCTCTCTGCCTGCCTCTCTGTCTACTTGTGATCTCTCTCTGTCAAATAAAGAAATAAAAAAATCTAAAAAAAAAAAAAAGGAATTTTAAGTTTGCTCAAATTGGCTAGGATTAATGATTATTTAAAAAGAGTTTTAATATCAAAAGTACACTGGTGTGAAACTATAATTTGGTTGGCTCTCTCTGAAAAGGACAGTTTCTTGTGCCCTTGGTCTGCTCTTGATAAAAGACTGTAAAAGATTTTTTCCTTAAAAATGGCTTTATAGTTCTTTGGATTACTCTAAACCCAGTCTTTCCTACTGGAAGAGCTAAGGTTCCTGTAACTTGTTACACTTCAGTATTTGAATGCAGTCTTTATCACCATGGCTGAAGAAGTAACTGAGTATTATTTCACAGTGGCTTATCGTCCTATTTGACCAAGAGTTTTAAAACATTTTAATAGTTTAACAAGCTTCCCAAAAGTGAACCTGTCACTTGTAATGCCAGTT
The DNA here is from genome assembly GCF_002288905.1 of Enhydra lutris kenyoni. NCBI lineage: Eukaryota > Metazoa > Chordata > Mammalia > Carnivora > Mustelidae > Enhydra > Enhydra lutris. Next base: position 11,569,853 of record NW_019154124.1, on the reverse strand, counting down.
ATACTAAAATACTGTGTCACAAAAATAACCAAATTGTTTTCATTTCCATTTCAATGAATTCTCATTACATCTTTAACAACGGACAATAAAATCTATAAATATTGTGGCACATGTGGGCAAAATCCATTCTACTTCTCAAAAAAAAAAAAAAAATGGCCTCTCATTATCAGACTTTTGCTACCCTGATGTCCGTATACCATGTCGACAGTCTGCATTAGAAATTAAGATGGGTAAAAACGGTTATAAATTAAATGAACATTGGAGATGGAGGAAACTCAAGACAGCCACTTGGTTCTTCCAGGCTCCCTGGCACATCACAGTTTTAGTTTTTGCATTCCTTCCACCATCTTAGAGTATTTAAGGAGAACTATTTTTGTCCCCAGAGATCTCAGACCTCCTCCCACCAGACTGTGTGAACATCTTCACCTGGACTTCTTTCGATTGCCGGGAACTATGGGTTACTGTAAAATCTGTTTCCCACTTAGGGCATACCTTTCACAATCCTGAATAATCATGGCACCTACCTCTCTGGACAAATTATACAAGCCATAATGAAAACTTTACAAACTTCTTAAAACTGTCACTGTCAATGATCATGCAAGATCCGCAAAAATAATGACAAAACTGGTCCCAAGCAGAGTAAATATTAATTACCTTGGACTGAATGAATTAATATGGCCATTTTTAATGAATTTTTGTCTGAAGTATTACTGAATTTGATTCTTTCATCTTTCCAGATTTTTTGAAAATCTCTTCTTTTTAAGTTGTCAACAATTTGGCAAAAAAAAAAAAAGTCAACAATTTGGCAAAATATAATTCTGTAAGCAAAAGTGAAGTGTTCATCATTTCTCTTCCTACTTGATCCCTTCAGAATCCAGACAATAGTGTTAGTTATTTACATAAATTCAATAAGAGTCCATTCTCATCATCCCATCCTCTCTCTCCTTGCCTGCCTCTCTGACTACTTGTGATCTCTGTCTGTCAAATAAATAAATAAGTAAATCTAAAAAAAAAAGAAAGAAAGAAATTGAATACATAAAAACATGAGGGTGTTAAATAACGTGGTGGTTTATGAGAAAGAAGTATGAGGCAGTGTATATGGCACTGACTGTAGAGCCTAGGTTAGGGATCCCATGGAGACTGGAATCTTTCCATCTCCTACCAACAATGACCCTGCAGCCTTAACCAACCTTACCTAAGCTTCCGCTTCTTCTGCAGTAAAATGAGGATTATATAATAACACTTCTGTCACAGAGTTGTGAAGTTTCATATTATGTATGTAAAGTGTTTAACATAGTACTTAGCAGTGCTTAGCAAAGTACCACTTAATAAATAACTTAGTAGTTCTTTCTTATATTTGGGTCACTGAATATATAGAAGTGAGTGATGGATATGGATCTAAATTTATACATGACCAGATCAAAATTGGCCTTATGCCATGCTGAAGAAAATCACTGTATTCTCAAATCATACTACAATATCTTTTGTCCTTTTATGTCTTACAATGGAATAGAATTGATTTTGAGTATTTTCCCTGATATTTTAAAGCAACAAATACCTCAAAGAAAACAAGCCTCAAAGAGAAGCCTGAGAATAATGTGCTTTTTACAATGTTGTAAAGTATATTTACACAAACGATTGAGAGAAATGTATTTGTAAAGAAAATATGTACTTTAAAGAGACCTCAGGGTAAGTAAACAAGTAAATGGTAATATAACCACCCCCACCCCATTTACCATATGTTATTGTGTGTCTTACTTTAAAAAAAAATCAATAAAAAGGAACACATGCAATTTCACAGCCGTCATAGGATATACTACTGAAGCTGCTTTTAAAATTCAGAGCAACACATGACCCAGAGTTCCACTTATTAAGAGTCATTTCTTTGACTATTAGAGGAAGAAGTACACTAGTCTCTGTCATTTGCGTATGTGACTCTCTTGTTCATGTGAAATTTAGTTCACTTTAAAATCTCAGACATTGGACCTTTGTTAAACTTATGGGAGGGCTTCTCATCCCCTCTTCTTCCTGCTATTATTTTTTTATTTTTACTTAAATCTATTCCCATCCATTCACTCAAGATGTGTGAATATTATTAATTATCATAAATGCATTTAACAAAAGAAATCTTCCTTTTAACCAGAAATATGCATGAGAATTGTTGACTGTTGAGAGATCTGAAGGCATACTAATAGAGAACATACATGAGTTTTATTCTCAGCTTGCCCATTAAATGTCATTGAGTAACCAGACTATGGAATTCAGTTTCTACACCTAGAAAATAGATCAGTTCAATATTTCTACTCTTAAGTCCATGCCGGAACTAAGGCTTTTGGGCTGCCATGATTTTATTTATAAGTCAGCTCTGTTCTAGTGAAATATATAAACTAACCACTGAAAAAACAACAAAATGACTATGACTTACCGTTGAAAAACCAACGAAAGTATCAGTTTTTGTTGAAAGTATCAGTAATAAAGACAAGGTAATAAGTAGGTCAATCTTAGTTACTTTAGAATTAATGGAATGATCAAAACAGTGAACAATCATTTCTTTGAGGGATACATTATGGTAGTTTCATTTTGATAACTCTGAATGACACTTTAAGGCATAACACATTCTTCCTTACTAAAAGTAAAAGGTTTCTAAATCCTTTCTTTTCAAAAGAAGCAAAGAGGTCAAATTATTTAGAGCATCTCTGAATGAACAGTAATGATTTTTCAGCCACCTGTTATATGTTTCCCATTTTTACTACCCATACTCTGATTTTTTTCTGGAAAACACCTTGCTTCTCTGCTTTCAGTCCAAATGTTTCTCGAGTAAACTCCAGCCTTCTGTCCTAAACACTATATTCCTGTGGTCCCTGTGATTAATTAGGGTGGAACCTGACCTAAATGGTCAAATAAGAGTAAATCTCAAGACTTTTATTATAAAAATAGAAAAATACCATTTCTTGTCCAGAAGACATGGGCACTGAATTACAGGGAGAGAAGAAGCCAAAGGCTTCCCACTCCCATACAGAGAGTAAAGCAAAATCAGAAAAAAAAAAAAAAAAAAAAAAAAAATTGGCATTCATTTCAACTCTTTACAAAGTGACTGCATGATAAAAGAGTCCAGAATCACTGACAAGTCAGTCTTATGCCAAATGTCTTCTCAATTCTGCAAGACAATTTTTTAAAACTACATAACATGTGTAATTTATTTATGTAGCAATATATTTTATTTATTTTGCATATTTAGGTCAATTCAATATGAGATGCCATTGTTTGGGCCAGTGCTGTGCAATAGCCAGCAACCACATAAGACTCTTTAAATTTAGGGCTCCTGGGTGGCTCAGTGGGTTAAGCCACTGCCTCCGGATCAGGTCATGATCTCAGGGTCCTGGAATCGAGTCCCGCATCGGGCTCTCTGCTCAGCAGGGAGCCTGCTTGCCTCTCTCTCTCTCTCTCTCTCTCTGCCTGCCTCTCTGTCTACTTGTGATCTCTCTCTGTCAAATAAATAAATAAATAAATAAAATCTTTAAATAAAAAAAAAAAAGACTCTTTAAATTTAAATTGATGGGGAACCTGGATGAGTCAGTTGGTTAAGTGACTGCCTTTGGCTCAGGTCATGATCCTGTCCTCTTGGGATCCAGTCCCATGTCAGACTCCCTGCTTATCAGGGAGTCTGCTTCTACCTCTAACCCTCCTCCCTCTGTGCTCTCTCTATCTCTCTCACTCTCTGTCAAATAAATAAATAAGATCTTTTAAAAATATCTATATATTTAAATTGATTAAAATTAAATCAATTGAAAAGAAATATTTACTTCCTCAGTTGTACTAGCCACATTTCAGAGACTCAGTAGCTACATATCATTAGTATCTACTATGTGACCTGTGCACATATAGATTATTTATATCATCGAAGAAGTTTCCATTGGGTAGCAGTTGAATGATAGAATTCCATGAAAAGCAAAACAAAGTAATTTGCCTGTTCCCCAAAAGGTATACTTAGAGCCAGGTATACAAGAATGAATTGATAATTATAGCAGAGGATGATAAAATTATAGGAAGTAGACAACAAAAGCCCATGAACCAGAAATGAGTTTTCTCTCATCTACCTTGTGATATCTACCTTGAAAGATAAACTATATAGAGTACTTTTGTTACCCAAATTTTCCTTGCACACTTTTAGAGTTAATCTTTCTATACTTGGCTCCAAGGGGCAATGTAATGCCTTTGGACCCATAGGGTGGCTTTGCCTTCCCTAGAATTTATATAATAGAACCATACTGTATATAATCGTTTATGTCTTATTTTTTCTATTAGCATATTGGTATTCAGTTACATTTAGTTTGTGGATAGCAGCAGATATGCCTTTTGATGGCTAAGTACCTTTTCATTCTATGGATGCACCATAGTTTATCCATTCATCTCTTGATGGATATTTGCATTCTTTTCAGTTTGGGCTTTTATAAATGTGCACTGTACATTCAGGCACAAGTGTTGTTTGTTTGTTTGTTTTAAGATTTTATTTATTTATTAGAGAGTGAGAGAGAGCATAAGAGGGGAGAAGGTCAGAGGAAGAAGCAGACTCCCCACTGAGCTGGGAGCCTGATGCAGGACTTGATCCCGGGACCCCAGGATCATGACCTGAGGCGAAGGCAGTCGCTTAACCAGCTGAGCCACCCAGGTGCCCAGGTACAAGTGTTGAATGAACACAAATACCTACTTAAATTTCTCCTCAATAAACATCTACTAGGGTACTTCATTTCCCTTTAATTTTTCCTGCATAAATATCTATTATATAATTGCTTTTGAATAAGTAACTATTAGTGTAGTTGGATTACCATTGGATAAATATATAACCTTGTTCATTGTTTTTCATGGGAAAATCTGAATAAATGAAATAGGATATTTTTGGAATAAATGAAAAGGATAATTTTCCTTCTGGTGAACCATGAAGCTGTCTACTACCAATAGGTGATAGTTATGAACTAAAGAGTAAACCAAGGTACTCTACAGTTGTATACTATTGTATAATAAGCTTGGTATACTATTGGTAATATAACTCCAATATAAAAATATATTAGTATTAGAACCTGTGTTTTTAATTTATTAGAATGAATAATCTTTGCTAGTTTTAGATTTTTTTCATAAATTTTTCTGTAATTTGGATTCTGTCCTGAATGTTGATGCATTGTTTTGCATAAAAGAAGATTTTTTTCTTACCTTAATTCAAAGAAATAATTTTTTTTAAAGATTTTATTTATTTATTTGACAGAGAGAGATCACAAGTAGGCAGAGAGGCAGCAGAGAGAGAGGAGGAAGAAGGCTCCCTGCAGAGCAGAGAGCCCCATGCGGGGCTCAATCCCAGGACCCTGGGATCATGACCTGAGCCAAAGGCAGAGGCTTTAACCCACTGAGCCACCCAGGCGCCCCCAAAGAAATAATTTAATATTTGTATTGCTTTAGAGTACAAAATTTTATCTACTCACACGCAACCCTACATTTCTGACATATTCATGCACATAGATAAATAATAAATTGATAGAATGTATATACATATATGAGGTAAAGTGCTTTTATTTCACACCTTGACAGTCTTGTGAAAATTGGATATTATTTATATAAAGATAAAGAATCAAATTAGAGGGATGCCTGGGTGGCTCAGTTGGTTAAGCATCTGCCTTCAGCTCAGGTCATGATCCCAGGGTCCTGGGATCAAGCCTACATTAGGCTCCTTGCTCAGGGAACAGCCTGTTTCTCCCTCTGTCTGCTGCTCCCCCTGCTTGTGTGCTCTCTCTCTTTCTCTGTCAAATAAATAAATAAAATCTTTTTTAAAAAAATCAAACTAGAGGTGCCTGGGTGGCTCAGAGAGTTAAAGCCTCTGCCTTCAGCTCAGGCCATGATCCCAGGGTCCTGGAATCGAGCCCCGTATCGAGCTCTCTGCTCAGCGGGGAGCCTGCTTCCTCCTCTCTCTCTCCCTGCCTCTCTGCCTACTTGTAGATCTCTGTCTGCCAAATAAATAAATAAAATCTTTAAAAAAAAAATCAAATTAGAATCTCTACATCAATACAACCAGTTTTACCTTTTGCATTTTATAGAGTGTAGTTTCACGTTTTAGATTGCTTTGGATCCTTCGACTTCTGGAATCACTGGTCTGACTTTACTGGTCATATATATGCCATACATTATCACTACATCTTTCTTAGTTTTATGTAATGGTATACTTAAATCTGTATTTGTTTCAATGGGTAGAAGTGAGTAACATATTCAGCTATATAACTCACTATGCAATGATAATGTTTTGCCTGATTATGAAATAAGTACTCCAAAATATTTATCTTAACTTTGAAATAATTTCATAAAAATTCAGTAGAAAGTACAGCCAGATCACAATCAAATAATTTATGTGCAAATAAGACAAAATTGATGTTACCATGCTTACCTTGACATTTAGTCAAGTTTTATGTGATAACTACCAGATAATATTAACTAAGTAATTAGATTTTTTCCAGTGTCAATGCATTATCACATATGATGTCAGATAAAACATGACAAGGAGTCTAGACAATATTTCCTTTAATCATAGAAATAAAATTCTCTATAGTACAGTAAAACTGAGACCAATGTGGTCCTCAAACAGACTTAACAAGGATAATAAGCCAGGGTCACATATCCAGTTGTGACTGTGTTAGTCTCTTCTTAATAGTATTACTATTTCTGTAGAGTTCTTTATTTAAAAAATCATTTAAAAATATTTGCAAAAATCTGTGAAAATGTATTTATAAAATATATTCAATAAGATTATTTTAATGAATTATTCAGCTAAAAAATTTTGATTCACAAATGAGCAATGCGAATCATATACATGTATGTATTAGAGCATCTAATCTGAGGCTGCTTTAATATATATTATAGAATTGTGCGAATGTAACTGATTATTATAAAAATGTCTTATCCAACAAGACTGTCTCACCCTTCTATTCATTATTTGATTGTACTTCTAATTAAATCCTTGGGGCTCTAGAATTTAAAAAAAAAATACTGCTTTATCAACAGCATAAACATTTCTTAGATACGGTGATCAGGAATTCTGTTTCCAGACTCGAGTCACCCATTCTAATTAGCTGATTTTGAAAGAAAGAAAATCTTGTTTACCTGTAGTAAAATAAAATAAAGAGTGCACTTTTAAGACTGACTTTTCTGGGGCGCCTGGGTGGCTCAGTGGGTTAAGCCGCTGCCTTCGGCTCAGGTCATAGTCTCGGAGTCCTGGGATCGAGCCCGCATCGGGCTCTCTGCTCAGCAGGGAGCCTGCTTCCTCCTCTCTCTGCCTGCCTCTCTGCCTGCTTGTGATCTCTCTGTCAAATAAATAAATAAAATCTTAAAAAAGAAAAAAGACATCCATAAAAAAAAAAAAAAAAAAAGACTGACTTTTCTCCTAAGTAGTTAACTATCTGATTAAAACTCTTTAAATGAAGGAAATGGACATTAGGATTTAATGACGGTTCTTTATAGCAAAGATTGAAATTATGAAAAAATAGAAGCAGAACAAATCTTGGAACTATCATCATACTGTATTCCAAAGGTGTCAGTTTAGAGATCCTCCTCTGGTAATTGTGTCACTCCAATTGAAGTGGCAGTTGGATAAAAATTATTCTTTTGGGAATGGCTCCTAAGTAGCCAAGTGCTGGGTTTTGTTTAGTTAATTGGCTGGTTGGTTTTTGAGGTATGCCAAAATCATTTTATGTTTTAACAAAGCAGAGAATGTTTTCAAGAAAAGAGTTATCATCCAGACTGACAAATAGTTCTAGACACTAAAGCAAGGTAAGACTGAGAGATGCTCATTTGATTTAGTGTTGTAGAAATTGCTAATTTCCTTGGCAACTGCAATTTCAGTGGAACTGTTGGGAAGAAGAAGCCAGTTTGCAATGGGTTGAGAAATGAGTGGGAAGTAAGAGAGAATTCGTGATGAGTGTAAAGAATTCCTTCAAAGGGTTTTGTTATGAATCAGGATGAACAAATTAGCTGGAGAAGGTTGAGAGACTAAAAGAGAGTTCTTTGATTATTTTTTAAATGGGAGCATGTTCAGAAGCTAATGGAATGAAAGCAAAAAAAAAAAAAAAAAACGGTTGAACTAGAAGAGAGAAGTCAATGGAACATGTTCTCTAAGGGTTGGGTGAGTCTTAGGAAAAACATCACTTCCACTTTTAATGAAAACAAACTCAACTGTTTATGTGGATACGTTTACTAATTCAGTAGCAGGATGTTGGGAGATTTTCCTCCCAATGGTTTTCCTTTTAAAGTAGCAGAGAAGTTATCTATTGAACATGAATTAGGAAATCGAGTGAGCTGGTACTTTTAGAAGGTCCAAAAAACTAACTTTATAAAAGGAGAGAATTAGGGAAGAAAGGTGACTTCACTTTTTTAGGTGAGAATCCTTGGCCATGTAACTAGTATAGCCAATATGAACAAAAACCCCTAAATCAAACCTTAATCAAATTATACCTCTAGGGGCGCCTGGGTGGCTCAGTGGGTTAAAGCCTCTGCCTTCGGCTCAGGTGATGATCCCAGAGTTCTGGGATCAAGCCCCATATCGAGCCCTTTGCTTGGCAGGGAGCCTGCTTCCCTCTCTCACTCTGCCTACTTGTGATCTCTATCTGTCAAATAAATAAATAAAATCTTTAAAAAAAAATTATACCTCCCATCCAAGTACTAACCAGGCCCAACCCTGCTTAGCTTCCAAGATCAGACGAGACCTCTGGGGCACCTGGGTGGCTCAGTGGATTAGGCCACTACCTTCGGCTCAGGTCGGGATCTCAGGGTCCTGGGATCGAGTCCCACATCAGGCTCTCTGCTCAGCAGGGTGCCTGCTTCTCTCTCTCTCTCTCTCTCTCTGCCTGCCTCTCTGTCTACTTGTGATCTCTCTCTGTCAAATAAATAAATAAAATTTTTTTAAAAAAATTATACCTCTAGACCTAACTGTCAACTTGCAAGAAATACGGAGGATAGAGAGACATGTCAGATGACATCAAGAAAATGTAATCAGGGAACCCCATGGTATATGTGATCTAGTTGCTTCAAAAAATAAGCAACATTTTAAAAGGATAAGTGGGACACTGAACTTGTGATATAATTAAGAAAAATTGGGCCTTAACTGGATATTTTAAAATTGAACTTCCACAGCTGGATCTGAGCATTTCTATTTTGGAATGTAACTGCAAACGCTTAAATATTTTGAGGTTAACACCGTTAACTGGATATTAAATCATTCAGGATTATGCTTATTTTTTAAAGTATGCCATTAATATTGTACTTACTTTTAGATGACTTTATCTGAGAGATATATGTTGATGTGTTTATGAACAAAAAGGTAAGATGTCTGAAATTTATTTTGAAATATGTGAGCAAAAAAAAAAAAGCCGAGTTAGAAGAAGCAAGAATGGCAAAAGTTGGGTAATAAATGTGGATAAATAATGTGGAGCATAATTCTAGGCATCTCTTTCAAAAGTTTTGTTGTGAATAGGAGTAATGGTAAAACAGTTGGAGAAGATGTGGGACAGCATGTTCTGTTTGTTTTAAGTGGTGCTAAAGCATGTTTACACACTGATAGGAATAATCCAGGGGGTGGGAAGAAATTGACGATGTTAGGAAGAGAGGCATTATAAGCACAAGGTTGCTGAGGTGAGAGGAAGTGGGACCCAGAACTGAAGCAGAGAAGTTCAAGTTCACCTTTGATAAAAGCAGGGAGCTTTTGTCCAATAGGGAAGGTAGAGTGCCTGTGAGCAGATGCACAATTCTAACTCAGTGGGAAGAATTCACAGTTCCTAAATGAATGCTTCTCATTTCACAAATCTAATATAAGGCAAGATAATAAGTGAGATTAAGGAAGCAGTGAGGGACCAAAAGAAGTTAGCAAAGAGAAGAGAAATATGAAATAGGCCTGGAAACCCAGAAAGAATTTTTCAGGCAGATCTTTCTTCTAACGAATCTCCGTCAAAGCATTTGTTTATAAACAAGTGAAGGCTGTGATGTAGTCATAAAAGTGCCTTGTTTCTCAGATGACTTTTTCTGTGAAATCACTTTCTCTTGACATCTGATGGATTTAGGGTAGTGAACAATTCTCATGGTGGACTCCGATAAAGCTGCTTGAAGATAACGAAATGAGGGAAAAAAAGGTCTTTGGGGCCCTCATGCCACAGGGCTCGCCTGCCTCACTTTTCAGTCTTCGGAATCTACTCAGCCATATAGACAGTGAGTTTGTACACGGGCCTAACTGAGACTGCTACTGTAGATTTCATGTCTGTCTTCACTTTCTTTGAAGATGTCCGCTTTTGTAATCATGGCAACAGAAGCAGAGGAGAGTGATTAAAGGGGATGCGGGGCTGGCACAATGAAACTTTCTCAGCAGATCTGAAACCAGGCAGCCTTCACGATGTGCCATATAACATAGATCCTGTGAAATAATAATAGATTAACACAGCGTCCTGGTGGAAGTGAGAGTTTGAAGGCCAATTAGATGGAACAATTTTTTTTCTAATGTGTCAAAATAATGCGAGTGGCTGTGCTAAATTAATTCGTGCTGATGCACTGCTGTGAAAATTGAAAGATGAATAACCTTCAGTATTATTCCTGCTTCGTTTAAGACCCGGCAGACTAATGATTAGATACTGTGCAACAATACATTTCTATGTAGATGTTACAAATTCCATTTTAATTATCTACTTTCTGTGTGTCATATATTCCCAGATGATTCTTCTTTTCCATTCTGCTGTTTAATATGAAACCTCAGGCCCTTGTTGTAAAAGAAAGTAGGCTTTGATACCATAACCTAAAAGGCTTTTCCTGTGTGGAAGCCATTACCAATAAATTCAGTGTGCCTGGAATGCTCATGAAAATTTGGGTCAGAATATGTAGAAATACATCTATCTATCTATCTATCTATATGTGCATATAGATAGAAACTATATACATCTATCTACCTATAGATAGATATCTATATGTGCATATAGATAGATAGATAGATAGATATAGTTTCTCCTTGTAATGCTTACTCCATAATAACTCTGATATAAGAAGTAATTTTGAGGAGAAAATGAATGAAAAATACTGTGTCCATGTCAAAAAGGTAGCAGCTTATTATGGCTATTTTTGATTCGAAATAAAAAAAAATAAGAGTTAGTTGAGTCTCTACTAATTTTACAGTGAGTTTTAGGAAGATACTCTTTTTTGTGTGTTTGAACTCAATAAAATGTCAAGAAATAAAATATAAATATTAATCCTTGTGATACCTCAACAATTACTTTCTTCATTTGGATACATTTAGTTTTCTTTGAGAAAATTTTCTTAACATGGGATATAACTTTAATTTTTAAAAAATATGGCTAAAGTTTTATAAAATTCTACGTATCATCCTCCTTAAATAGAACGTACATAATAATTTGGTGTTATTTTCATCACTCATTACAAGAAAATAATGTGAAAAAAGACTACAAATGACACTAGATATGACCTCTGCTGATCTCCCTTACCGGAGCAGTCTGCGGTGCATAAACCAGCATAGAGGTTAATAGTCTCATTTCATAATTATTACGTGGAAAATTGGCATCTTCCCATGCCAAATCAATATTTAAAAGCAAATTGAAGGTAATAGATGGCATTTTATTTAGCACTTTTATTTATTAAAAATTTTTTTAAATTTTTATTTATTTATTTTTAAAGTAGACTCCACATCCAGCATGAGGCTTGAATTCATGACCCTGAGATCAAGACCTAAGCTGAGATCCAGAGTCAGATGCTTAACTGACTGAGCCATCAAGGTGCCTCTTAGTTAGCATTTTTAATTAAGTAATATAATAAATAATAGGAAATCACTTAGGCTCATAAAGATAGAAGAAATAGCCCCTAGAGTCAAATCAGGTTCATTCAGAGCATTGAGAGATACCATGGCCCTTATTTGTATACTGATATAAGTATTCTTCTTTCTTTCGTAATTTCAGTTTATAAAATCATTGTATTATATACTGAAAAGGGATGCAAATATCTAGATATTTCAAGATCTCCTATGGCACGTTTTTTCCTACTTAGAAATTCTCATACAGGCTGGCTCCTTCCATAAAAGCAAACAGTTTAGAACTCTGTTCCTATAAAAATATAGAGCCAAGAGGGACAAATTTTGTAATCTAACAAAATTTGGAAATAACCATTCTATTTAATTTCTTAATTTACTAACCATCTACTTAATTTCTTCATCTTTTTGTTACTGTTATCCTATTTTCCCTAAGATTTGGTGACATAACAGTATTTCAGAACATGATGACTTTTATCACAGCCATAATGGTATGTAAAATGGTATGTAAGAGGTGAATGAACAAAAATAAAGTAAATGTGGAATAGAGTTATATGAGCAATTCTGTCAATTTTATATTGGTATAGTCCCAATAGTTTATTTTTGCCTTGTTTCCTTTGTCAAGGGAAACATATCCTTAAATATCCTTAAATATATTCCTGAGGCCAGTGTCTCAGAGATTATTGTCTATGTTATGTTTTAGGAGTTTTATGGCTTCAGTTCTCACATTTAGCTCTTCAATCCATTATCAATTTATTTTTATTTATAGTGTAAGAAAGTGATCCATTTTTTTTTTCACGTAGCTGTCCAGTTTTCCCAGTACCAATTATTGAAGAAACTGTCTTTTGTCTATTTTATATTCTTGCCTCCTTTGTCATAGATTAGTTGATCATATAATATGTGTTTGCTTCTGAGCTCTCTATCTTGTTCTATCAATCTACATGTCTGTTTTTGTGCCAGTACCATAACATCTTGATGATTACAGCTTTGTAGTATTTTTGGGCATCTGGGATTGTGATATCTCGAGCTTTGTTTTTTGTCAAGATTTCTTTGGCTATTTAAGGTCTCTAATGCTTCCATAAAAATTTTAGAATTATTTGCTTTAGTTCTTTAAAAAAAAATGCCATTGGTTTTTGGGTAGGGATTGCATTGAAACTGCAGATTGCTTTGGGTACCACGAATATTTTAAAAATATTCTTCAAATCCATGAGCATGGTATATCTTCCCATTTATTTGTGTCATCTTCAGTTCCTTTCATTGGTGTCTTTTTTTTTTTCTTTTTAAGATTTTGTTTATTTATTTGACAGACAGAGATCACAAGTAGGCAGAGAGGCAGGGAGAGAGAGGAGGAAGCAAGCCCCCTGCCAAGCAGAGAGCCCGATGCAGGGCTCGATCCCAGGACCCTGAGATCATGACCCGAGCCTAAGGCAGAGGCTTTAACCCACTGAGCCACCCAGGCACCCCTCATCAGTGTCTTAATGTTTTAAAACCATATAGAGGTCTTCCACTTCCTTGGTTAAATTTATTTTTAGATATCTTACTCTTTTGGGTGCAATTGTGAATAGGATTGTTTCTTAATTTCTCTTTCTCCTACTTTCTTAGTAATATGTAGAAATGAAACAGAATTCTGTATACAAATTTTGTATCATGCAACTTCACTGAATATATTAGTTATAGTCATTTTTTTGATGGAGTTTTTAGAGTTTTTTGTTTTTGCTTTTTTTTTTTTTTCCCCCATAGTATCATGTCATCTGCAAGGAGTGACAGTTGTTCTTCCTACTTACCAATTTGGACGCTTTTTCTTTCTTTTTGTTGTCTGATTTCTGTTGTTAGGGCTTCTGGTACTGTGTTGAATGAAAGTGGTATGAGTGGATATCCTCGTTTATTTCCTGATCTTAGAGGAAAAGCTTTCAGCTTTCTACCATTGAGTATGATGTTAGCTCTGGGGTTTTCATATATTACCTTTATTATGTAGAAGTGTGTTCCCCCTAAACCCACTTTATTGAGAGTTTTTACCATGAATGGATGTGGTATTTTCTCGAATGCCTTTCTTGCATCTATTGAGATAATCATATCGTTTTTATCCTTCTTGTTAATATCATGTATCACATCAATTGATTTGCAAATAGTGAATTTGTACTTGCAACACTGTAATATATTCTACTTGATCATAGTGAATAATCCTTCTAATATATTGTTAAACTTGATTTGCTAACATTTTGTTGAGGAACTTTGCATCTATGTGCATCAAAGATATTGGCCTGTAGTTCTCTTTTTCTTTTGTAGTGTCTTTGTTTAGTTTTGATATGAGGGAACACTGGCCTCATAGAACATATTTAGAGGTTTCCCTCCTTTTCTCTTTTTTGGAATAGCTTGAGAAGAATAGGTACTAACTTTTCTTTAAATGTTTGGTAGAATTCAGCTGTCAAATCATTTGGTCCTAGATTTTTTGGAGGGAGGGGGTTTGTTTGATTACTGATTCGGTTTTGTTATAGTAATAAATTTGTTCAGATTTTGTATTTCTTCCTGATTCAATATCAGAATACTGTTTCTAGGAATTTATCCATTTCTTCTAGGTTGACAAATTTGTTGGCATATAATTGTTTATAGTATTGTTTAATAATTTTTCTATTTCTGTGGTATCAGTTGTTATCTCCCCTTCTTCATTTCTGATTTTATTGAGTCCTTTTTTTGTTTCAATGTATCTGGCCAAAGATCTGTCCATTTTGTTTCTCTTTTCGAAAAAGCATCTCTTGGTTACACTTACCTTTTCTATTGTTTTTTGTTTATTTTTGTTTTGTTTTTTAGTCTCTATTTTGCCTCTTTCCACCCTAATCTTTACTAATGTTCTCCCTTCTGCTAACTTTGGGCTTTGTTTGTTCTTCTAGTTTCTTTAGGTATAAAGTTAGATTGTTTATTTGAGATTTTCTTATTTATTGAGGTAGGCTTGTATTGCTATCAACTCCTGTCTTGGAACTGCTTCTGCTGCATCCCAATAATTTTGGGCCATTGTGTTTTTATTTTTATTTGTCTCTGCAAATTTTTTTACTTCCTCTTTGATTTTTTTGTTAACCCCTTGGATGTTTAGTAACATGTTATTTAGCCTCCAGGTGTTTGTGGTTTTTTCCAGTTTTTTTTTTTCTTATAATGTTTCCTTGTTTCATATTGCTGTGATCAGAAAGATGTCTGATATAATTTCAGTCTTCTTGAACTTACTGAGACTTGTTTTGTGGCCAAACATTTTGCCTATCCTGGAGAATGTTCCATTGTCCTTGAAAGAATGTGTATTCTGTTTCTTAATGGAATGTTCTATTTATATCTGTTAGTTCCAGCTGGTTTAATGTGTTATTCACAGCCACTGTTTCCTTGCTGATTTTTTTTTGTCTGGATGATCTATCCATTGATGTAAGTGGAATGTTGAAGCCCCCTGCTGTTATTGTATTACTGTTAATTTCTCGCTTTATGTGTGATATTTGCTTTATGTGCTCCTGTGTTGGCTGCATACATATTTACAACTGTTACATCATCTTGTCAGACTGATCTCTTTACCATTATCTAATGTCCTCTTTTGTCTCTTGCTACAGTCTTCATTTTAAGGTTTATTTTTTTCTTATACAAGTATTGTTACCCTGGCTTTTATTTTTATTTTTTTTAATTTTTTCTTTTGGCCTACACTTGCATGGAATATCTTTTTCTATCTCTTTACTTTCAGGCTGTATGTGCCTTTCTATCTCAAGTTGAGTCTTTAATAGACGCCATATAGATGGGTCTTTTTTTTTTTTTTATCCATTTAGTCAGCCTGTTCTTTAGATTGGAGCATTTAGTCCATTTACACTCAAAGTAATTATTGATAGCCCTATGTTTATTCCATTTTGTTAATTACTTTCTGGTGTTTTTTAAGTTCTTCTTTGTTCTTTTATTCTTGTTTTATCCTTAGTGCTGTGGTGGCTTTCTTTCATGTTATGCTTGAATTCCTTTCTCTTTATTTTTTGTGTGCCTCTTGCAGGTTTTTGATTTGGGTTACTATTAGGTTCATATATAAACATCTTTTTTTTTTCAAGATTTTATTTAGTTATTAGAGAGAAAGAGCATGAGAGTGAGAACCTGAGCAGGGGGAGGGGCAGAAGGAGAGGGAAGAGCAGACTCTCCACTGAGCAGGGAGCCCGATATAGGGCTCAATCGCAGGACCCTGAGATCATTCCTTGAGCCAAAGGCAGACACTTAACTGACTGAGCCACCCAAGCATCCCCCACTATTAGGGTCATATATAAAATCCTGTGTATATATCAGTCTATATTAAGTTGATGATTGCTTCAGATTGAATGGATTCTAAAAGCATGAAATTTTTACTTCCTCCTTCACGTTTTATGTATACAATGTCATTTTTTTAAATTTTATGTATCTCTTGACTAATTTTTATAGATATAATTGATTTTACTACTTTTATGGTTTGATCTTCATCTTGGCTATTTAACTAATTAATCTACTATCTTACTGAATGTTTGCTTTTACCTGTGAAATGTTTTCCTTTCATAATTTTCTTCTGGTTATGGCCTTTTCTTCCCACTTAGAAAGAATTGCAATTAACATTTTTTGTGAGACTCTTTTAGTATTGGTGAACTCCTTAATTTTTTTTGTTTGCTTGGGAAACTCTTCACCAAAAATTTTTGCTAGAAATTAAGCTGATAGTCTTATGGAGTTTCCCATATATACAACTTGTCTCTTATTTCTTTTAATATTCTCTCTTTATCACTACTTTTTGCCATTTTAATTACTATGTGTCTTGGTGGAGACCTCCTTGGGTTCATCTTGTTAGGAACTCTCTGGATGTGTGTTTCCTTCCCCAGAGTAGGGAAGATTTCAGCTAGTATTCCTTCACATAAGTTTTCTGCCATCCTCTTTCTCTCTTCTTCTTCAGGAATCACTATAACTCAAATATTACTACACATGATGTTGTTGCAGGATTTTCTTAATCTAGTCTCATTTTTTATTCTTTTTCTCTTTTGATTGTTTATCTTGATTACTTTCCATTACCCTTTCTTAAAGATTGCTGATCCATTCTTCTGCTTCCCCTAATTTGCTGTTGGTTTCCTCTAATTTCTTTTTCATTTTAGTTATTGTATTCTTCAGTTCTGTCTTATTTTGTTATTAATTTTCTAGCTCTTTGTTGAAGTTCATTCACTCTTTTCTCAAGTCCAATGAGTATCTTTATGATCATTACTTTGAACTCTTTATCAGACATATTGCTTATCTCCACTTCATTAAGCTCTTTTTCTTTGATTTTGTCCTGTTCTTTCATCTGGGAAATATTCCTTTGTCTCCTCGTTTTGTCTAATTTTCTGTGTTTCTTTCTGTATATTAGGTAGATCATCTATGTCTCCTGGTCTTGAAAGTAGTGACCTTATAAGAATAATGTCATTTGGTGCTCAGTAGTGCAACCCCACCCTGGTCACCAGGTGTTCCAGGTTGCATCCTCATTTTGTAGCTGAGCCACATTTGCCTTCAGCCCCCCTGGTTGCAGTGACTTGCTTTGTACTGCTGTGAGTGCACTAGGCAAGCTTTGCTCCCTATACTGTTGAAAAGCCCTGTTATAGCCATCACAAACTCAGTGGAATGGGGCCAGCAGTTCAGTCTAGCTTTCTGTAGTTAGCCTCTTGGGTACAGCTGAAGGCACCAGATACGGCAGGGCTTTCTCCGTATGCAGCCAACTAAGGGGCCCTGGCTACAGGAACTGTGCATGCTAGTGTGTGGGGTTATCTTCTCCCAGTCCCCAGGGCAGGAACCACTTTGCAATGGAGCAGATCAGCTAGGGAAGCCTGTCATATGTGGCAGAAGTTGCTTTAGATGATACCCTGTTGAGGCAAGTAAGTTGGATGGCGTGGATCTGTAGAAGAATGCTAGGGAGGGGCACACGGTGCTAGCAGGAAATGAGAAAGTTAGCACTGCCTCCCAAGTCCGGCCATCTAGGCTAGGGGAGGGCTAGAAAAATCGTGCTTGCCAGCACTTTTGTTTCCTGAGAAGTCTGAAGATCCCTGC
This sequence comes from Enhydra lutris kenyoni, assembly GCF_002288905.1. Taxonomy (NCBI): domain Eukaryota; kingdom Metazoa; phylum Chordata; class Mammalia; order Carnivora; family Mustelidae; genus Enhydra; species Enhydra lutris. The sequence continues at coordinate 11,551,990 of NW_019154124.1, read as the reverse complement.
CCCTCCAGCACACATTCTAAGATTAGTCAATAAATCTTCAATTTATCCCTGGTGCTTTTCAAACTGCTGCTTCTGTGCTATGTCTCAGACTGTTATTTAGCTTGCTAGCTTTTAAGAGCAGAGACTTAGTTTCCTATCACCCTCTGGTTGTCCCAGAAATTAGCCTTTTTGGTTTTCAAAGCCAGGCAAGGGTGCTTTGTCTTTCCAGTGTGAGTTCCCAGGGCTCGGGTTACCTGATGTGTTGTTGTCTCTTTGTCCCCTTGCTTCTCTCTTTGTGATCTCCCTCCTGTTTGTTGTTAGTCGCGTTGGGAGTTTGGTTTCTGACCACATCTCCACCCTTCCTACCCTTTCTGATGTGGCCATCTTTCTATGACTCGCTGTGGAAAGTCTGTTCTGCCAGTCTTCAGGTCATTTCCAGTCAGCTTATAGATGTAGTTGTTGCTCCAATGTGTCTGTGAAGCAAGGTGAGCTCGGGATCTTCCTATTCCTTCATCTTTCCTAATTTCATATACTTACTTTTTAATTGTGTTTTATTAGTATATTAGTTTTTAGTAGTTGTGTAATGAATTATCACAAAATTAGGAGTGTAAAACACATAAATTTTTACCTCATGGTTTCCGTGAGTCAGAGATCAAAGTGCAATGTAAATAGGTCTTCTGCTCAGTGTCTTATAGGGAATTAGGCTGCATTTTTATCTGGAGGCCTGACAAAGGAAGAATATTTTGCTCAATTCAATCAGAATTTGAGCAGATTCATTTCCTTGTAGCTGAAAGTTATTTCATTGTCTGCCTTTCCATCCTATAGGCCATCTTCATTTCCTTGCTGTGCGATTTTCTGTTTTGAGGGGGAGGGTGGTATATACTTTTCTGTGATATGGGGCCTCTTACTGCATCCAGCATGGAGGGAGAGTCTCTCAATTTCATGAGGCCCTCTTCTCAGGGCTCTCAGCTAAGTAATTCTGGCTCCTCTAGAATAGCCTCCTATTTTTTTTTTTTTAAACAGTATTTGTCTTTAATTTATTTAACTTAACATAATGTTTTCAAAATCCATGCGCGTTGTCATAAATGGTAGCATTTCCTTGTTTTTAAAAAATTATTTATTTATTATTAACATATAATGTATTATTTACCCCAGGGGTACAGGTCTGTGAATCATCAGTCTTACATATTTTATAGCACTCACCATAGCACATACCCTTCCCAATGTCCATCACCTAGCCACCCTTCTCTATCCCCCCACCCCCCAGCAACACTCAGTTTGTTTCCTGAGATTAAGAGTCCCTTATGATTTGTCTCCCTCCTGATCCCATCTTATTTCATTTATTCCTTCCCTACCCCCCATAACCCCCCACCCTGCCTCTCAAATTCCCCATATCAGAGAGATCATATAATAATTGTCTGTCTCTGAGTAACTTATTTCGCTCAGCATAATACCCTCTAGTTCCATCCACGTCTCTGCAAATGGCAAGATTTCATTTTGGTGGCTGCATAGTATTCCTGTGTGTGTGTGTGTGTGTGTGTGTGTGTGTGTGTGTGTGTGTGTAACACATCTTCTTTATCCATTCATATGTTGATGGACATCTAGGTTCTTTCCATAATTTGGCTATTGTGGACATTGCTGCTATAAACATGTGGGTGCATGTGCCCCTTCAGATCACTACATTTTTATCTTTAGGGTAAATACCCAGTAGTGTGATTGCTGGGTCGTAGGGTAGTTCTATTTTCAACTTTTTGAGGAATTTCCATACTGTTTTCCAGAGTGTAGAATAACCTCCTTTTTGATTAATTCAAATGAACTGACTTGAACCTTAATTATATCTATAAAATTCCTTTGCATTTACCATATACTCCTGGTTATTCAACAGTACATTAAAAGGATTATTCACCACGACCAAGTGGGATTTATTCCAGGGCTGCAAGGTTGGTTCAACATCCGCAAATCAATCAATGTGATACAACACATTAATAAAAGAAAAAACAAGAACCATATGATACTCTCAATAGATGCTGAAAAAGCATTTGACAAAGTACAGCATCCCTTCCTGATCAAAACTCTTCAAAGTATAGGGATAGAGGGCACATACCTCAATATTATCAAAGCCATCTATGAAAAACCCACCGCAAATATCATTCTCAATGGAGAAAAACTGAAAGCTTTTCCGCTAAGGTCGGGAACACGGCAGGGATGTCCGTTATCACCACTGCTATTCAACATAGTACTAGAAGTCCTAGCCTCAGCAATCAGACAACGAAAGGAAATTAAAGGCATCCAAATCGGCAAAGAAGAAGTCAAACTACCATATACTTCTGGTGAATAACAAATTGCAGGTCCCAGTCACTTTCAAGGGGACAGAATTATACAGGGTGTGAACTCCAGTGGCGAAAATCATAGGGACACTCTCAGGTCTGTCCAGTATACCAGATCATTTAATTTCCTTAAAATTATCATTTAGAAAACAAATATTTTAAAATAATTTTTGGATACTTTTAGTTGCCACAATAAAAAAAAACCTATTATCAAATGATTTTATAATATGAACAGACAGATTTGGAGGGAAGAGGGAAAAGTCAACTATTAAATGTTAAAGGAATTTAAAAATCACCCATTTCCAAGAGCCATTATAATAATTGAAACAAGAAAAGATTCTCAATGGATTCATAAACCACTGAATGAAAGATTTTTGAATAATGTAGTCAGAAAATTTCAAGTATTACTTCAGAGATTTATTAATTACAAAATAAAATGACAGATTTTCAATGGAAAACTTTTATAGATATTCACCTTAATCATTTATTAAATTTAATAAAACCAGTAATGAAACTGACATTATGAGTCTAAAGACAGTATCACCTATTTATTATGTTGAGTGATAGAAAATTTCATTTTTGTAGGTTAAAGGTGACCAAATATCAACAGCTGTAAGATTCAACCTATTTTTTTTTATGTGTGAGATACTCTGCAAAACAACTGACCCAAACTCTTCCAAAATGTTTACATTGTGGAAAAAAAGAAAAGAGTTGGAAAATTATGGTTGATTAAAATGACATAACAACTCATTGAAATGTGAACTCTTTAATTGGATTCTGATTCATTAAAAAAAAAAACAAAACTAGTAAACCGAAAAAATTTGAAGAGTAAGTAAGTAAACAAATTCTATCGAAGTTAAATTTCTTGAATCAAATAATCATAATTGTGGTAATAAAAGGGAATAACCCTCAGGGCACCTGGGTGACTCAGTGGGTTAGGCCTCTGCCTTCAGCTCAGGTCATGATCTCAGGGTCCTGGGATTGAGCCCTGCATCCAGCTTTCTGCTCAGTGGGGAGCCTGCTTCCCCTCTCTCTCTCTGCCTGCCTCTCTGCCTACTTGTGACCTCTGTCTGTCAAATAAATAAATGAAATCTTTAAAAAAAATTTTTTTAATTAAAAAAAAAAAGGAATAACCCAATTCTTAGAAGACATTTGCCAGGGTACTAAGACATGATCTATAGTGTCATAATTTCTGAAAATTTATTTCACTATATAAATGTGTGTGTGTGTGTGTGTGTGTGTGTGTGTGTGTGTGTGTGTGAGGGACAGTGTATTAAAAAACAGCAAACATGTGATGTTGAATTTGGTATTGAGTAATAGAAGTTGGAAGAGCCTCAAGGAGATTTTTAATAAGGTTTTGAAAATATTAGTGTTTGGTGTCCTTATAAAGAGAAGAGACATAAATGCACAGACAGAGGGAATTGCCATGTTGCAATAGAGGCGAAGTTTGGAGAGATGGGTCTACAGGCCAAGGAACATCAAGTATTTTTGGCAACACCAGTAGCAAAGAGAAAGGAATGGAACAGATTATTCCTTAGAATCTTCAGAAAGAGCGCAGTCCTACCAACACTTGATTTTGAACTTGTGGCATCCAGAAATGTGAGACAATAAATTTTTATTGTATCAAGTTACCTAGTTGGTGGCAATTTGTTATGGCAGTTCTAGGAAACTAATATATTGTGGAAAAAATACAAAAAGAAAGAGATGAACTACTAATGAGCCTGTTTGGTTTTTGATAATTTATAAGATAATATAAAGGAGCTAGGACTTTCTGGATTTAAAAATAAGATTGTTTCATATTACCAGTACTTCCCTGAAAACACACACACACACATACACACACACAGTAAGTTATGTCTTCAGGGCAAAGATCAATTTAGGATGCCTCGTAGGACCTCCTGTTTCTGTAGTTAGAAGGATCTAATTGAGTGTTTTATTTAAGCAAAAAACTACCTGAGGATCTGAACAGGTTGACTTGCAGTCCCTTTCTAAGACTCCTAGGAGCCTCGGGGGCCCTCTCCCACAAAATTTTCACACTGGGTACAAATAGAGAAAGGTCTGTCTGACAAGATCTGGGGTCAATGACTTACAGATCATAGAATGATTCCCATAATGATTTGTAAAAAAAAAAACAATGAAAGAGTAGAAAGTCAAAAGAGGTCTTTGGTTCCTAAGTCTTCCAAGGCATATAGAAAGCCCAGAAATCTCTTCAGCTGCAAATACACATTGTCGTTTACCAAAATGTCAGGATAACTCATTCAGTAGAACCAGGAGCCTAGATCCAGACATTTCAAAGAATCATTCCAGGGACTAGGACTAGACGCTAATCAGTTAAGACAAGTCTCAGCTAGATTTCAGTATTGGTATAGAAGAGTTACTACTATGATTCAGTTTCCCATTCTCACATCCCTTTCAATGGGAATGTCTACTGTGATCATTGTGTCTTGGCTTCACTGTTGTATGTGGGTCTGCGGACCTCAGATAACTTGGTTGTTTAGTCTATAGGCCTTCAGGTTGAAAGCCACCATACTCAGTGAACATCACCCCAGTAGCTTCACCTGGACTTGGACCTGAATTAGAGGACAGGTCCTAGAAAGATGCTGTAACCATAATGAGACTGGGTTCTTGGGAGGGGTGAAGAAGCTATAGATTTTATATATAAAAGGATATAAATAATTTGTGGATAGAAGAGGGACTCTGTCAGACTAAAAATGGTGACAAATTTCTTGATCATTCCTGTGAAAGATGGGGAGGGACTCATGTACCCTTCCCTTGAGTATGAGCAGGCTTTGTTACTCCTCTGGTCAGTAGACAATGGCAGAGATGGTACTGTGCTAGTTTCTGGGTCTAAGCTCTGAGAGCCTGGAAGAGTCTCATTCCTATAGACACTCATTATGCTGTACAAAGACCAAACCACATAGAGAAGAGTTTTAAAATTTGAATTTTATTTTCCAGCTATGGTGAGGCTAACAGATCAGAAAACAACTGCCATTGAAAAGGTAGTCTGTTGTTCATTATTCTCAAGAGAAGAGAGACACCGTACCATAGAGAATCACCCACGTGGTTCAGGAAGCAGGAGGAGTGAGGGGAACGTCTGGGGTAGGAGTCTTTATTGCAGTGTCCATAGGAAAGGCAAGGCCAAGTAAGCAGTTTTAAGATTGGCTAGTTAGAATAATTCCAGCAGCTTCTGGGATCTCGAACTGTCTTTACTGATCTGGTACCTAGTGCTGTGATGATTAGGCCAGAGGCATATTGCTTCCCAGGCCAGACAGAGGAGGTAGTAAAGAGTATTAACTTTGGATTGGTTAGTTTACATGCAAAAGATCATCCACCCTGAGAAGTCATTTTTTTAAAGATTTTATTTATTTATTTGACAGAGAGAGAGAGAGAGAGAGATCATAAGTAGGCAGAGAGGCAGGCAGGGAGAGAGGGGGAAGCAATCTCCCTGCCAAGCAGGGAGCCCGATGTAGGGCTTGATTCCAGGAGCCTGAGATCATGACCTGAGCCAAAGGCAGAGGCTTAACCCACTGAGCCACCCAGGCGCCCCTACGTCATTTTTAATCTCTAAGAATTGGCTAGCTTTGGGGGTGGCAGTAACTCCTTAGTCCACAAAGGCTCACAGGCCAGAAATATAGAAAATAAGAAAATGGAGTTACTATAATGGCGGGCATTCTGGCCAAGGTATGATGGCCACATGAGTGGGTCGTACAGAGTGTTCAGCTCACTGAAACCTTCAGGTGACTTGTGCCACTGAGTAATACATATCATATGGAAGATCCCAAGCAAAACCACTTCCCAGCTGAGCCCAGTCAACCTACAGAACCAGGAAAGATAATCAGTTGTATTTCAAGCCATTAAGTTTTAGGGTACACAAATCCCAGCAATGAGTAACTAAAACAGGATCTGTGGATCTTTGTGGATCTACACACACACACACACACACACACACACACACACACACACAGGTTCACGGGAAGGAGAGAGAACGAGCAAATAGAAAAAATATTAGCAAATGGCCAATGATCTGGACAAAATATTTATGGTTTTTCTTTGCAAATGCTTTCAATATTTCTGTAAGTTTGAAATTCTTTAATATTTTGAGGAGAAAAAAACCACGTAAGAATAGAGAAAAACCAGGGCGCCTGGGTGGCTCAGTGGTTTAAGCCTCTGCCTTCGGCTCAGGTCATGATCCCAGGGTCCTGGGTTCGAGCCCCGCATTGGGCTCTCTGCTCAGTGGGGAGCCTGCTTCCTCCTCTCTCTCTGCCTGCCTCTCTGCCTACTTGCGATCTCTCTCTGTCAAATAAATAAATAAAATCTTTAAAAAAAAAAAAAAAGAATAGAGAAAAACCATCTTGTGTGCAATATGACATGAATTCAAATTGTATTATGAAGGCCAGAAGAAAGAACTCAGCCTTTTTGTTAGGTTGATGATTATATGAGGAGAAAGATATCCCCACTGTGGGTCCGCCTTGCATAATGAGAGGTGTAACTTATCACTAAACTATAAGAGGAGAGAAGAGAAGCTCTGTAAATAAAAGAAATGTGAAAATACTGCCAGATCCAAAAATACTTGCATGTTCGGTTACTTCTAGAGATCTGGAAATTATTATTTCCTCCCAGCACATCTTTAAGGGGAAAAAAAGAATTTTTTTTTACATGCTGGTAATTGCAAAATAAAAATGCCTTTGTCTTGGAAATAAACAAAAAGTAAAGTGCCTTTATTGGTTCATATAACTGAAAATCTAGAGGTACGTGAGGCTTTATAGAAAGCTGAGCATAATTTTTTGAATATATTAACAGGGACTGTTTTTTTACTCTTTCTTCCCTCTGTCTTCCTCAGTGCCAGCTTTATCCTAAACCTGATTCCAACATGACACCCAGTACATCCGAAGGCTATCTGCATTCTTATTCCCTCAGGAAAGAGCATGTGTCTTTAAAAATCTGAGATTCACGACACCAAATGCTCACTATGCTCACAAGGCCCCAAGCCATTGTTACATCCAGAAGATGAAATGGAATGATCAGCCCTGCCTTGGTTATGTGGTTTGCTCCACAGGACAGGAATGATATAAGCATATCTGATCCTACCTAGAGGGAACATAGATGTGCTGAGAACGTAAAAAGTAAAAATCGATGCTCCATTGGCAACAAACCAGTAACCACTGCAGTATATATTTTCTCTCCAGTTCTCAGAAATATCTCTTTGTACATTGCTTCGTTTTTTTCTTACACTGCAAAGTGACCATTCACTTTCCTAGGATAGAATACCTCCTTTTAAGAGGATAGCCAGGCTTATATTGGAAGCGTCCTGTCCTTAGGCAAATTAGTAAGAGAAGAGGGTACTGCCTGCCTTGGTCTGAGTCATATAGACCAAATAAATGTGGCCATGGCCTTGAGTCAGTTCCAATAAGCAGGAAGTATCTGGTGCGCCACTGGGCTTGTAGTTTGTAAATGTCACTAACAAAGGAGATTTGGGGGAGGGCCATGTTGTTAAGCTAACCCCAAGTTGTCTACTCCAAGTTCCACCATAGAGGAACTATTGGCTTAAGAGAGTGTGACAGGCTCCAAGACGGTTTCTAGTGATCCCCCAACCTTGGTTGTTGACACCCTTGTCTGCTCCATGTGAGTACTGTGGAGGTGATGGAAGATATCAAAAGCTATGGGATAAAAGACATAAGAGCTTCACCCTTGCTGTCTTGGATTGCTCACTGTAAGGGAGGCCAGGTACCATGTCATAAGGATGCTCAAGTAGCCTGGAAGACAGGCTAACATGGAGAAAAACTGGGTCCTTTCTCCAACAACCAGCCTCATCTTGTTAGCCATGAGGTCTAGCAACATTGGAAATAAAACTTTCCACCCTATATAAGCCTTCAGATTATTACAACTTCAACCAACATCTTGACCAATATCATGAGAGACTCAGAAACAGAACTGCCTCGCCTTTTCTGAATTCCTGATTCCTAGACACTGAGAGAAGGATAAGCTGATGGTTGCATGAGTCACTAAATTTTGAGGAAATTTGTTACGCAACTATAAAGAGCCAATACAGATTTATAGTCTCTATTTTGTTAAAATCACTGTATTGCCTGATATGTGTGTGTGTGTGTGTGTGCATGTGTATCTTGTCCTGAATTAGGTACATTAGGTATTATAATTTATTAAGTGCTTTTAGAATCAAAGGAAGCTACTCACTTTTTTGATTAGATAAATACTGATGTATCTTCTACTTTTAATAATTAGCTAGTGTGTGTTTATAACATATACACTACATATATGAAGTAGGTTATTAAGGAAAAAACTGAGGCTTAAGGAGGTTAGGTAATCTCTCCAGCTTCACCCAGCTAGTCATTGGCAGCTCAAGACTCAAGGCCACATTATTTTACCTCAGTGCCCATGCATTTAATCATTATATTTTATATAGGCCTTCTATTCCTACTCTTAAGCCTAATTGCTCATGATTTATTATGGAATTCAGAATGGTTGTATTTTATTTAAGATTTTGTATTACACTCACAGAAATGATTATGCTCCTTCTCATATATACTACATTTTGGCATTCGGGTGTCCGAATGATGATAGCTTCATAAACCAAATTGAAATGTTATTCCTCTTGGTCTAGATTCTGCATCAGTTAATAGTGTAAAGATCATATATTCCCATAAAATAAGAAATAATAATACATTTTGAAAGTACAGAATCAAATTACCTGGTTTCAGAATAATTTTGAGAATATTTTTGAGTCCCTATATTCTTTGGTTTGTTTATTTTTTGTTTTGGGATAATCACAAATTTATGGAACAGGAAGATTTTTTAATGAATTATTTGAAACTTAGTTTCCTAAGCTGATAGCATATCACTTTCAAGTAACTTACTGTGCAGTTCCTATAAACAGGGACTTTCCCTCTAGGTAAGAAAGTATGATTATCAAAATTGGGAAATTTGCACTGATAAACTTTCCCATCTAATTCTCAGATCCCATTCAAATTTCACTATATATTAAAAGAAATGTCTTTTCTGCAAAATCATTCAGTTGATAATTACTAGCTGTGCTTAGCTTTCATATCTGTGTGGTCTTCTTAGTTTGGAAGAGTTCCTCCATACTTGATTCTCTTGACCTTGGCACTGCTATTGTTTGTAATGATTTTGTAGAATGCTTCTCCATTTGGATTTTTCAGGTGTTTCTTCATGATTAGATTCAGATTATGTCTTCGGTAGGAATGTGACAGCAATGGCTGCATCCTCCTCTTTGGAGCCTTTCAGGTGACACGTGATTTCAACTTTTCCCAGTGTTCTTGGTGGTTCACTTTGACCCCTTGATTAAGATGATATCTTCTGGGATTGTCCACCACAAGGTCATTATTTTCTTTTTGAAATTAGTATCTACTTTGTGCAGAATAGTTTGAGCTATTTAATTATATTCTTCCACATTATATATTCAATGTATTCATTGTATGTATTTATTTTGCTATGGATCTATGATTTCTCGTTTTATTCAGTGGGTTATAACCCACCAATATCATTATTGGGTTGTTAATGTTGTTTCTGATGTGACCAATGGGAGCCCTCTCGAGTGGCTCTTTTCACATGTCCCATCATTCTTTGAGCATCGCCTTTTCCCTGGTACGAGATATTCCAGGTTCATCTTGTAATCTTGCTGCAGACATGATGCTACCATTTCTTCCAAGTGCCCTGGTTATTTTTAGTAGAAATGGTTTTGAGAAGGCAAGATCTGAGCTCTAGGTTGGCTTAGGTGATTGAGGTGTCACTGATGGCAGATCGTGAACAGAGTTAGTGTTTGTGGGTAGCCACGCACATGTGCACACACACATACACACACTGTACTCTATATTTATGGCTTTATCTATTCATATGTCAGAAACTCTTAGTTCACACTGATACATCAGTTCCATTTCAACACCACAGGGTTCATTTTCATTTTCTCCCTTTCCATATTTCCAGTTCCCTTCTATGATACTGAGGAAGCTTGTTCCCACAATGCTTAACTTATTTACTTATTTCATCAACACTCTCTTTGGAGGATACATCTTAGATCAGCCATACATGGTATCTGCCATGAGTATCATCTTAAAATACTTAGTCTCTTCTGGCTATGTTAAAAGGTTATTTCTCATTTTTTGAATTTGTTTCCCCCTGATTTGTCTTGACTAGAACTACTGAGTAGCTATCTGTTTTTATTATTTTTAGCTTTTGTTTGGGAAAAAAAAAAATCAACCTGGGGGCTTCTGCTTCTCACTATGATCAAGAAACAGGAATTGGGCTTATTCTCTCACCTGGAACAATTAAAAATCAATGCAAAATACATTATTAATGATTTTCAGACTTTTGACATCAGGCAGCGCAGGAAGGTGACACCTGAAAGAGGAGATGGCATGTAGTCAGGTAGTTGCTAAGCAGCAGCATGGTGGCAGATGCTGGGTTGATTTGCCACGATTCCATAGATTGGACCAACAAAGGGACTGCCTGACTGGATTTGGACAGTTGAATACTTATAGCAATAGTAACAACTTGGAGTGGATTTTCCCAGTCTCGGTTCCCATTACGAGGACTGAGTGTTACTTGTACACACACTGGGAGTACGTTACAGGAGAAGTACCCTGAACTTAGAAGACCCCTCAATCTTTTTTGTAAGATTTATTTATTTGTTTTAGAGTGGGAGGGGGAGGGGAGAAAGAGGAGGAGAGGGAGAAGGAGGAAACAGACTCCCTGTTGAGTGTGGAGCCTGACCTGGGGCTCAATCACATGACCCCAAGATCACGACCTGAGCCAAAATCAGGAGTCAGATGTTCAAGCGACTGAGCCACCCAGGTGCCTCAAGACCCCTCAGTCTTATTAGGGGACTAGTAGAAAACCTGGCCAAACTTTGCCCTGGAGGAAGAATTTATATTTATTAGCCAGGTCAGAACTCTCTCCTCTGCTCTAGAGGGAGAATTGTCTGTGTGTTCTAAGGCTGTTTGCTGTACAAATATCTTTGAAAATATCTTTGAAAAACTATTCCAGGACCAAAGCTGTCACAAAACATGTAGAAATGCCATGAAAATTTCCTCTCAAAATGGAAGACAAACAGAGTGAGTCTAATGGCCCCAGTGGCCAGGGTGCAGCACAGGGGAGGGTGACTGAGACAAAGTTTGGTTATCTCCCTCCCTTGAGCAACATTCTATCCAATGTTGGTTAGAACTGGCAAGTGCAAACATCTTTGCCTTGTTCCTGATCATAGCGATTTTATTTGTAGTAGTTCAAAATTGGAAACAGCCGAAATATTCATCCACAGATAGATGAGCAAATTATAATATACACATAAAATAGAATAGCACCCAACAATAAAAAAGAACAGATCATAGAGACAAGAAAAAATTGAAATAATTATGCTGAGTGAAAGAAGTCAGACATAAAAAAGCTCATGTTGTATAACATTCTAAAAATTGGAAATCTACAGTAGCAGAAGACAGATCTGTACTTGCTTGGGTTGAGGATCAGAGATAAATTACAAAATAACATGAACAGAACTTCAGGATGGCAAATGTTTATCATCTAGATTATGGCAATGGTTTCATGAGTGTATACATATGTTGAAACATCAATTTGTACATTTAAATATGTACATTTTATTGTATGTAAATTATACTTTAATAAACCTGTCAAAGTGGAAGAAAACATGCTAGAGATAGTGGCTTTATTTATAAAATTCTGTATTCTAACTGATTTTCTGGTTTTCTTTTTCCTTCTTTTTGTCTTTATTTCAAACTTCTTGAGTTGAAGGCTTAATACATATCTTATTCTCACTTAATTAGTAATTAAGTAATTAAATCCATAAAATGGATTTGCTCCTAAGTATAGCTATGATCACTTCTTCTGTAATTTTAGTTTTGAATTTTGCCTTGACCTTATAGCTACTTAGGAAAGTCATTTTATAATTTAGAAGGTGAACCTTTTAGTAGTAATGATTATATTGCTTTTGGTGTAGATAATCTTAACCTACAATCTCCTATGTTGTTTGTTAATTTGTTCCAAATTTTATTTGTTCCCACTTGACCTGCATCCATGTCACCTCTACCAGACGAGTGGGCCCATTTCCTAACTGCTATGATTTTTAGCAATTAAGAGCTCACAGTTGTCCTTTTCTTAAGAGAATTGCCCTTAACCAACAGGGGCCACCTCATCCAAGAATTAGGTCTTTCCCCTCCAGGGCAGCCCATAATCACTCAGTGATTGATAGAGAGGTACAGAAGTCCAGCCCACTTATCTCAGAGTGAAAGGAATTACACATGCAGTGCTCCAGAGGTCTGTTCCTCCATCATGTTAAAGTCTAGAATTTACTGAGATCACCTTCTTGCTCAGCAACATCCCCATTCCTATCCTACTCCTCTCACCTCTCACTCCCTTCCTTGTCATGGTTCTTCCCCCAAGGAAAAGCACTCCCTCGGTAAGTTACAGGCATTCACATTTCTGTGACATGCTTTAGGATACCTTTTTATGATTAGTTTTTAAAAGTGTCTCACAGATAGTGTGGAGGAGCATAGGGGAAGGGAGGGAAAACTGAATGGGAAGAAATCAGAGAGGGAGACAAACCATGAGAGAATTGGGACTCTGGGAACCAAACTGAGGGTTACAGAGGGGGAAGGGAAAGGGGTAACAGGGTGATGGGTATTAAGGAGGGTATGTGTTATGATGAGCACTAGGTATTACACACAACTAATGAATCATTGAGCAATACATCAAAAACTAATGTACTATATGTTGGCTAACTGAACATAATTAAATTAATTTTTAAAAAATGTCTCACAGATGCTGTAACAGGAGTGTGCATGTAAGATCTATGTTTATGCACACATGCCTCTGTATTTATACATACATATTCTATTGATTTCCCATGGAAGTAGCAACAGAGGTTACTTTGCTCAAAGTATGTCTATTTCCATTTCTTCTCTCAATTCGGAAGTAGCCGCAGTAGGTTTCTATGCGAAATTCCATGGAGAAAAAGATGGCCATACCTCAGACTTAAGAATCAAAATCGTTGTTATGCTTTTCCAAATAGCCCTTGAAACCCATAGTAGAGGAAATCATCTAGACAGCAATGGTGTTCACTTGCTGTAGCCACACCCCATTCCTCCTTGTCTCAGTAAATTCCAACACCACTTAACTAAATTTTTAATTTTTTAACTTAATTTTTGTTGTTTATTTTTTTAAGGTTTTATTTAGAGAGGGCATGCACATGTGCATGAGTGGGAGGGAAGAGGGAGAAGGAGAATCTCAAGCAGACCCCGCACTGAGCAAAGAGTCCTGGTGGGCTCAATCTCACAACACCAAGACCGTGACCTAAGCTGAAACTAAGAGTCTGAGAGCCAACCAACTGAGCCACTCACACACCCCTATGTTTATTTGTTTTTACATAATCTCTATACCCAGTGTGGGGCTTGACCTTACCTTGAGATCAAGAGTTGCTCCTTTCTCTGACCGAGCCAGCCAGGTGCCCAAACCCATTTACTAAATTTTTTGAATGAAAATCTTAGAGTTATACTTGACCCTGTTTTCCCTTTCACATTGAACAGCCAATCTTCAAACAAATCCCATGAGCCCTACCTTCAAAATAGAACCCCAAACGAGTGTTTTCTCAGAACCACGCCTACTGCACCGATCTCTCTCCTGGATTACTGCCTTCACCTCCTAAATTATCTCTGTTCTCATTCTTGCCTTTCCTGTAATAACCAGACCAATGCTTTTAAAATGTAAATAAGATCCCTGGTCTAGAACTCTCCATGAACTTCTCATCCCACTTAGGAGAGAATACAAACTCTTTACCTGATCTGGCATCTACCTTTTTCTATACAACCTTTGGTCTTTCCGTCCTTCCTCTTACTCACTGGACTTGAGCCACACTTGTGTCCTTGATACCAATGCATGGTCCTGCATCACGACCTTTGTACTTTCTAGAAAACTTCCCTATAAATTCAGTGTAACTTTCTCCTTGCTTGACCTTTGTACTTTCTAGAATAACTTCTTCCCTATAGATTCTAGGTGCTTCTCTCCTTGCTTATCTATGCTTAAATGTCATTTCCTCAAGGAAACCTTTCTTGACCATGATTTTTTAAGTATATTCATTACTCCCTGTTTTCTGACTTTGCTTTAGTTGCCTGCAAGGTTACTTTAACTAAATTATTTAAATTTTTTTAAAAATTTTATTTATTTATTTGACAGACTGCGATTACAAGTAGGCAGAGAGGCAGGCAGAGAGAGAGGAGGAAGCAGGCTCCTTGCTGAGTAGAGAGCCCGATGTGGGGCTCAATCCCAGGACTCTGAGATCATGACCTGAGCCAAAGGCAGAGGCTTTAACCCACTGAGCCACCCAGGTGCCCCAACTAAATTATATTATCTCTTGACTGTTATCTGATCCTCCACTTAATGAAGCCTTAGAAAAGATGTATCTGTTTTGTTCATTGCTGTTTCTTCTGTGTATCTGATAGTACCTGCTACATAACAGATCATTGTTAAATAAAATGAATGAATAAAAGAATGGATAAATGAATGACTCTAACTAATGCCATAGTCTGGTTAGTTTTATATTTGGATCATGAATATTTTGAACAATTCTATTTTTTTTTTTCTTAGATTTTCTTGCCTTTTTTTTTTCTTTCTTTTGGGAAAGCAACATTTGCTTTTCTTGGAGACCATGGATTTTTTGGCTCTAATTTGGATTTACGTCTCTGTATTTAGATCACATATTCTTGCACAGATACTTAAATGACCCTTAAGTTTTGAAGGACCAGGTTTTTTCCCCTTGGCCTGTTAGAATGAAAATTCTGGGCATGAACTTGACCCAGCTCATTCTTTCTCATTCTTCTCTCAAAATAAATACCTTTAAAATAAAACTGAATGCAATATTTTCTCAGCTCTTTCACTACCATGCTTATTTCTTACCTTACTGTGAGATTATGCTATTACCTTTTTATATCCTTAATTTATTCTAAATTTGCAGGTATATTTTCTTTGTCGAACTTCCCTCCACCACCGAAGGTCCCTCCACGAGCCATCCATCCATCTTTCTCAACTGGGATAGATTGCTATCTGATTGTCAGCCCAGGATGTGCCTTTGTTTTTATTATGGGTTAAGTTTATTTTTTTCTGGACTCAGTGTCATAATCATTCTTAGTCCATTATTTTGCCAAAGTATATCCTCAAGTCTCTCTCACTTTTGCTCTCCCTTTCCAGAGGGAGCTCACCTTCTCAGTTTCCCATATCTTACCTTTATCCTTAAGCCTTTGTTGATTCCTCTGCCCTAGGCCTCCATGGAGTGTTCAGTCTGAACATGTGTTGGTCCCTATTTTATGCTTTTATTTCTTTGATAGTTCCTCCTATTCCGACTCCTATTTTCTCTAGTCTGTATCTAAACTCCAGTCAGTCAGATATTGGGGTCTTTAGATGAGTCATTTCTCCCTTAGATTTTTCTTCTACATGTTGTTGCTCCACATTCTTTCAGGCTATATTCTGAGAGATTTTATTGACTCTATTTTAAAGTCAGCATGGTTGTATGTTTTTCAACTGTGCATTTTCTTTCCAGTAGGTTTTTGTTTTTTTCTTTCTGCTGCTTCCCATGGATATGGTATGTTAGTGAAGTGTTCAATGACAGCAACCAACTGTTTTATCTTCAGTTCTTTAAATTACCTTTGTTTCCTCTTAAAAGTTTCTTTATTTTTTATTTTCTCTTATACTTTCAAATATCTTGATTATCAGTTCATAATAATAACATGAATAACGTCAATTACCGATTCATAAATAATAGGAAAGAGGGCTATTTATCTTACGCATAAGGGATGTTTACCAACCCTCTAAAAGGTGAGTCAAGGACCTGAATCTATGCTGAGTTTGACTTAAATTCCAAAATTTATGCTGGGATGCCAACATCCATTATCATTTTTTTCCTTCTCACCAGAATTCCACTGAGTTATTTAGAGAAAACTACACTCTGTTGGAGGTTTAACTGAGTACATGCTAGCAGCAGGCTGTTCTTACTGTGGAGGCTTGGGGATAGGGTGTCAAGTACCTAGTGCTTGTAATACATAATAGTTCCATGTTCAAATCTGGTTTACTTCCTCTTCATTTCTTCTGTCAGAATTGTGTAATGGGTTCCCACAGCCTGCGCTATCTACTGACATTGTTCATTCCACTGTTTTCCAGGTATTTGATAAACCTCTTGTCTGCTGATAACCTGCCTTCCTGTCCTCTCTGTTGATGTAGTAGGATACAATTTAAAAGTCTTTATCATTATGACAGTATTAGGATTTGGAGAAAGGAAGAACATAAGCTTGAGTTTCCAGTCTTCCCTGTTGACCCAGAATCATTAATGTAGTGTTGCTGCCTTTTTTTCTTTTGATTTAACAAAATATTTCATTCAAAAGTTTTTCCCCTTCTAAGTAATTATAAAACCCCATCAGAAGATGTTAGGCCTAATGTCATTCCTAACTCTCATAGGGGACCTTGATCAGTGAACTTCTGTGGATCTCAAGCCCAAGCCTATAAAATTGATCAGCTCAGATGGAAAGATCACTGTACTTATTTCACTTCTTCAATTACGGTTCTAAGCCTATTATAAAAATGTTTATTAATAAGTTTAAAAATGGTCTTCTAATTATCAGAGTATACTTTCTGACTGTATATTTTGGAAAGCCAAAACAAGCACTAGAAGGCATAGTGTTATTAAAGAGGGTAAAAAAAGAATCTCAATCTTAAAAAAAAAAAAATCCTCTTTTTATTAAAAATTCTGATGGGGGAAAACCAGCTGGCATTAAAACAGTAAGTTTTTATTTATAGGAGAAAAGAATGACAGCTCGGTCACTTTAAAGAGAAGTCATACCAAAAGCTCATAAGAAAAGATTCTGTCCTTTGCAAATGTTCCTATTGCTCTCTGCATCTTTTTTCTAATTGTGACAAACATTAGCTTTTCTTCATAACATGTACACAACGTTAAAGATTGGGGGCCAATAGGCTGCAAATGAGATCTTAGATTCCTATTCTTTTTTTTAAAGATTTTATTTATTTATTTGAGAGAGAGAGTACAAGCACTTGGAGGGGCAGAGGAAGAGGGCGAGAGAAACAGGCTCCCCACTGAGCAGGGATCCCAACATGGGGCTCCATCCTAGGACCCTGGGATCATGACCTGAGCTGATGGCAGACCCTTAACCAACTGAGCCACCCAGGTGCCCCCTTAGATTCCTAGTCTTAAAAGATTTCTTTTTAGTAGTAGGGAGATAGAAGGAATGCAGAAAAGTAGTTGTAATATTTTTTAAGAACAAAATCATACCATCAGTTGAAACTGTGTTGCTTCGTTGGTTCTTACTTTGAAGGCCCTGGCTTACTCTGAACTAGCAGCCTGTTCTGAAAACATGTCTGTATATTTGACATCATTTGGAAAGCTCATGAGGCATGCATTAGCTCCCATCTCCCCTTCGGAGAGAAAGTGCTGTTGATAAATGAAGCAATGTTTGGAATAGGCATTAGCAGATTCCAGCACATACAAGTGGAAAGTTTTACTCCATGGGCATACAGGAGAATTGTAAACGCATCACAAAACATAATTGGCTGTGTTATAATTGGACCCTGGAGAAAAACTGTCCTTCTATAGCTCAAGGATTTTCTCCTGGGAATAGGAAAACCATAGCTTCTTTCTTACCAGTTTCATTCCTGTGCTTCTTGAGCATCAATTTAAACTGCAGAGTTGATAGTACTGAAATATTTATTAGGGAAAAAAGTAAACCTTATGGGAAGTAACACCTTCATAAATCTGATCCTACATCCTGAAGTTGTGTATTTTTTGGCAAACTTTATGTTTATTGTATGAGCATTTCAGCCTATGTTTATAATTATGTGTATTTTAAAGATAATTTTAAGCCAATTGGAAGATAAATGGATTTCCAATTATAAAACATTAATCTGAGATTATTTATAGAACTGGGCAAGTTAAACTGGAAACACAGGATTTAAAAAACCTCCATTTTTCATGAATGATTTGGTGCTGTGTTTGGGTGAGAGAATGTTTCTAGTTTTATTACCAAAGTGAGATGTTGAGAAAACTGTTTTAAATCTTCTCTTATTCATTTTGGGTATAATAAACAAGCCTGTGTCTTAGTTTTGTTTTGAATAATCTTTGCTGACAAATTTAGCCTCTTTTGAATTGCTCTTTCTTTCCCTAAGTCTCCTTCTTCCTCAGCCTAACACCAGCCTCATTACATTTGTCTGCTTATCTGTTTTTGTGTATGTGGCATTTTTCTCACTCGTGTAAGATTCCCAGTGACAGAGATCATATTTTATCAGGTTTTTTTTGTTGTTGTTACAACAGTTAGATTGGTACTTACTAAGGGCTAGATAGTTGTTGAATTTTCTGTTGAGTTACCTAGATTATTTTTTAATCAACTGGTTTTCTTTCATCCTTCTTTCTTTCCTTTAAATCTATAGAAGAGTCTAAAAATAAAAAGCGAATATTTCTCTTTAACCAAGCTGCTGAAATGTAAGAGACAGAATGAAATAATGAGGAAGTTGTTACAAATAAGTGAAATTAGATTTTGACACCTCCGAGCAATAATTAAAAATTTGAATATCTATAAAAGGAAATTTTATTCTTTAGAAGAAAGCTTATAAACAACAAATTATCCTTGCAAAGCAGTTTAAACACCAAATGGCTAAATATTCTAGGTAAATGTAGTTATGTTTGCAAATTAGATTATTAAGTTTTTCAGTAATCTTAAAATCCCTGAAGTCAGCAGACCACAACATGTCCTGATGAACACATTCAATATTTTCTTCATCAGTTCTCTCATTATCATTACTTATATTTTTATTCTCACTTTCTTTAAATTTTCTGTGAGACCACTCCCATAAGGAAGGCACTTTCTGAGGCATAACCATTTCAAACTCATAATTATCAGATCATGACTACAGACAATAATTCTTTAGCCAGTTTCTTACTTTAAAAGCAGCGGAACATCAGTTGGCTCCCACTTCCTCCTACCCTCCTCCACCTTCCTCTCTTTGTCCATAATCTTTGGTTTCTGTTAAAGAGCCTATTCTGACACTGTTTGAACCTTGTCTTTCACCCACATACATCCTGCTACTTTGCGGGTAACCATGACAATGCTTCACAGAACTGAGGTTATGTGCCATATCAAAGGCAGCCATGCTGTCTTAAATTTATTAGCAAACATACCTCTCCCAAAATGCACACCCGCATACAAAGATCATATTAAAACTGCATGACATTTAGGAAGTCTTAAAAGACCAAGTGTAGAAAAGAAACCCGTGTAAAAAAAAAAAAAAAAAAAAGACCAAGTGTATAATCAAATTATTTGATGTGTAGGAAGAAATCAGGATTCTTTTGTTAGGAACAAATAAAACCATATGAATCCTTGTTAATACAGAAATAACATCTTAATGTTTTCTAAATCGTTATTCCAGATACTTTCAATCCTTCAGTGTCTGCCTCAAGATTTACATTTGGTAACTAAAAATCGCAGCAACATTGGAGGTAGATCTATCTTCTAGTAATTGTTTATTAATAATTCTTAGTTTAGGGGTGCCTGGGTGGCTTAGTCATTCAAGCATCTGCCATTGATTCAGGTCATGATCTCAGGGTCCTGGGATCAAGGCCTGCGACAAGCTCCCTGCTCAGCATGGAGTCTGCTTCTCTCTCCCTCCCCCACTCCCTCTGCCCCTCTGCCTGCTTGTATTCTCCCTCACTCCCTCTCAAATAAATAAATAAAATCTTTTAATAATAGGGGTGCCTGGATGGCTCAGTGGGTTAAAGGCTCTGCCTTCCGCTCAGGTCATGATCCCAGGGTCCTGGGATCAAGCCCCCTCATTGGGCTCTCTGCTTGGCGGGGAGCCTGCTTCCTCCTCTCTCTCTGCCTGCCTCTCTTCCTACTTGTGTTCTCTGTCTGTCAAATAAATAAATAAAATCTTTAAAAAAATAAAAATAAAAAATAATAATAATTGGTTTAATATTTCTAAAGGCACTGGTGAAAAAATGAGAAGATGGAGATTCAGATTCTGGGAAGCTGTAGTAATCACTGGATCAATCATTCAGAGCTTTTCACTGTGTAGACTGTAGTCTAAGATTTAGTCGGCCCATTCTTAAGGATTCAGTCATCACCTTTTAAAGGCATTCAAATATCTCCCATTCTGGCTTCTCCACAGAGCTCTAGTTCGTTATTGAGTTGGAATGATATTGTAAAATCCTGAAAAATAAATATTTTTTGGGTGTAAGTGGAAACACCCAAATACTGAGAATAAAAGAAGTATGTTAGATGCTAAGCTAGCACTTCAAGGACTTACAATTAAATTAGAGTTATAAGCCATGTCTGATTGGGTCTTTTTAATATATGGCTTCTTTCCTTAATAAGCTAGTATGTATTCAGTGACCAGTACTGAGACACATTCTCTCAGGTGTGTATAAGAAAGGTAGACACAATGCCAATCCTCAGGAAACTCCTATCTTATCCATTTTTTCTCCTTCCCTGTGCTTCCTTAATTCATGCTTTTATCTCAGTACTGGAGTTAGGCTCCTTTTCCTGAACTTTTCCTGCTGTCAACTAATTATGTGCCAGATTAAGTTCTTGAAAACAGTTTCCAACATATCACCAACTATTAAAGTTTGCAACAGAATGAAGGTTGTCATTGAAATGTCTCCAAAACCTGGTACTCAGTCAGTCTTGTGTTACTCCATTTTTATATTTTTGCCAACATTTTTCCTTCTACCTGGCACCTCCCCTTGTTTACTGCTTATCAATATTTCAAGACTGATCCATGCTACAATTAGTCTTTGAAGCCTTCTCAGACATTCAGAATATCATTAATAATAAATAGTAACAGATCGTACCAGCAATAATAATGATATTTAGTACTGGGAGATTAGGGCTGGGTTCCAGCTCTGTACCTGGATCAGTACCTTACGCATATCATCTCACTGAACCCCCATATTAGCTTCTTATCCTTACTGTAGCAAATGACCACAAATTTACCAGTTTAAAATAGCCCAAATTTCTTATTGACAGTTCTGGAGCTTAGAAGTCTAATGGGTATCCGTGACTAAAATCAGGGTGTGGGCACAGCTGTGTTCCTGTTTTATAAGCTCTAGAGGGAATCCGTTGTCTTGCCTTTCCCAGCACCCAGAAGAGCCACTGTATCATCCCCGCTGACTTAGAGTATGTGGGATGGAAGAGAGCAGTGGTTAAACATAGGATCTCTGATTCAGAAGGCCTGAGTTTGAATCCTAGCATCTCTATTAACTTTGACCTTGAGAAGTTGCCTATAATAATTCTGTGCCTTAATTTCCTTTTCTTTGAAACTGGGATCATGATGGTCTGTAACTCGTGAGGCATTTAGAAGGATTACATGAATTAATCCATGTAAGGACTTGCAACAGCTATTGGAAAGTAGAAGTATTCAAGAAATGGCAGCATTTGTTATTCCTATTATGATCATTAGACCAGCCTGTAGAGACACTGAAGCTGTTGCTTCCAAAGGGAGAGGGCACAGTATGACCTTGGAGTGAGTTAAAGTGTAATTTAATAAGAATAATAATTTCAATAAGAAAAAGCACAAGATGGGGCACTGGGGTGACTCCCTCGATTATGCTTCTGACTTTTGATTTCAGCTCAGGTTATGATCTCAAGGGTCGTGAGGTTGACCTCCACCCTGGCATCTGAGCTGGGCACAGAGCCCGCTTGGGATTCTTTCTATCTCTCTCCTTCTGCCCCTCCCCCTGTTCTCAGCACTACTACTGCCATTCCCACTTCTTTCTAAAATAAATAATTTTCTTAAAAAGAAGAAGACATTTTTTAGTAACAGGCAAGAGTATGGTTAGTTGAAGAGTAGAAATAATGTTCATTAAATATCCCTTAGTATGATCCCAGTTGCTTAGTGCCATAAAACACTTAATCTGGAATCTGGAAAAGAAAATTCTTCAATGATATTCACTTGTACTCAAGGCTACTGAGAGTTGTTTTCATATCTCCTTTTGGCTTAAGTCGAGTTCTCTGGAAGTCGATACTGAAATTAGGATTTTTGTTCAAGTGATATCCCAGGAAGAGGGAAGTGATGGGAGCAGGAGAAAGAAGAAATATGGTCTCAATGATAGACTAATTTCAGTTTGAGACCCCAAGGAAGCTCTGAGCAAAGGTTAGACCAACCAGTTATTTCCATGTGGAGCAAGGGAAGCAGCCTGTTCCCATGTATGTTCCCAGGCCCGTGTGCCCAGGTCTGGGTGAGGGACATCTTTTGAGGTGAGATAACAGCAGTTCAGCAATTTTCTGTGCATGGGGCAGCTGTGAGTTGCTATCAGCTAACCCACACAGCAGCTGGAGAATGGGGGGCACTGGCCAGTACAGGAGACCTGAGGAAGATATCAATGCCATCTGCTACATACTTGACAACTTCTTCGTGAATAGGATCTTCTC
Source organism: Enhydra lutris kenyoni (assembly GCF_002288905.1). Taxonomy (NCBI): domain Eukaryota; kingdom Metazoa; phylum Chordata; class Mammalia; order Carnivora; family Mustelidae; genus Enhydra; species Enhydra lutris. The sequence continues at coordinate 11,529,225 of NW_019154124.1, read as the reverse complement.
ATTCATATTGCCCTCTACTCCTCTGGACCAGTCATGAGTCAAAAAAAAAAAAGACTTCTGCTATATTCAGTATACACATACACACATATCCATTTATATATGTATGAATGTAGGTGGCTAACATTATTGAGCTCTTATTAAGTACAAGATACTTATTATCACTTGAGAAGGATAAATTCATTTATTCCTCAGAACCCAGGTAATCAATTTCATTACATCATTATCTAGCTAAGATAATGAAAAAATCAAAAAGAGAATTGGTGAATATCAAAAAGCTGGAAAGTATAAAAGCCAACGTCAAGGAGCACCTGGGTGGCTCAGTGGGTTAAAGCCTCTGCCTTTGGCTCAGGTCATGATCCCAGGGTCCTGGGATCAAGCCCCACATTGGGCTCTTTGCTCAGCGGAGAGCCTGCTTCCCCTGCTCTCTCTGCCTGCCTCTCTGCCTACTTGTGATCTCTTTCTCTCTGTCAAATAAATAAAAATAAAATCTTAAAAAAAAAAAAAAAGCCGACATCAAATTTAAGGACCATCTCAGAAACCATGTTCTAAATGGAACTAAAATAAATATACTACCTTTTTTTTTTCCTAGCCCTTTCCTTCTTTGGGCTCATATATAAATTCTAGAGAGTAGAAGGCAATTTACACAGAATAATTCTACTCACATCATGTCCAAAATATTGTCTTTGGACCAAGTTCTCTCATGGTTCAAAGTCAGTTTGATTTCAATTTAGGGTTTCATCTAAATTTTAAAGTTGACTCCTATTCTTAGATGATTTAAGTCTTAAACCTACAAGCCTGCAGTCTGCCTCAGAGAATCAGAAACCCTCTTAAAAATAGACCTTTCTGTGGCTAACTTACCAGTTCTTCAAACTTAACTCTTCCCAACTTATTTTCCGTATCCCTACTGTATCTACTGTATCTTGTGATCATTTTTTTTACATGTAATATTGTCTCAGTCATTATCAGAGATATGCTCTAAAGGTCACCTATACAAAGACCACTAAGGCAGCATGGAGATACAGGAGGAATGAAGAACAATGAGATATCTAAATAACACGGGTGAATCTGAATAAACACGAACTTGATAAAGCAGTAACAACAGTGTCTTATGGAGTTTAAAACACTTTTAATAATAATACATAAAACAGGAGTGACATAAATCCAGTTAATATGTTCCAATATTTTGGCATTGTCTAGGAAATGATTATTAGTTTATCTTAGACTTTAATAAGTCAATGACGTAATCACTAGGGTAACCACTAAAAGCATATGTAATTATAAGTCTAACAAGGCAGACAATATAGTAAGAAGAAAATAAGTCAGGGAATGAGGGAAAAGGCACACAAAAGAGATGTACAGAATGTAGAGAGCAAGATTTGAATTCAAATACAGAGGTAGAGTACATGTTAATAGGTTAAACACTATTAACATGTTAATAGGTTAAACACTCCAATTAACAGACAAGTATTGTCAAACTGAACTTTCTAAAAATTAAAAAAAAAACAAAACTATGCTGTTTACAAAAAAAGATATTCTTGATATAAAGACCGGAAGTAAAAGAATTTTTAAAAACATGAAAAAACTTTTTAAAAGCTGATATAACTCTGCTTATATATAGCAAGAAGCGTTGCCATCAATAAAGACATATTTCATAAGTAAAGTTTCAATTCATTAGGAAGATACAACAATCCTAGATTTTTACATACCTAATAATACTGCATCAAGATATATAAAACAAAACCATAGAAAACTAATAAATCCACATCCAGAGTTGGAGATTTTAACACAAATCCCTGTGAAACTAATAGAACAGATAAAACTCAATAAGGATATGGAAGCTTTGAACAACAGGACAATCAAAGTTGACCTAATTAACATATTAATAAACATTACATCTACACAAAATGGAATTAATGTTCAAGTTCGCACAGAGCATTTAACAAAATGATTATTTACTGGTCCAAGCAAATCTCAACATTCTTCAGAGTACGAAAATAACAGTGTTTTCTCCAATCACAGACCAATGGAGCTAGAAATTAAAAGCCAAAAAAACAAAAACAAAAACAAAAAGCAGGGGCACCTAGGTGGCTCAGTGGGTTAAAGCCTCTGCCTTCAGCTCGGGTCGTGATCCCGGGGTCCTGGAATCGAGCCCCGCATTGGGCTCTCTGCTCAGCGGGGAGCCTGCTTCCCTTCCTCTCTCTCTCTGTGTGCCTCTCTGCCTACTTGTGATCTCTATCAAATAAATAAATAAAATCTTTAAAAAAAAAAAACAAAAAAACAAAAAGCAATACCCCCACCTTACCAAAATCCTCATAGGTTTGACGGTTAAATAATAATCTTCTGAATGACTTAGTGACTTAATCACAATATTTAAGAAATCTAAAGATTTTTAAATGAAATGACCACAAAATATTTCATATCAAAACATATGGAATGCTGCTAAAGCCGCATTTAGAAATGTATAGAGAAGAAAAATTCCTAAAAAATCAATAAGCTAGCATCCATCTTGGGAAGCAGTGAGTGCATATAGCAATCAGGGCTTGGTTTCTATATTTTATTCCTCTTTAAAAGAAACCAGAGTGCTCACTTCGGCAGCACATACACTAAAAGAAGCCAGAGACTCCTGTCCATATGGAAGTGCTTGATTACAGTTTAGGAGCAGGAAGAGTACTAGGTAAACCTGGGATATCCTATTACGCCTGAAAGTAAGGAAATTATCTGAGATGAGTGGGATTCAAAGACACAGAGTATTTGATTTGAAGAGACTTGTGGATTTTTGTACATTGAATTAGGAATTCCCTAAGTAACCTTATTATTGAGTGAGAAGGAAGGAGGAAATGAAAGAGAGGGAGGGAGAGGATGGATGGGGAAAATAGGAAAGCTTGAATTTATAGGAAAATGTCTCTTTTAATAAACGTATAAGGACTCATTACATGAGAAAAATAACCATCTTGCGTCAGTTGATCATATCAGTGGTGAAACCATTGGGTGAAAAGTAGTTGGGGAACAGGACATTTGGAACTCACAAAATGCTAGTCTATGGATGACTTATCTATTACAAATGCATAGCTTTTTACAATGAAGAAATTAAGCAGTCCCCATCTCAACCAGGTGATCAAATTTAGTGTCACCACAAATTGGACAATATAACATTATGTTCCTGAAGTTTTCAGGCAATAAAAACAGTATACGTCATTGCCTATGAAGTGTCTTTGCCAAGAATTTATCTGACTTGAATCTAATTATGTGGAAATCACTCAGACAAATTCAGAATAAGGGACATTTTACAAGATGACTGGTCTGGACTCGTCAATAAATCAGTCAGTGTCATGAAAAACAAGGGCAAGTGCACTGTTCTAGATTAAAAGAGACTGAAGAGACAAAATAATCAATGTTAATATATAAACATTCACTGGATCTTGTATCTGAAAAAAAAGGTAACAGTTATTTTGCAGACAGAAAAAATTTAATGTGGACTGTATGAAATCATAGTCCATTCTCTTATAGATGAAAATAGTTACATTCCTTTTTTTTTTTTTTTAAGATTTTTATTTATTTATTTGACAGAGAGATCACAAGCAGGCAGAGAGAGAGGAGGAAGCAGGCTCCCCTAGAGAGCAGAGAGCCCAATGCGGGGCTCGATCCCAGGACTCTGAGATCATGACCCGAGCCGAAGGCAGCGGCTTAACCCACTGAGCCACCCAGGCGCCCCACATTCCTTTTTTTTTTAATACCTGTTGTAACAGATCGCCCAAAACTTGGTTTAAAACAACAAATGTATTAAAGAAGCCCCATACTGGTCTAATGGAGCTAAAATCAAAGTGTTGACAGAGCTGCATTCCTGGTGGTCCGGAAGGAGAATTTATTTCCTTGCCTCTGTCAGCCTTCAGAGGCCACGAACAATGGTAGCTCTGGAGCTCTCTTTCTCCATCTTTTAAGTTAACAATATTCCATCTCTCTAACCTGTCTTCCCTCTCACATCACCCTCTAACCACAGCAGGGGAAGAATTCCTACTTTTAAGGATCCATGTGATTAGGTCAGTCCCACTCACATCCCCAGGATAATTTTCTCGTCTCGAGGCCCTTAATTTAATCACATCAGCAAAGGTAACTATTCCCAGGTTCTCCATACTGGGGGTGGATTTTTTTTTTTAATTTTAAATTTTTTTTTTTTAAGGTGGGAAGGGAGGCAGAAGGTAGAGTATCACTCCACCCAACTCAGGTATTATGGTCACTTGGGAAATTATTTTTTTTTAAGATTTTATTTATTTATTTGACAGACAGAGATCTCTTTCCACCACAGACAGGTGGCTCTCTCTTTTTCTGCAGAGAAGCAGCAGAGAGAGGAGGAAGCAGGCCCCCTGCTGAGCAGAGAGCCCGATGCTGGGCTCCATCCCAGGACCCTGAGATCATGACCTGAGCCTGGAGGCTTTAACTCACTGAGCCACCCAGGTGCCCCAGAAATTATTTTTATTCTTAGGAGAAACATGTTTAACTATTTAGGAAAAAGTCCACAACTTATATGTGTGTGTGTATATGTGTGGGTAACCAAATGTAGCAAGATGTTAAGAACAGTTGAATCTAGATGGGATCTTTATGGTTGTTTTTTGTCCTGTTCTTTTTACTCAACTGTAGGTTTAAAATTTTTCAAAAGAAAAGTGCTTTTGAGCTTCTTCAGTCCCCAGATAACACAGGACATATCTGATTTTAGAATGATTTCAAAAAAGAAAAAATGGTGACAATGTTAAGACCGGGTATCTCAATAAATGCGTGTAAAAGTAAATACAGAGAGAGACAACTAGAATGAAGATAAAGTTGTAATTCATTTTTTTTTTTTTTAAAAAGCAGTCACTCATATTTCTTGGAAAAGTTGTGGTTTTTAGGAGACATGATGACCTTGGGTTTGGCCATTTAAATAGAATTATAAAATGGATTTGTTTTGTCTCAGAGTGTACTTGTCTGACATTGATGTCCTCTGAAAATGTTTTTCAATGGAACAACGACATGCCTTAGCTTTGAGTGACAGGCCGGCTTCTGACAGCACTGACTAGCTGTAAAGGTCAGACAAGTTTTGAAAGTCAAGGGCTGCTCCTTCCTTCCTTCCTTCCTTCCTTCCTCCTGGTTCCTTTCTTCTTCCCTTGTGGTTTGCTGGTTTTCTTTAGTGTTGGGCTTGAATTCCTTTCCCTTTATTTTTTATGGATCTTTTACAGATTTTTTTATCTGTTACCATTAAGTTCATGTATAACATTTATGCCTAGAGTAGCCTGGACAAAGTTGATGGTAGTTTAAGTCTGAACCCATACTAAAAGCTCTAAATTTGAACTACCCCCCCCACCACGCTTAAGTGTATGATGTCGTATTAGCATCATTTTGTTTTGCGAATCCCTCGAATACTTTCTATAGATATAATTGATCTTACTGTTTCTGTGCTTTAACATCCATATCACTTCTATATTTCCTTTCATAATTTTCTTACTCCTAATTATTGCCTTTTCTTTCCACTCAAGGAATTTCCTTTAACATGTATTATAAGGCCGGTTTACTGATGATGAACTCCTTTAACTTTTGATTGTCTGAGCAACTCTATCTTCTATTCTGAAGGAGAACCTCGCTAGATAGAGTATTCTTGGTTGCAGATTTTTTCTTTTAGTATTTGAATATATCCTGCCACTCCCTTCTGGCCTGCAAAGTTTTTGGGATGTTTTGTTTTCTGTTAAATGAATGCTCAAAACATAGCCACAAGTGAGTTCATTTTAACTCCAGTGATAAATTTGCAGAATGTTGTCCTTAAAAATGATAAATAACCTACGACAAACATTTCAAGGAGAATTAATATTCACACTCATGCCTTCCTTCGACAAATATTTTGAAAGTCTAGTAGATAGAGAGTACTCTGAGTAACCCTGAGAGGAAAATGAAGATGAGTAGGGGACAGTAGTTTTCTTAAAAAACAAACAAAAACTCTACCCTTTGATCATACATGTGATAGGTATTTCCAACTTAGGCTGTTTATTATAAATAAGGAAAAACTGTCACCATATTTATTAACCTGCTCTTTGTTTAAAGCCAAATTATAATTACTCATATATAGTAACTTAATGTTAAGAATAGTATCAGGGAAGCCTTATAGAATTATTTAGCTTGGTACATACATATTGTGAAATTCATATATTCTCTCCCACAGATTCATGTCAAGGCTGTTATACACTGAGTTGTCAGTAGAAATAAATTAGTGGCTGAACTTAACCAAAGAAATCAGTGTTAAATAATATATTACCAACAGCAGCTCCCCATAAGGATTACCCAGCCATATAGTAATATATGCTCTCCATTCACATTGATACAGGAATGATATGAAACCAGAATTGTGCCATATGTAGTCTTGGACATTCATGTGTAAAATAAATACTTCTTAGTGAGTTTTTTTCCATTAAGTCATAGCAAAATGTGATGGTGGGAATCACTGTTACTACTGCTAGCGTCATTAGCCTTTTATATTCCGTAAAAGCAATCCTCTGAAAGGAAACTGTTCTCAGGGGAAAACATACCATTTAAATGTGGTATTAACAAAAGTAACCGATCTGCTGAAAAACTGCCCTCTAAGTCACACGTAGGCTTTTCATTATTAGTCACTCCTGGGAGGTGCATTTGACTGAGTACATCTGTATGAGTTTAAAAAAATTCCCAGGTTACCCAGAAAGAATGAAAAAGTTCCTCTTTTTGGCTAATGGTCACTCAGACTTCCAACAGGATCGGGACGTTAAACTTTCTGAATTTCACCTTAATGTAGCTTTCATGCGTTTTGTTCATTTTCTGATTGTTTAGTTACTTACTATTGAGATTTGAGAATTCCTTATTGTTTTAGACTCTACTTTTGAGTCATTAGGCTTTAATACTTCTTCAGTCTTGCCCTCTCTCCACTTTTCTTTCAGGACTTCTGGAACAGCAGTAGGGGTGGATCTTGTGTTACTATCCCACAAGGCCCTGAGGCTCTGTTTGGTCTTGGTTTTTTGCCCCCGGCGGGGGGAGGGGGGGTGTCAGAGGGAGAGAAAGAATCTTTTTTTTTTTAAGATTTTATTTATTTGTTTGACAGACAAAGATCACAAGTAGGCAGAGAGGCAGGCGGGGGCGGGGGTGGGGGGAGCAGGCTCCCTGCTGAGCAGAGAGCCCCACACGGGGTTCAATCCCATGATCCTGGGATCACGACCAGAGCGGAAGGCAGAGGCTTTAACCCACTGAGCCACCCAGGCGCCCCGAGAAAGAATCTTAAGCAGGCTCCAACCCCAGCACAGAGCCAGTGTGAGGCTCGATCTCACGACCCTGAGATTCTGACCTGAGTCAAAGTCAAAAGGCGCTTAACCCACTGAGCCACCCAGGCACCCCTGTTATTTATTTGTCTGCTTGTTTATTTATTTATTGTCTATTTTCCTTCTGTTGTTGCATTGGGTGATTTCTGTTGTTGTATTTTACACTTCACTGAATCCTTCCTCCATCTTCTTCACTCGGCTGTTGAATCCATCCCCTGAATTTTTAACTGCGGTTATTGCGTACTTCGCTCCTACAGTTTCCGTTTGATTATATTTCCTTCTTTCCCGAGAGTACTTCCTTTCTGAAACTTTCCTTTTTTTTTTTTCTATTTCAAGCGTTTTTTTTTTAAGATTTTATTTATTGACAGAGATCACAAGCAGGCAGAGAGGCAGGCAGAAAGAGAGGGGGGAAGCAGGCTCCCCGCCGAGCAGAGAGCCCGATGAGGGGCTTGATCCCAGGACCCTGAGATCACAACCTAAGCCAAAGGCAGAGGCTTTAATCCACTGAGCCACCCAGGCGCCCCCGATTTCAAGCATGTTTTAATGTATGCTGAGTCATTTTTAAAATCCCTGCTTTAAAATCTTCGTCAGATATTTCTGTGTCATCTCAGTGTTTATATTTATTGTCTTTTTAAATTCAAACTGTGGTCTTCATAGTTCTCTATATAGTATAATATTTCAGGTATTAAATTATGAGACTGGATTTCATGGACACCTTTTTGAGTTGGCTTTCTCTGACACTGCTACAGCTGGGGACAAAAGTGAGGGGCACTTTTTTTTTTTTTTTAAAGGTTTCTTTTCTTTTTAAGGTTTTATTTATTTATTTATTGACAGACAGAGATCACAAGTAGGCAGAGAGACAGGCAGCGAGAGAGAGAGAGAGAGAGAGAGAGAGGCAGGCTCCCTGATGAGCAGAGAGCCCAATGTGGGGCTTGATCCCAGGACCCTGAGATCATGACCGGAGCAGAAGGCAGAAGCTTTAACCCACTATGCCACCCAGGCGGAGGGGCACTTTTTTTTTTAAAGGATTTATTTATTATTTGATTGAGAGAGAGCACAAGTAAGGGGAGTGGGAGAGGGAGAAGCAGGATCCCTGCTGAGCAGGGACCCTGATATGGGACTCAATCCCAGGACCCTGAGATCATGACCCTAGCTGAAGGCAGATGCTCAACCAACTAAGCTGCCCAGGCGTCCTGAAAGTGAGGGGCACTTTATTAGCACCAGCTAGGGTTAGAAATCCAACTTCCCATCTGGCCTCCATTGAGACTGGGAGGGTCTTTTTTTGCTGGGCAGGGTAGAGTTCCGGACCACTCTAGGCCTCTGCGGATACCACCCTGGCTGGGAAAGTTAGGTGTGCTTCCTTTCAACTGAGTGGAAGTAGGAGTTCTGGCGCCCAGGAACATCAGGACCGGAAGTGACCTCCTTATCACTAGTCCTCGTCCACATCACCCGGGTGGGGAGGGGAAGGTAGGGGTTCACTCACTGTAGCTGGTCGTGGAAGACCATGCTCCCCACACAGTCTCCACTGACATTGTGGAAAGAGGGCACTCCTTACCACACAGTGGGCATGAAGGCCTAGCTCCCAGCCTGGGCTTCCCTGGCCTTCCCACCAAGACGGTGGGTTGGGGAACCTTGTTACAACCTGGAGATAATTTTTCCTCAGCCTTTGCTGATGAGGGAGGCAAAGCTGGAGCCCTAGTTTTTCCTCTGGTGTTTGGCTGGAGTAGAGCAGTTATTTATTGCTTAACATGTTTCTCTCTGCCTGAGCTGCCCATTTCCTAGTCATTTGGCTAAAGAGAGCAGGCTTTTGTTGGAGTTATTTTTGTCTGCCCCATTTGTATTTCCAGGTTGCCACTTTTCCAGCCTCCAGTCTGAGATATATGAGGCAAAAAGAAAACCCACTCTTTGACATCATGCTTTATATTCTGGTCCCAGGATCTCAAGCTGGCCTGCCTTCTCCTCTCTGCCTTTGAGTTTTGTTATTTTTTGTTTTATATGTAATGTCTAGGATTTTTAGTTGTAATTAATAAGAGGGCTCTGAGGAAAAAAAAAATGTCTATTCCATCTTCCTGGAAGTGGAAATCCAAAAATAAATTTGTATTTTCAAATTGATAGCTTTTATTTATCACAGATTTTATCAGGAGAACAGCAAGACTATTTGATGGAAGTCTCATGTGACCTTCAACATCCAGTTGATTTGGGTAGTTTTTTAATTTTTATTTTTCTTTTTTCTTTTCTTTTCTTTTGTTTTTTTAAGCTTCAAATTGAGAAAATTCTACTTGACACAAATAATCAGTTACCCTGATATCTCTTTTATTCCACCTATGACTCGCAGGCTACAATCATCCACTGCCTGTTTTGGTAAGGAAGGTTGGCCTGGATCATAGGCACAACCATTGATTAACATATTATGTATAGCTACTTTGCAGTACAATGGGAGAGTTGAGTAGTTGTGACAGAGACTTTATGGTGCACAACACTGAAAATAATTACTATCTATGCCTTTGAAGAAAAACTTGTCAATTCCTGTTTACAGTGTTCTGCTTTACCTTCTCAGGACACTAGGATATTAATCTAGCCCAGAAACTGACATGAGAAAGAGTAGACTATCCTTATTTCAAAGATGTGTTAGTAACTATATTCAGTAATTGATTATTTTGGTCAATAAATGAGCGCTTAGTCATTTTAACATTTATTAATTGATGAAAAATATTTTTAGATTGCTTTTCCTTAATCTGATACATACAATATTGTCAACTAAAAAAATAATAAATTTCTCAGTTTTAAAGTTAGAACTTCCTGTTAAAATATGTTGAGTCTACAACTGTGAACTTGTTTTAATTGCTTATACTTTGTAATCTTCGTTGAAGATTGCAAGATTCAGACTCTGGATTACCTGGTAGAATTTTCCTGAGCAACACGCAAATAAGTACAATTACACCCCAGGTGAGAGAGAGGCCAAAGGTGAAGTCAGGGAGAAAGATATGAGCATAACTGTGAAATTCTTTTCCTTGTTCAGTAAATTTGAGGAATAGCTAGGAAACTGTCAGGGCTACCAAGATTAAAGGAGGAGGAGATTGATGGGAGTTGAGTTCAGATAGGTGACTGTGGACTAGGTCACATAGGACCTCCTCTGCCACGGTAACACCTTACAATGTACTCTAAGTGAATGGAACAGCCACTGCTGGGAGGTGTTGGGCAGAGAGAGGAATTACAGGACTCCACCAAGGTTTTGAAAGGAACACTTTAGCTGACATGTGAATTGGCTGTAAGAAAGTAAGAAGATCAGAGGAATACCAGTTAGGGGACTCTTGCAATAGTCCAGGCAAGAGAGAATATTGATTTGGGCTAGGGTGGTGTAGAGTAAGAATTTGATGGACCTTGGTCCCTGGTTCCTGGGAGGTAGCCTCAAATCCTTGGACTTTCCTGGGTGATAGAAATGTTTTGTTTTCATGGTGGATTCTGATAATTGATACTAACAAGGTGACTCATGAGAGACTCCTGCTTAGTTTAAGGTGAGAAGATGACTCAGAATGGTGGCTATTCAGGCCAGAGACCAACAGTATGGCTAGAAGACTGGGACTTTGAGCTACATACCAATCAACCTGACCTCTAGGGAAGAGAGGGGTCTGAAGACTGAGTTCATTCATGTGTGCAATGATTTAGTCAGTCATGCCTACAGTGAAACCCCAATAAAGGAGGTGGATACCAAAGCTCAGATACAGAGCTGTGTTTATAGAGATTTTACAGAAGGAGACCAAATGCCACTAGGTTACCCTTTGGGTGCATTAGTAAGGATGCTGCCATGTTTAGAGAATCATGTTTATTTTTGATATTATGCATTTTCCCTTAGAGGCATATAATTATATTTGACAAGTTGTTGACCCTGAATATAAAATAAACAGAGTTTATAACACTAATGTGGATGTGGGAATGTCCCACAATATGGCGTATCGATATTTGCATTTAATAAATCCTGGGGTAATTATGGTGTGACCCTGGCCACATTTCTGCATATGATGGTGCCTTGGACTTTTATAGTATATATGTTTGCTTTTATAGGAGATTAAATGAACACTATGTTTTCCAGTAACTACATTGTCACTTAAATTTAGAGAATTGGATGCACTTTGACCTGACAATGCCATGGCTTTAAACAGTTTCAAGTGTATGTGTCAAATCACAAAGAGCCATAGTCATATGAAGTGATTGGTTAGACTGCGTGTTCAAATAAGCACATACAGCTTCAAAGAATCTGTAGATCTTAATTTGGACCGAAAAATTACAGACTTCAAAACTTCAACTGAGCAATTCTTGCAGATAGGAGAACAGCACTGGATAAACAAACACACGTAGCTAGTGATAAAAACATTACAGATTTTCAATGTCACTTTAAAGTTGCTACTGTAAAAATTGAGAACGACCAATTACGAGCAAAGGGGAATTTGTGACCTCTCTATCATCTATCTATCTTAAATGCCAGATAAATGAAATCTTTGAGCTATGCGTGTATATGTAGAATAAAATAGTTTTTAGGGCACCAGACGACTCCATTACAGGTGATAGAAAGGAATTTGTAATTATCAATTAGAGTGCCATCTTTTTAGTAGAAAATTCTAGCATTTGAAGATACCGTGACTATAGTTATGTGAGTAAACTTGAGGCAGCAGTAGATGTTTTCAATAAGAGAATTGTATGTTGCTCTTGGATTTTTTCCAAGCTCTTTCAAAGATTTATATAAAACCAGCCAAATGTTTGATGATTTGTCAGCAACTCTATATTGCAGAAAATTTAGGAGCAGTATACAGAGTTTATCTAATAGAAAGGAACGAAAGGAAAATGTTCTTTTGCGTTATGTTTAATGCAAACATTGAAATTAATTGGGTGATTCAAATGCTTGGAATTACAGGACTCGTCATTTTTAAAATTATCACTCTGGTTTTCAGGTCATAAAAGGATGTTGAATTACATCAGCTGGAGTCATGCAGGAGGCGTGCCCTCATTCTGAGTCTGTAAACAGATATGAGCTCATTGGCCTAACTGGCTTTGGTCCCAATGGTATTTAAAAAGATAGGGAGACTTGCTCAAATAAACTTATTGAAGATAGTAGGAAAGTAATTTTGAATCTATATATTTAAAAAGCAAGGAGTATAGCAGTTATTTTGGTTTATCTGCAGATGTTGATTATTTCTACTTGAAACCTAATTTGGAATTCAGTCAACAAATGTCAAGGCACACTGATATGGATATAAAAAATGATGAGTAATGGGGCATCTGGGTGGCTCAGTAGGTTAAGCATCTGCCTTTGGCTCAGGTCATGATCCCAGGTCCTGGGATCAAGCCCCACATCAGACTCCTTGCTCAGCGGGGAGCCCACTTCTCCCTCTCCCTGCCTCTCTCCCCGGCTCATGCTTGCTCACTCTCTCCCTCTGACAAACACATAATTAAAATCTTTTTTAAAAATGATGAGAAATCATTTCTGACCCTTAGGAAATGTGTGCTGTTGTGAAAAGTATAGGACATATTCACATGAAAAATAATTTGTGCAAGACACTGCAGTTGTCCGGCAGAGCTATAACTCTCTCTGACCTGGGATAGTAAGATAGAGCTGTTTCCAGTGAGGAGAAGGTGAGCTGGCCCTTGAAGGACACATCACAGCTGGCTATGCTAAGGGGATCCGGCAAGGCAAAGGATCAAGCAAATGCTATGTGTGTTTGGAAGTGACAAAGAGATTTATTTCCCAGGATATTGAATGTGCGTGATAGAGCAGTGGAAATGAGATTGGGCTTCACCTATGGAGGATATTAAATGCAGGATTGAGAAGTATGGATCCAAAACATTGTATTAATATTTTCATTTGGTTCCTGAGTTACTCCATCTGTAAATCAAAATGTGAACTTAAGATCTGGATCAATTGAAAAGTGATGAACTTGTTTACCTGAAAACAGCAGTTGGTCATTACAGATCTCTTTTCTTTGACCTGAGAGATTCTTCAAAAGCAAACTTGATGTCGACATTTAAAACCATTGGTTTGGGGCCCCTGGGTGGCTCAATGGGTTAAAGCTTCTGACTTCGGCTCAGGTCATGGTCTCAGGGCCTGTGATCGAGCCCCGCATCAGGCTCTCTGCTCAACGGGGAGCCTGCTTCCTCCTCTCTCTCTGCCTGCCTCTCTGCCTACTTGTGATCTCTGTCTGTCAAATAAATAAATTTTTTAAAAATCTTAAAAAAAAAAAACCATTGGTTTAAGGGGGGGGAAAGGATGATATAAATATCCTTATCAGTCTTAAGTATGAATTCAAGTTCTAAAAGAAGATTTCTCTATAAAAAATAGTAAAATTAAATAGATAAACAAAAGAGGATTTATCACTGTTGAAACGTCCTCTGAGCTAATTTCTTCATACCACCCCACAACAGTACATGGTGGACATTTGTGGTTTGTCTGCCCGACATTCCTTCCTTTTATTCACTCCAGTGTTGCTACTCCATTGTAACTGATTTGGCAGAACTGCCAGTGAAAAGACCCAGACCTTCTCTAGCCTCGGGAGGGACACATGAATGAAGAGGAAAAAACCTTAGCAGAATGCCACAAACCATAAAACAGGCAAAACATCCTGATGTGTTGCATTCTAGCAAGAAGGTTTATTGGCTTCTGTGACTTAGCCTCCAGGAGATCTTCTCTTTCCTGTGCACTGGGACACAGGCTCTCTAGTTTTCTCTTCACATCCGCCAAGAAGTTCCTTTTTGTTTTTTCCCTTAAGTTTTCCACAGAGAGTTTTTATGGCTTATAGTTGATGATACTGACGAGTACCGGGCAGCTTCTAGTAATGGCTGGGAGGTTTTAGTCTGACACGCTGTTGTTGATAGGTTCTATTTTGGACCTTCTACTGTCTCATAAAGTGACAGTATTATTCATTATCTTAAACTGGGGCACTTTTGAGAGTAAAAATGAGCAACATTAAAAATTAATCTGTAACAACAGATGTAAAGCCAAACCGGAGCATAAGTCTTACCCTTTGTGACAGCGTATCTTGTGTAAAAAACTTCAGATAACAAGTTCTGGTTTGCATTTCCGCTCATCTGAAAATGTCATCAGTGATTCTGTTAAATAATAAATAGTGGAATTCTGAATTCCCTCATAAAATTATTGAAGAAAAAGAGTTATTTGAAAAATAAAAAACATCTGCAGGCTGATTTTCTCCTTAATGGGTTTTAATGAAAAGTTATTTGGATAGTTGTTGACAAACTATGACATCAGATGTGTCCTCAGTGCCATTGTTGGGAATTCTTGTCATTCTAGTAAGATTATTTTACAGTTGCTTACTTCTCATTATGGTAAAAACAAAATCGAAATCAGTATCAATTAACATAAACGATTGAACTTAAAAACAAAAATTGATTTTTTTCATTCATTAGCTATTTCACGGAAAACTGAAATATATTTCAAACTTTCAAATAAGGTTAGTAAAATGTGTGTACATCGATCCATCTTGTGTCAAGTTTATAATATTTTTTCACTTTGTTAGGATTTTAAAATTGATTTAAAGGTGAACATTCAGGGGTATGTGGATGGCGTGGTTGGTAGAGTGTGCAGATCTTGCTCTTGGGGTTGTGAGTTCAAGCCTTACTTTGAGTGTAGAGATTATTTAACTATACGATCTTTTAAAAAATAATAAAAATAAAGGTAAACACTCAGAAGAATATAAATTACTATTTCCCTCCACAAGGATCTTGAGAATGTATTTTGGAGGTATGAAACCCTCAACAAAAATGCTTAATTAGAGAAGAAGTGGGTGGGCACCTGCGTGGCTCAGTTGGTTAAGCCACTGCCTTTGACTCAGGTCATGATCCCAGAGGCCTGGAATCGAGGCTGCATCAGGCTCCAGCTCCATGGGGAGTCTGCTTCTCCCTCTGACCTTCTCCCCTCTCAGGTGCTCTCTCTCAAATAAATAAATAAAATTTTTTAAGAAAAGAAGTGGGTGTCACAACTCATGACTTGAGTCCCTAATCTGTTAACATCATTAAGACAATAAAGTAAATCCATTTTCTTTCTATGACTGAAAAACTGTTCTACATGAGTTTGGAGATGTGACTAAATCATTCAACCTTGTTCTGTGAAACAGTCCTTAACCAGAGAGAGGAGAGGCTCTGGTGCCCCGACTAGAAGGGGTAATGCAGTACTGGGTTAAGGCCACTAGAGGGTGAGGTGAAAAACACAGCCGCAGTTCCCAGCATGAATGTATTTCTGCAGAACAACACTTCATTGGATCAATATATGACAATTTATATTTACAAGTACTATTTATCTTCATAGAATTTCATTATAGGAAGTCATACTAATACTTTGAGATAATTTATAAACACAGTGATTTGATGACTTGATTTGAGCCAACTAACTAGAAATGGAGCTATGACATTTTGTGACTTATTTTTAAAGCGATTTATAAACTAAAAGCTAAGACTCATTAGTTTTATGCTTTAGTTCAGATTTTTTTTTAAGATTTTTTTTTTAAAGATTTTATTTATTTATTTGACAGACAGAGATCACAAGTAGGCAGAGAGGCAGGCAGAGAGAGAGGAGGAAGCAGGCTCCCGGCTAAGCAGAGAGGCGGGGCTCGATCCCAGGACCCTGGGATCATGACCTGAGCGGAAGGCAGAGGCTTTAACCCACTGAGCCACCCAGGCGCCCCTTTTTTAAAGATTTTATTTATTCATTTGAGAGAGACAGCACAAGCAGCGGGAGAGGCAGAGGGAGAAGGCGGCTCTGGGATCGATCCCGGGACCCTGGTATCGTGACCTGAGCTGAAGGAAGATGCTTAACCATCTGAGCCTCCCAGGCAACCCTTAGTTAGGGTTTTTTATCATTTAGATAAATTTGACAGATTTAACTTATGAAAATAAACCAATACCTATGTTAAACATGTGAAGTCTGTTATTCAAGCATAATCACACACTCTGTGATAGAACAGAAATCTCTTTAGGAGTATACTTAGGGAGAATGTTTAGAATGATTACAATTCCTGATAAATCCTAAATTCACTTTCTAAGCATCACTAGCCTCTTCAGAGTGTCTCCATTTTAATCATATGTTAGATTTATTTAAATCAGTTTCATTGGGGCGCCTGGGTGGCTCAGTGGGTTGAGGCCTCTGCCTTTGGCTCAGGTCATGATCTCAGGGTCCTAGGATCGAGCCCCGCATTGGGTTCTCTGCTCAGCAGGGAGCCTGTCTCCCCCGCCCCCAGCCCCGTCTGCCTCTCTGCCTACTTGTGATCTCTCTCTGTCAAATAAATAAATAAAATCTTTAAAAAAAATCAACTTCATTAAACATTTCCAGCTAGACATCATTTACTTCTTTAATTTTTTTAACCCAAAACTCCTGTTGGAAAATGTATCATCTTTGGGTATATGTTTCTTTTTCAAATTTTACTTGTATCAATTTCATAGGCTCCTTAATACTATTTTCAATTATAAGCATGATGACCACATTGAAGGCTGACGTTACTAAACCAGGCACTACTCAGAGGCCACAATGATCTTGTCTAATGAGCCAAAAATGATTTTGAGGGTGTAAAACAAATTAACTCATCCAGTCTTCAAAACAAGCCTGGGAGGAAGGCGCTTTCATTGTCTTGATTCTGTAGATAAGGAAACTGAGCAACAGAGAATTAACAACTTGCTTCTTATCTCATGCCAGTAAGGAGTGGGGCCAGGATTCCAACTCAGGCAATTTAGCCTCTAATATGTTAATAGGTTTTCAACTTCAGTTGTTTTGAAGTACAAGAGATTGTTAAAAGTCCTCAAGTTCTCATCTATTTCCATGCAATCTTGAAGTTTACACCCATTTTTGGTTATTTATTATTCATTTCTAGATCTTAAATTCATATAATCTTAAATTTTGGTGATGATATGACATCCCTAAAAATCCTGCTTTCAGAGTGATTCAATCATAATCTCTTTTTAGTTTCATGTCATGTCGAAATGGTATATAAAATGTTGCCCCAGGCATCAAAAGATCCACCAGACATTTTTGACTCTCAGTTTTCATATTTGCTTTTGCTATTTTGTAAAAACTACATTAGCATAAACAATTATATAATTATTAATCATATCGATTTAGTAATGTCTAGTATTTATTTAATCACTACCATTTTCTTTTGATTCCTTGCCTGTCTTCCTTTTTCTGTGATAATAATGTTGGTGATACCGAACAATGTTCGTATGCTAACACATTACAGAGGCAGTTCACAACTATGGAAGAAAAGCCAAACCCATTTGACTAACATCAAAGATGGAAATTCTGTTCCTGACACTGTCACTTAAGTTATATCAAGCAAAGGACAACTTTCTGAGCTTCAGTTTCTTCACTTGAAAACTGAAGATAATTCCAAGTGAGGCAGCCCCACACAGTTTTCAGAAAATAAAAAATGTGTTGGATGACGTCCTGTGAGTTGGAAACCACGCAGTGGTGTGTTTGTTATCAGTGCTATGGTTAGTGTTACTTTAGTCTGAGATCAAAAATTTTCAAGAGATGAAGAAGGAACATGTAACAGCTTATAAGAAGTGTGTAGCATTGGCATGCCTGGGTAGCACATTTGGTTAAGCGTCCAACTCTCGATCTCAGCTCAGGTCTTGATCTCAGGTTTGTGGGCTTGCCCCGCTTGGGTTTCCCATTGGCGACCCCATATCAGGCCCCATGCTTGGCATGAAGTCTACTTTTAAAATAAAGTGTATAGTTCAGTCAAAGAATTTAAAAGTACTGTTTAAGTCAGGTAAATTCTAATTAAGATGATTGAAAGTAGTTTTGATAAAAAAAAAAAACAACCCACTAAATAGTTCACAGTTGAGTTCTATAAACTCTTAGATTCTGTGAAATAATGTAAAAAGGGATAAGATTTGAAAAAAAAAGTTAGATTCAAATTGTGGATGGTTTTAATATCCAGAACATCTGGGGACGCCTGGGTGGCTCAGTTGGTTAAGCAGCTGCCTTCGGCTCAGGTCATGATCCCAGCGTCCTGGGATCGAGTCCCGCATCGGGCTCCTTGCTCGGCAGGGAGCCTGCTTCTCCCTCTTCCTCTGCCTGCCACTCTGTCTGCCTGTGCTTGCTCTCTCTCTCTCTCTCTCTCTCTCTCTCTCTCTGACAAATAAATAAACAAAATCTTTACAAAAAAAAAAAAGAAAAAATATCCAGAACATCTGGCTTTGGTCTAAGAGTAAATTGGACTCACTGAATGTTTTCCAACAGAATAATGATGCAAGACCTGTAATTTAAGGACATTAATTTTACAGCAGTATTTGGGACAAGCTGTTAGTAAGAATTGAGAAGAAAGCCAATTATAACAGAGTAGGTAATAGATTAAGAAAACACCACGACTTTTAATAATTTGCTTCAAACTTGAAAAAAAATTAATGGTGGTAGGCAAACATAAATAAAAGAGGGAAATTTGAGTGTGTATGTGTTTTACTTTATTGCAAATAATTTAAGCTAATTTTAAAAGCTAGCTGTCTAGAGCAGTTAAGTGCTCTATTAAAAGATCCTACTAAATTGTAAATAGGTTTGCTGAGATAATTTCCTAGCTCCCATTTTAGTGAATTCCCTTGATCATTTAATGTGGAAAAAAAAAGCACTTACATAAATTTCCATAAGTGAATAATGATGTTTTGACTAAGTGCAATGTATTATCCACTTATCAGTAGTTTAGAAATTTAATTAACCATAATTTAACAATGCAATAGAGATGAACTCTTTTTGACTTCAGGCCCATAATATACCTTAGGGGTCATGCTATAGACAATTTTGTTTGTGGTGCTATAGTGACATAAAACCAATGAGTGGA
Organism: Enhydra lutris kenyoni; assembly: GCF_002288905.1. Taxonomy (NCBI): domain Eukaryota; kingdom Metazoa; phylum Chordata; class Mammalia; order Carnivora; family Mustelidae; genus Enhydra; species Enhydra lutris. The sequence continues at coordinate 11,510,087 of NW_019154124.1, read as the reverse complement.
TCACAGCAGCTGTGTGGAGGGTAGGGTCTAAAAACAGAAGCAGTGGGCTACAATTTTCCTGGAAAAGGTCAGAAGAGCACTATTAAGGTATTTTCACTTCCATTTGGTAATGAAGAAATGATAGGCTGACCAGAGTGAGACAACCAAATGAAATCAAGGAAGCAAGAGGTATCACCAGATCAACCAGACAGAATGAGCAAGTCTTTGAATTAAGTACAGAATGATTACAAGGCAGAACACTGCGCTTTTCGTCACAGCTTTTCAGTTGCAAGGATAATGTACGGTGATCATACAGACACTCACTTGAACGTGGCTAACCCTTCGCGAGAAATTCATTTGGGTTTGTTTGTCTCTTCATGAGTAATGAAACTGCATTTAAATTTAGCTGTGCTGTGAAATTGAATCCCACTTATTAAACAATAAGTGGCATCTCTTGGCAAACTGAGGGATAAGCATGTTAATATACTCTGTCAGAAGAAACATGACAGTTCTGCATATTTTTTTTTTAAGATGAGCTGTTAAGATGGATCGGAATGAGTTCAAGTATCTGTTGGCTTAAATAAGAAATTTTTCTGTGTACCACTGGTTCCTTAACCATAACACAGAAGTACATTTCAAAGTCTTAACAAACCTCGGAAACACCAGAAGTGGTCTTAATGAGCAATGGGATATAATGCGGATGCTAATTTAAAGGAAAAAAATGGCTCTGTCCTAACAGCTGTTGACTGCTGTGCTCAGACTCTCCACACTGCTGCTTCTCATTTAAACGCAGAAATGACTGATGTCAGTAAAAATAGTTCTCCGCAGCTGGGGGCCGCGGATAAACTTCCCAGTTTCTAGCCAAACATCAAGAACTTGATAGATAATATTATTTGTTGCTAATAAGATAGAATAGTTTTCTAGCTCTGAAGTCAGAGTAAATTCAGAAGCTCAGTGGAGCTGATTTAGAACAAAATTCTCATGGTTGGTTCGAGATAGAAATCAATCCTTCTTAAAGTCAAGCTGATTCTCCCGTCATCAACAAGAGCACACATCACAGGAAAAAAAAAATGGTATGGTAGGTTCTCTGTGCACTTTCTCGTGGATTCAAAAGATTACGATCAACTCTAGACTTTCAAATAAACTGAAGATTGTTATTGTGCTTAAGGATAAATAGAAAATTGAAATGCATTATCTTCTCTGCAGGAACAATTAAATAGAGACCACCGACCCAATCTGAATGGAGTCCTAGCCTAGTAAAAAGTCTCAGGGAGCCTCCAGTCGCAGAAGGATTCTCAGGTCATGTATCTATGTGACTAGACACCAGTCGTATAAGAAAAAATTGGGGGTGCGTTTGTGTTTATATCAAGCTCCAAGCTTTTATGGGAAATAGTCACTAATTTGGTTTATTCAATCATTTGACTGGTCCAGGAAACTAACGAGAGGAATAAGTGGAAGTGGGGATGGTGGTAATCTATTTGTTGATGACTTTGATGAAGTTCTAGAACCTAGGTGAGGTTCGGTGGGCTAGAGGTCCGGAGCCGATGACCAAGAAAGAATTCGTGAGACATCTTTGGTCCAAAATGGTGGTTTATTAAAGCACGGGGACAGGACCCGTGGGCAGGAAGAGCTGCTGCCCCGGGTTGTGAGGGATGGCAGGTTATATACTCTGCGGTTGGGGGAAGGTGAGGGGAAGGAAGGTTTCAATGGAGTTTTCATATGCTAAAAAGGACCTACAAGGTGCCAGGATACCGGAGGCCTCGCGGCTTGATCAGTGCTGTCTTTTTGGCAAGCCATTCACATTTCTGCTATCAAGCGTCTTTGTTAGTGAGATTTAGGACATTTGTAAACCAAGGGAGACTCCTGTCTTGCAGGATTGTGATCTCGGCAAGTTAACTATTTGTTTATCATTCATGGCAGTCAGGGGTGCCTGAAGAATGCTACACAGATGACTGAGGGGAAGTGGATGGAGAGGGGGTGCAAAGCTTTTGCATTTGCTTTGTCTTCAGCCAGTCTCCTGCTCCCTCATCAACTTGAATTCCTCTGAATTCCTAGCCGATAGGATTTTTTTTTTTAAGTGAGCAAAATTATACAATTCCAGTTTGGGTCCTTTGTTTCTCAGTAGAATCTGCGGGCACTAGGTGGCTCTAGGACCCTGGGGAGCCTCAGCTATACACTCCGCCTTCACTCTTTCCCTTTGCCAGACTTGTTATCCCCCCTCCTCAGTCTACATTGTTTTTCAAAACATTTCTCCTTCTCAGCACTAAGGAATTCACAGGGAACCGAGGAGAAAGGCAACAAGCATATAAAGCATGGTGGAAGAAAAAATTGCCTGACAAGCAGCGGTCTAAATCCAGTCCTGCTGTTAAAACTCACAAAAGCAACTTCCTTAGCCTGACTTTGTTTCTATACCTGCAAAAGTAGGAGCTAGAAATCATGCTCTCCTAGCTCTGTCATTTCCTATTCTGAGTGTGTGAGAAAGGCGGAGATAAATCATCCTGTATTACCAAAGTGATATTTGTTACCACAGAATAACAGTGTTTTTGTTTTTGCTTCTTCACAGAAACTGATGTGTCCTTTTCAAAACAGCATAATTTTCTATTTCCGGTTTGGGGGGTGGGGAGTCAAATGGAAACTCCAAAGTCTGGTGGCATCTGCAGAGAGCTTTAGAAATCCTGTTTTGATATACACTCTCTGTTTAAGATACTTCGTTGAACTAAATGTTTGCAAGTAATGCCTCTTTTTCTAGTAGAAGTAGTGGTCAAAACCATTGTTAAGGCTTTATGTGCATAGTTTTTTGATGTTGTTGTTTAATTTTTTTTAAAAGATTTTATTTATTTCTTTGACAGGCAGAGGTCACAAGTAGGCAGAGAGGCAGGCAGAGAGAGAGAGAGAGAGGAGGAAGCAGGTTCCCTGCAGAGCAGAGAGCCCGATGTGGGGCTTGATCCCAGGACCCTGGGATCATGATCTGAGCCAAAGGCGGAGGCTTAACCGACTGAGCCACCCAGGCACCCCGATGTGCATAGTTTTTACAAGTTGTCATAGAGCAAAAACATGATGTACCTGGAGACTTACTAAATAATAAGTTCTGGAAAGAAATTGTTGTTTAAGATCCCTGAGGTTCCTATCAAGCCCTGCAAAGGGTTCAAAATTTTAACATACTTGCAAATGAACAATTTGGCTTGCCACAGTTTCATAGTTGCTGACAAAAGAGCCTTCTGGATCAAAGAAAAATACCTTATTTCTCGTTGTTATCAGCTGATAACAAAGTATTAACATTTAAGCTTGCACTCCAAACTACACAGAAGGATCTGAAGAGAAAGAAATGTTATCCATAGCTGGAGAGTTACGTTATTGGAGAAGAATCCTGGGTTTGGAGAATAAATCCTTTATAATGGGCAGTAAGTTTGATTGACCTTTGCCCCAGAAGAAGACATTATATTTATTTACGCACAACAGTAAGCCAACTTTTTGCTCCAGAGGGAGACACTATTGTCATCATAAAAAAAAAAAATTGTTCTTTATACAAATGACCTCAGGCAGATAGTCTGGAGCAAAGTTGTTGAGTTCCTCTACTAGCAAATTGAACAGAAATCTAAGAGACCTATGGAGAATTACTCCCAATGATACGTTAAATCAAGTTGTTTAAGAATGCCTAATCAGTGAGGCCGGATTAAAAAGCTATTTATTGGGGATGCCTGGGTGGCTCAGTTGGTTAAGCGGCTGCCTTCGGCTCAGGTCATGATCCCAGCGTCCTGGGATCGGGTCCCACATCGGGCTCCTTGCTCGGCGGGGAACCTGCTTCTCCCTCTGCCTCTGCCTGCCTCTCAGCCTACTTGTGATCTCTCTCTCTCTCTGACAAATAAATAAATAAAATCTTTAAAAAAAAAAAGCTATTTATTGTAATAAAACTGTTTACACTTTAGAGATCAATAACAGTTGTGGTTTGGGATGACAGTGAGATAGAAGATAAGACAAACCAGAATATCATTTTAACACAGTAATTTTTATTTATTTATTTTATTTATTTTTTCATCATGATAAGCATACTCTTTGATCTCCATCACTTTTTTCCCCCGTCCTCCACCCACCTCTCCTGGTCACCATCAGTTTGTTCTCTATACTTAAGCAGTATGTTTCTTGGTTTGTCTCTCTCTCTCTTTTCTCCCGCCTTTGTTCATTTGTTTCCCTTCTTAAATTCCACATATGAGTGAGATCGTATGGTTTTTGTATTTCCCTGATGGACTTAATTTGCTCAGCATTATGCTCTAGCTCTCTCTATGTGATTCCAAATGGCAAGATTGCATTGTTTTTTATGGCTGAATAATATTCCATTGTATATACATACCACTTCTTCTTTATCTATTGATGGACACTGGCTATTCCAAGTCTTGGCCATTGTAAATAATGCTGCAATAAACAGAAGAGTGCATGTATCCCTTTGAATTAGTGTTTTCGTATTTTGGGAGTAAAAACTTAGTAGTGTGATTACTGAATCATAGAGTAGTTTGTTTTTTATTTTTTGAGGACTCTCCATACTGTTTTCCAGAGTGGCTACAACACTTTGAATTCCCACTAACAGTGCACAAGGGTTCCTTATTCTCCACATCCTCACTAACACTTGTTTCTTGTGTTTTGGGTTTTAGCCATTCTGACAGGTGTGAGGTGATATCTCATTGTGGTTTTGATTTGCATTTCCCTGATGAGGAGTGATGTTAAATATATTTTCATGTATCTGTTGGCCATCTGGATATCTTTGGAAAAATGTCTATTCATGTCTTCTGCCCATGTTTTCATTGGATTATTTATTTTTGTGGTGTTAAGGTATATCAGTTCTTTATTTATTTTGGATACTAACCCTTTCTCAGCTATGTCATTTGCAAAAATCTTCTCCTATTCAGTAGGTTGCCTTTTAGTTTTGTTGCTTTGTATTCTTTGCTGAGCAGAAGCTTTTTATTTTGGTGTAGTCCCAGTAGTTTATTTTTGCTTTGATTTCCTTTGCCCCAGGAGACATATCTAAAAATGTTGTTGCTGCCAATGTCAGAGAAGTTACTGCCTGTGCTCTCTCCAAGCATTTGTATGGTTTCAAGTCTCACATTTAGGTCTTCAGTCCATTTTGAGTTTATTTGTGTATAGTGTAAAAATTGGCCCAGCTTCATTCTTTTGCCTGTGGCTGTCCAATTTTACCAACACCATTTGTTAAAGGCACTGTTATTTTCCATATTCATTTCTCCTTTATGGAAGATTAATTGGCCATATAATTCTGGGTTTATTTCTGGGTTTTCTGTTCTGTTCCATTGATCTATGTGTCTTGTTTTATGCCAGTACCATACTGTTTTAATTACTACCGCTTTGTAATGTAAGTTGAAATCTGGAATTGTGATACTTCAGTTTTGTTTTTCGTTTTCAAGATTGCTTTGGTTATTTTGGGATTGTTTGTTTTAGTTCTGTGAAAAATCCTGTTGGTATTTCGGTAAGAATTGCATTAAATCTGTAGATTGCTTTGAGGAGTATAGACATGTTAATAATATTTGTTCTTCCAACCTGTGAACATGGAATGTCTTTCCTCTTCTTTGCATTGTCTTGAATTTCTTTCAACCATGTTTTATAGTTTTCAGAATACAAGTCCTTCACTCCTTTGGTTAACTTTATTCCTAGATATTTTATTTGTTCTGGTGCAATTGTAAATGACTGTTCTTTTAATTTCACTTTCTGCTGCTTCATGATTAGTCTATAGAAATGCAACAGACTTCTATACACTGATTTAGTATCCTAAATTCTTTATTTAGAATTGACTGTGTTAAAGGCTATTATCAAGGTGATCAACAATCTCCATTTTGCTGAAGTCATTGGTCAGTCCTGCAGCCTTCTCTCCACCACTCTGCAGCACTGATAAAGCTGACTGCTTCTCAGTCCTGAAGGACTTCCTTCGATGATTTTTGAGATGCCACAGTACCTAAGTTTTTCTCTTCCCATATTCATAGCTCCTCTCCAGGCTACTTTGCTAACCTTTGCTCATATCACAAAACTGTACATTTTAGTGGGCCCTTGGATAAACTTTCATACCTCTTCTCCGTCAAACTTTTTCCTAGGTGATCTCATCCAGACCCCCAAATTAAAATCGAATCCATATTCTAATTACCCAAATTATGTCTCCAGCTGGAAACTCTGTCCAGATATCCAGGCTCATATATCTGACTCTCAATTGATATTTCTCTCAGTGTGAAATTGGCATATTCAACTCAACACGTACAAAGAAGAACTCTGGATTTCCCATAGCCCAACAAGATCGGTTTCTCCTTGAGAGCCCCCCACCCATATCAACTCATTTGCTCAGGCCTCAAGCTCCAAAGCTGTGCTTGATTTCTCTCTTTTCCACATTCTTGACAAGCTGTCCATTCATGGGCATGTTTCCTACATAAACCTGATGTCTGACTCGTTCTCGCTATCCTAGCACACGATGATTGTCCTAGCTCTTACCATTTCTTGCCTGTTGGATTACATTAGCTGCTTAAAGGCTTTCACTCCTCAGTGTAAATCCTTCTTATATGGTAGCCGGAATGACCATGGTAAGATGACTTAAAATGCTCCCAGGCTTAAACTCTTACAAAAACTTTCACTTCAGAGTAGAAACGAAACCAGCTTACAGGGGCCTCCAAGACCCCGCAGCTTCCCTTGCTGGCCCTGCCTCATGCCCCTCTCCCAGGTATTCTCTGAACCTCACTCCTGCTGCCTGTTTCATGTGCCTCAGGCATGTCAAACCTCCCCCCATCCTGGGTGTCTTTCACTTGCTCTTCAGTTTGCCTGGAATGCTCTGCCCCCAGATTTCTGCATGGTTGTGTCTTTGTCATCAGTCACATCTGAGTTCAATTTTATCTCGAAGAGATTTCTCAGAGCTCCCACTCCTTCTAAACCAGTCACTCACTGCAGCAGACACTTCGAGCTGCTTATTCTACAGCCATTTTTTTTTTTTTTGATAACAGAGCTTTGATTTTATTCACATCTCCTAGAAGTGCAGAGTTTTCAAGGGAGAGCAGACCTCTTTCAGCCCCGAGGCCTGACTTTTGGTTATTTTAAGGCAAGAATGGTCGTCTCAGGTGATTCCTAATTGATCAATTTAGGCATAAATCTGTCATACTGTTCAGAGGTTGCTTTGGGTAGACAGCAAGCATGGCAGTTCTAGAAAAATGTATCTCTTAAAAAGAATGCTCCTTTTACTACCCCAGGATATCTAACATCTGAGACTGTCAGCTAATTTGGAGTTCCTGAGGATATCCAGGCAAAAAGGACTGGCCAAGATATAGAAAAATATCAAAGAGGGGAGAATTTCTGTAAATGGTGAGATAGCTAAGCTCTTCAATCGATCATCCGGGAACTTTTCTAGCTCCGCCTTCATGTTATGTGAGATAATCATTGTCCTTCCCAAATTTTTTTTTCCTATAACTTCAGATAGGAAGCATCTGCATTGCTACATTAGATATCCAATTATCCTGTTTTTTTCTTCCTAGCACTTTCCTCAATGAGGCCATCCCTATTTATTTAGCACGGGAATACTGCCTTGACCGTAATAGGTATTCAGCAGATACTTTTAAATCAGTGAATAAATTAGTGAAACAAAACCAATGTCCAGTGGAGCTCATAATATATCGAAAGCAGTAAAGAAATGGTCACACACCTTCACACGTGTAATAGGTATAATAATCCTTTGAAATACGTCAACATGCTTTTCTCTCTCATGTGTCTATACTATGTAATCGTCCACCAATCAGCTACTGTGCACATATGTAATGGGGCAGAATTAAAGCTGTCAAAGAAAAAAAAAATAGCTCTTTAGCTTTGGAGAACAAAAGTGGGATTTTGGGGGGTGTCTTGCAAAACCGTTGTCTAAACTCCAGGTGATTTTGAAAAAAAAAGGGGGGGGAATTTTCTAAATTCTTTAAACTTGTATCAGCATCTTACTATATTAGCCCTCCTAACTGGAGTGCTCAGGTACATCTGCAATGGGGTAGAGAGACATCAAATAAGTCTTGGTACTTGGGGAAGAAGGTGGTTAGAGATGTTTCTAAAGTAGAGAGAAGGGAGAAAGTGTAAGGAAAGGGGACAATATCTTTCCCTTCCCCATGAGATGTGTGAGTTTGAAGAACATTGTAGTATTAAATCTGTATCCGAGGAAACTAAAAATATTTGAAGTTAGTAGCTCACTTTCCTGGAGAGATCATGAAAAAGGTTGAAACATGGAGAATTCTTTGTGATCCTTCCCTAGCCCCGAAGGCAGGAGATGTCTAGATGGGGGAGCACCGGGGCAATGAAGACTGGTGGGACAATAGAGACTCCGAAGTCTTTCACCCGGAAGTACAAATGCCTGGAATGAAGAGCTTCAGGGAGTGTCAGTAGGATCTCCAAGGGTCAGAGCCCAGTTCAATAGGGAAATGACGTGAGCAACCACAAAACCCAAGAAGCCAGTAAGGACCTAGGGACAGTGTATAAGTCTGTCACAAATGTAAATCTCTAGTCCAAACCTCACCTTTGGATTCGTTGTTTTTCTTTTTAAGATTTATTTATTTACCTATGGGGGGGTGAGGCAGAAGCAGAAGGCGAGAACCCCAAGCAGACTGCCTGCTGAGCACAGAGCCAAGGCAGGGCTCCATCTCAGGACCCCGAGATCCTAACCCAAGCCGAAACCAAGAGTCAGGACCACCCAGGCACCCTTCACCTTTGAATTCTAACGAACATACCCATTTGCCTGCTCAACAATTCCACTTGCATGAGAAATTACAATCTTAAAATTAGCATACTCCCTCAAAATTAGCATACCTAAAACAGAAATCTTATGTTTCTTACCCCAAATCTGCTCCTCCTTCTGCCTTTTCTATCTCGATAAGTGTTCACCTTACCCAATTGTTGAGTTTAAAATCTTGAACCTCAGTCTTGACCTCACTCTGAAACTAATACTCAATTGCAAATCCTTCTGCAGCTTTGACCACATCTGAGTTCAAAATACAATCAAACTCTGGTGACTTTCCATCCCTCTCTGCTACTGTCTCTTTGATCTGAGCCACTGTCACTTCTTGCATGGACATTTGTGATCATTTCTGAACTGCTCACCCTTGTAATTTTGCCAACAGTAAGTCTCTTTTGCACATGCACACCTGTCAGTACAATCCTTTTAAGATAAAAGTCAGAGTATATCTCTCTGCTGCTTCAATCCTACAAATGGTTTTACGCAGCACTAACAATAGTATCTGCATCTCTGACTGTGGCCTGGGGGGCTCTGCTTCATCTGGCCCCTAGCTGTGTTTGTGATGCATTCACTCGTTCCTGCTGGTTTTCTGCAGCCTTCCCGGCCTCCTGATTAGCCCTCTACCAAGACAAGCAGCCCCTGCACATGTCCTGTGGAATCATTCCACCTCAGTGGTCCGACAATTTGCTCCTTTTCTTCATTCAGGTCTCTGATCAAATGTTCATACATCAGCAAACTTCTTTATGACCACTATCAAAGGAGGGTAAACATAGACCTTTACTGTTCTAACGCCACAACATTTTCTTCACTGTTCTTTCCACTTCTAATCACACTGTAGTACATTGATTCCAAGTTGTAAATCCTGTTAAAGAAAATGTAAGTTTTCTTTCTTTAAGTATATTATTTAAAATACACCAGTAAATAGGGGCACCTGGGTGGCTCAATCAGTTAAGCATCTGCCTTCAGCTCAGGTCATGATCCCAGAGTCCTGGGATCAAGGTCCACGTTGGGCTCCCTGCACAGCGGGGAGCCTGCTTCCCCCTCTCCCTTTGTCTGCTGCTTCCCCTGCTTGTACTTTCTCTGTCTGTCAAATACATACATACATACATACATACATATATATGTATATATACAATCTTCTAAAAAAATAAAATATACTAGTAAATCAAAACAGAGTTCAAATGAAAGAGGAGTCATTTCCAATGGATAACATTTTAAAAATCTTTATTAAGTAGGTGGCATTTAAGGTAGACCTTGAAGAATACATATTGTTTCTTAGGACCCAATCAGAACCTGCAAGTCAATTAGATACAAGCAATGGATTGCAGGTATGATGAGAAGTTGCCGTATATCCAGCTTGTAGGATACTGGAGTCCATTATCAAAAGGCAGGCTTATACTACAATTGCAAAATGAAGAAAGGCAAAGTGAGAGAGCAGAAGTTCTAGAAGTTCTAAGTTGCCAAGGCAAAAATATGGTATCCAGAAGCAAGCCTTTTCTTGGTCTGTAGGACTCTGGTGATTAGAATGTGATAGCTGAGTTTATGGGTTTGTGTGGAAAAAGAACAGATTTGAGGCTGGTTTTAAGCTGCTGTGCTCAGTTTTTAGTCTTTTCCAATATTATCTCTGCCAGGGAGCAAGATGGTTTCCAGGAACCAAAGTGGTCTAGACCTAGAGATTGGAGCTAAGTGTCTTGATTTGATTAGGCTGTGCTATGGACTGACTTCTGTCGACCCAAATTCATTGTTGAAGCCCTAACCCTCCATGTGGCTCAATTGGAAATAGAATCTTTAAGGAGGTGATTAAGGTTAAATGAATTTATGACAGTAGAACCCTAATCTGATAGGACTGGTGTCTTGATATGAAGAGGCAGGTGCCAGCTCTCTCTGTCCTCCATGTGGGGACACAGGGAGAAGGTGGCTATCTATTAGCTGGGAGGAGAGGTCTTACCAGAAGGCTAACACGCTGGCTCCCTATTCCTAGATTTTTCAGCCTGTTGCTTAAGACCCCCAGGCTATGGTATTTTGCTTAAGCCTCTATGGTATTTTCTTATGGTCTGTGGTATTTTCTTTTTTTTTTTTTTTTAAGATTTTATTTATTTATTTGACAGAGAGAGAGAGAGATCACAAGTAGGCAGAGAGGCAGGCAGAGAGAGGAGGAAGCAGGCTCACTGCTGAGCAGAGAGCCCGATGCGGGGCTCGATCCCACGACCCTGAGATCATGACCTGAGCCAAAGGCAGAGGCTTAACCCACTGAGCCACCCAGGCGCCCTGAGTCTGTGGTATTTTCTTATGGCAGCCTAAACAGACTAACACATGAAAACAAGCAACTCTACAATTTTGTGATTACCACTTGGCAAAATGACCAGGCAAGAGTCAAATAAGAATTTCAGTGTCACTATATAAAGAAATTTCCAGGATAATAGAAATAAAGCAGTTGCAGATGTTGTCGACCCCCCCAGGCCCTCCTCCACAGCACTTCCATCTGCAGTCTTCCTGCCCTCGATAGTGCCTCTCCATTGCAGAGGGACGGCTCTACTGTGCCAGCCTGATCCTGAGCAAGGCATTGGCTTGCTCTTCAGTCATACCTCATCATCTGTGGCATAAAGCTCTTACCTATAATGGCAAGCAAGACCCTTCATGATCTGGGCCCATTCCTGCACTTCTGATTCGTTTCCTGCCACTAACACTAACACCCTAATTTCTGGCCTAAAGGAACTGTGCCAAAGCTCACATGTGCCCATACTGTTTTCATAGCTTTAAGTTTACACTCTGCCTCGGAAGCTGTCTCTCCTTCCCAATCCTCCTCCTCCTCCATTTTTAAAACAACTATCCATTCTTCAAGTCCTGGCTACACTCTTGCCTTCTTTCCTGATCCCAGAATTATTCTGTTCTACATACTCCCATTGCAACTTGAACGTTCATCCATTATATAAACTCAGCTACTGTTATCTTTTGCATATGCTTCCCTTTAGTGGACTTATTTCAGAGTCTCAACTTGTCACATGGAATTCACTTGGCCTGGAAAACTGTCTCCCTCTCTCCTTTTGCTTCTCTGTTTTGCAAGTATAATTCCTGTTCATCATCAGTCCTTGGCCTGAAATTCCTCTGGAAAACCATACCAGTTTCTTAAGATTTGCTGGTCTCCCTAAATACCCCCTTCTTATCGTCATTACCCCTTGATTGCATTGTATTTATTTATTTGCTGTTTTCCTCAGTCTGGGATGATGAGTGAATGCCTTTTCTCTGCTAGAACTCTGCAATCCGGTACTGGAGCCACTAACCACAGGGGATTCATGAACACTTGAGATGGGGTTAGTCCCCATTGAGTTGTGCTGTCAATATGAAGTCTGCACCAGAGTTTGAAAATGGACCAAAAAAAAAATAATATAAAGTATCACAATAAAATTTTGTATATGGATTACATTTTGAAATGATAGCATCTTGGACATACCGAGCTAAAAATTATTAAAATTCTCTTTTTTGTTCATTCCTTCTAACCTGGCCACTAGAAAATTAAAAATTTTCGTATGTGCCATACATTAGATTTCTACTAGATAGCACTACCCTAGATTATAGTCTTCAAACGTAGAGAAATATATTTTGTTGATATTTCCTTAGATCCTTGTATGACTCAGAACTGTGTCTTGAATGAATAAATTAATAAGTGGCAAATAATCAGTGGAAAAAAATAGCAATATCACTTAAGTAGCAGCAAGCAAAGAAGTTTACTCAGGTTGTATGTTACTAATCCAAGTGATCTTAGAAACACTGTAAAAATGCTCTCTTCATTGTCTTATTATAACATAGGAGAAATCAGGGAGAAAGAAACCAACTTGAGAACCTTACGATGGTAAAGTTCTGACTCTAAAATGTACATCCTGACTTTAATATATACTTTCAATTTTTGATTTGATTCTGTGTTTGGGGGGCAATTCTGAATGTGCTTGTCATAGGCAGATGCTTCTGTTCTCTAAGACTAGAGACATAGGAATCAGTAGGTGGTGGTGCAGATGGCAAAGAGAGGGTGGGGTGACATTTCAAACTGTGGGCGGGACTAATGCAAATTTGGCAGCCAGAATGGAATTTTTATAGGCCTGATAATTTTTGCAAGACTTCTTGCTTCCCAAGCAGTCTTTGTCAACCCCTTAGGCCCCCCACCATGTATATATACACGCGCACATACACTTACCTTAACTCTCTCCATTGGAAATCTTTTATATCGCAATTCTCAAAGACCAAAAGAGCCCTTCTCAAAATTGTGCTTATGGGACCCAACTTTATACTCCTAATATTGGAAACCACAGGAATTTCTATTAAAAGGGATATTAAATATAGATAAATATATTTGTTTTTCATTATGCATTTAATTATTAGAAACATGCATACTGTATAGTTTAAATATTTAATAATAGCAAATTATTTCATCTGATTTTTTTTTTTTTTTTTTTTTTTTTTTTTAGCTATTGTCATTGGAATTGCAGAGCTAGAGAATGCATATTTCCTAAGATAAGTCAGCCTCCACACTGAGCTTGGCTGGCATGACTCAATGCCATTTCCAAAAGCACAAGGTAGAGGAATTTAATCTCTGTATCCTTGATCCCTAACCTTTCTGTAGAGAATCTCCTCCAGCTTGTCAACATGTTCATATAGCAATGATATGTTTTAAACTGTCAGCCATTATAACCAACTGAGTTATATTCTTTTTTTTAAATGTGCTTGAACATGGGAGGGCCAATTATGTTCCTGAAAAATTTAACTTTCTATAAATTACTCTTACCAATATTCTCATCTGCCAAATTAGCAAAAATATTGGAAGTTTCAAAGGTGAAATTGTTCATTAACTATGATAAAATGATGCATGTCTTTTGGCCCCACAAAATGCTAGAAACCCTTATATTCTGAATTCAATCTCCTTTTAAATTTTTGCTGTAGCAGGGAGAAAAAAAAAAAGAGATATTGTCAGGTGTTAAATGAGGCTCTGGAGTAACCTATATTCTTATACATTGATGGTAGTTATTGTGAAAAACAATTTAGCTTTATGTAGTAAAATGGTGCATACCCCACTACCCAAGAACTCAGTCTTAGAGTCTTGTCCTAAAGAAATTCTCAAACATACAAACCAAGAAATAGGTACAAAAATGTTCACAGGAACTCTATTGGTGGTAGCAGAGAATTAGGAACTACACAAAGGTCTATCAACAATAAAATGGCTCAAATAATTGTTGCAAATTTATACAATGGAATGTTAGGCAGCAAGAAAAATGAATGATCTGTACTTAAAATGAATATTAGCATACCTTAGAGTCTTGAGGTTGAGAAGAAAAATACGACATGCAGGAATACACGAGTAAAATCCCACTTATTTAAAATCATGATATAGGCAACATTAAGCAACACATTGATGAGAAATACAGACATAGGAGATAAAAGTGTTTATACATAAAAGTCGTGACAAATAAAGTTCAAGATTCTAGGGAATTCCTGGTGAACAAAGGGTGAGGAGTGATGGAAGCAGGGCAAAGCAAGCAAGGACTTCACGTATCCTGGAAATGCTCTAGTTTCTAGCCTGAGTGGTCAGTATAGGAGCATTTAATGTATTAATTATATTTTGTATAAAGTGAAGTTATTGTTCCACTAAAACTTATAATTTGTTATGAATATTTTGTGTATATCAAATAGTAAACGTAAACAAATGTAAAACATGGAATTACGAAGGAAAAGACGGGAGGGAGGGAGAAAGAAAAACATGAAAAATAAAGGGGGAAATGTAATGACGAAGAAGGAGGATAAAATAGTGGACCAGTCTATCTGAGCAAAATGGAAATCCCAAAGGGAAAGTTGCAAAGAACAGAGAAATGTTGGTTATGATGATACATTAATAATAGGATTAAAAAAAATCGTAATGATGACGTAGTATCTAATGTTTATGTAGTATTTTCCAGGCAGTATTCTTGGTTTATAGAGTCACGTATCTGACCATTATAATAACTTCATGGAAGACGTTCTATGGCTGTTATCATTTTTCATATTATTAAACCAAAGGAAATAATAAATCCCAGTAAACTTGAAAAATCACATATTTGGTAAGTGGCGGAGCAAGGATATGAATCCCATACAGCCAGGCTGGTTTCTTATGGCTCAAGAATCATGGCATCCAGATAAGGAGTAAGTCAGCCTCTCTGGCGAAGCCTCCATGAAGTTCCCTCAGTCTTTTCTAGAATACAACCAGGTCATTTGTGGGAATTGTGCTTAGTCTCATGAAAATCAGGCAAACTGTTTTCAGGAGCTATAAAATTAAAATCTGAGTTTCTGCCTTTACCTTTTAAGAAATTCTACAGTTGCCTGACTCTTCTCCAGACTGGTCATCCTGCATGAGATACTGAGTTTGGAATCTGTAGCAGGGGCATTAGGTCACTTTTATTAAATGCATTTTCATGCATTAGTGTATCTTTCAATCCTTTATCCTCTTCTCAGAGAAATAGTAAGTCTTATATAATGCATAGGATTTTTCATCTCATACATAATCTTAAAGAATAAAATTGGAAAGTATATTCCATATTTTCAGCCTAGTCTTAAGTGAAAACCCACTGAGGGCAATGCCAGTGTGGAGTTTTATACCCAGAAACCATCATAAATTGTTACAAACAAGGAAAAATGGTAAGATTCTATACATTTTCCCAAAATGTTAGTGTATGTTATAACCATCTCTTAATTTCTGACATCATTGTGATGACCTTACGCTGTGAAATGGTATATGCTTATTAATATTTTATCATTGTAGTTAGTGGAAGAGTTGTCATAAAGCAAAATTACATATGACTCATCAAGCTGGGGGAAAAAGGCTCAGAATAATCATCAGAAGTGAATCACCTTCCCTTTATTCCCCAACCCTGTGGTTCCACAACCTGAGACAGCAGTGATTACATCCTTCCCAGCCCAACTTTCTCTGGAACCTAAATCCACCCTCCACCTCAGTCCTTACTGTAAGTGTGAGGAGAATGTGAGGAAATCCAAAGAGTTTTCCAGATCAGGATACAGCAGGAACAGCACAGTCTTCAGAGTCAGTGAAGCCTGGCAGTGTGCCTTCCTAAAAAAGTTTCATAATCTTGTTTTCACTCTCAACAAATCCTTTAAATTTAGCTTCAGATTGTATCAGGGGAGTTAGACCTCCTTCACACGGTAGTTGTGAAAATTCAGTGAGCTGATATATGTAAAACATACAGTGTCCGATGCTAGTAAGTGCTTAGCAGTTTTAGTTTCCTGAACTTCCACTAACCCAAGTAGATTTTTATACCCATTATGACTATACGTAGGTTCAACAGCTCTAAAAATCATATGGGTTAAACCAAAATAATGGATAAAATATATTTTCAGGCAAATGAGCCGAATCGCAATCCTCAGGACATCATCTGGCTGCCTTCAGGAAGCCCGAGCTTTGATTGTTGACCATTGGACTCTGTCCAGTAGTTTCAGCCTTGCCAGTATCCCTGGTTGGAGGCATTTGTAGAAGATCTCACTCAGTGCTTAGAGACCCAAGATCAAGTAATCCTCACTGGTAGTAGTTCTCTTAATGTGTGCCTCAGTTGTTCCAAATATGCCTCATCTTCTTTTAATACCTTTTGTTCCTAGTCTTGGTAATCAAATTCCTGATCTCCCCTATTTATCATCCTCCTCCCTCCAACCAGTCTCCTCAGATTTGGAAAGATAAGCTTTTTTTTTTTTTTTTTTAAAGATTTTATTTATTTATTTGACATTTATTTATTTATTTGATTTTATTTACTTACTTATTTATTTATTTATTTATTTATTATCACAAGTAGGCAGAGAGGCAGACAGAGAGAGAGGGGGAAGCAGGCTCCCTGCTGAGCAGAGAGCCCGATGCAGGGCTCTATCCCAAGACCCTGGGATCATGACCTGAGCCGAAGGCAGAGGCTTAACCCACTGAGCCACCCAGGCGCCCCATGGAAAGATAAACTTTTGATTGTGCATACCTAATCATGTCATCCCCAATTAAATCCTTCAGTGACTTTTCATAATCCTAGGGTAAAATCTAAACTTGTTAACATGGTCTTGAAGATTCTGTATAATTTTGACTCTTTCTTTCCTTTGTAGGCGCCTATGGAATCACTCCTCCTTTTATGTTTTTGTCTGTTTGTTCAACTCAAGTCCAACAACATCAGCTTCTAAACTTTCTTTCTTGAATGTGACAAACTCCTGCCTCTGGCCCTATTGTTCCATCAGACTGCTTTCAAAATGTCCTCATTGTTTCTGATTTTTAGTGGTTTGACTATTGTATGCTTTATGTGACATCCTTTTTGTATTATTATTATTATTTTTTTTTAAAGATTTTATTTATTTATTTGTCAGAGAGAGAGAGAAAGCACAGGCAGACAGAATGGCAGGCAGAGGCAGAGGGAGAAGCAGGCTCCCTGATGAGCAAGGAGCCCGATGTGGGACTCGATCCCAGGACGCTGGGATCATGACCTGAGCCGAAGGCAGCTGCTTAACCAACTGAGCCACCCAGGCGTCCCATCCTTTTTGTATTATTGTTTGAGTTTCACAGTGCTTCCTAAATTTCCGAGCTGACATTTGTTATCAGCTTTAAAAATTCTCAACCATTCTCTCTGCTTCTGCCCTATTCTCGCTCCATTCCTTGAGAGACTCCAGTTACTTGTATATAAGACTTTTACCCTCTGTCCCACATTAATCTATATACAATTTTCAGTATTTTTCTCTTTTTTTCCTCTTTCTTTATCTCTTTAGTCTGGATAGTTTGCATAAATCTGTATTCTAATTCCCCCATATTGGCTTCTGCATGTCCAGTGTGCTGTTCAACATAGCTATTTTTCAGTTCTAAAATTTCCATTATATTCTTTTATTAATATAGTTTTCAATTCACTGACAAAATTTTCCCTCATTTCATTTATTTCTCCATATTTTGTTCACTTTCCTTGAACACTTTAATTATAATTATTTGAATGTCCTTGTCTGCTGTCTCCACTGTTTGGATCCCTGTAAGTCTATTTTTATTTTCTAAAGTTTTCTAGATGTTTGATCCTGTGGTTCAGTCTTTTGGCATCTCTAGAATATCTGATTTAGTTCTGGACATTAGGCATAAAAACAAAATGAAATAAAACACAGTGATTCCAAATTATGTTATCTTTCCCTTTCGTCTTGTTTTGTCTTTTTTTTTTTTTTAAGATTTTGTTTATTTATTTGTCAGAAAGAAAGAGGGAGAGCACAAGCAGGGGAAGCAGCAGGCAGAGGTAGAAGCATGCTCCCACTGAGCAGGGAGTCTGATGTGGGACTCATCTCAGGACCCTGGGATCATGACCTTAGCTGAAGGCAGATGCTTAACTGAGTGAGCTACCCAGGCATCCCTTTCCTTTCTTCTTGTAGGAAAATATATTGAGACTGATCTCCTTAATATATTCAGTATTTTCTGGGTTGAGGTTTTAGTAGCGTTTTGTCTGCTTCTTGATTTGTCCTGCTTCTTAGGGCCTTCCCCTCCAGGGATTTTATTTTATTTTATTTTATTTTATTTATTTTAAAGATTTTATTTATTTATTTGACAGACAGAGATCACAAATAGGCAGAGAGGCAGACAGAGGGGGGGAAGCAGGCTCCCCGCTGAGCAGAGAGCCCCTTGTGGGGCTCGATCCCAGGACCCTGGGACCATGACCTGAGCCAAAGGCAGAGGCTTACTTAACCCACTGAGCCACCCAGGCACCCCACCTTCAGGGATTTTAAAGAAACATCTGAGCTCCTCTTCTGGAATTCCAGAGCTCTAATTCTTCCCTCCCCCATGTCCCAGCACAGTGCAACTACTGAAAACTCTGCTATGCTTTTCCAGAGCTTACTTCCTGCTTATTAAACTGGCCATGTGTCAGGAGTAATTCTCCAGACCTCTCTTCTCATCAGGATCTTGGCCCCCAGGCCTCCTTTCTCTCTCTCTTTTTTCAGCCTTATGAGACTGCTGATCTCTTCTGATTTTCCTCCATGGGTGATCTTTTGCCCAGGCAGAGTCCATGTCTCAGGCATTTGTTGAGGAACATCCACTCCCCTTTCTACAGTCTCTCTTTCTCCAGAATTCTGGCCCCTTTACTCTGATTGATTTAGGAGTTCCTTGATGCTTTTTCACATTTTGTATGACTCTTCCAATTTTTCTCGAAAGAAAGTCTGGTCTGCTACCAGCTACTCCATTCTATCAGAACAAGAAATGTGCCTCAACTTTTTCACATGATTTTCCTCTCTTTTGGATGTTTTTCACCCAACTTTTTACCTATCATTCTTTAGTTATATGTCTTTCTCTGAGAAACTATTTCCTGACTCATCAACTGATATTAAGTTTTGCTGTTGAACTTTCTTAGAGTATCTTTTATTTTCCATTTATTGCACTTTTCACCTTTTGTGATGAAATGTTATTTGCTTATGCCCTTTCCCTGAAAAAAATTTAAGGTCCAAAAGTATAGGACCCATTGTACATTCTTCTCCTTTTCTTCACTTTCTGCTTCCTCCTCCTGCTTCCCTCTTCTCTCCCTGCTCTCTTTCTACTTCTCCCCACCCCCCCTTCTTCTCCCTCTCTCTCCCTCTCCTCTTTCTCAGAGTCTTTTAAAGTTTGGGGGCATTCTTGACCTGTATCTCGGTGAGCTATTCACTCACCCGGTTCAAATAATCAGTTTTGGTTGCTTTTCCTTCTCCTGGGATGTGGCATCATACTGCTAAGCAGTGGTTTTCCATCCTGGCTGAGGACATAGTCCTAGTTAGCAAAACCTTTATAAAAAAAATTTTAAAATAATGTTTTGAGTATGATGAATATGTATTAGTAGCACAGACAGCTGACTGTCTAACCAATGTGTAGCCCTCCTCCCATAGTATAACTCTGACTTTGGCAGGCCCAGGCTTGGAAAAAAGACTGTTTCCCACCCCCTTTGCTCCTAGACAGGACCATATAATTAGTTCTCCCCATTGAAATGTGAGCAGGAGTTCTGTGAGATGCTTTTATAGCAGATCTTTAAAAAAAGAAAGCCTTCATTCTCCTGTCTCCTTTTGCAGGTGACAGTGAGTTTTAGGGAGCTGGGGTGTCACAAGACTAAGGGAACCTTTTTGGCTAATATCTGGGTGACTCCCCATATTTTACTGTTTATAGAATAAGAAGGAAATGCCCATTTTGTTGAGCTACTGAAACATATGGGTTTATTTGTAACAATAGTTAACATTCCTAAACTGGTACTGAAATTGATTCCTTAAACTGGGTGATACCAGAACAAAACCCTTATAATGTGGCTTTGGTTCAGTGGTCAGGAGGTGATGAGCAAAGGAGTTGATCTCACAGGCTAGGAAAATAGAGACTCATATTCTGCAGTGTCAAAACATTTCATCAAATTGGACCATTAGGACTTTATAAAGACACTACATACCAACAAAACTATAGCTCTGGAAAGGAAGAAAGGAAGGAAGGAAGGAGAGAATGGAGGGAGGAAGGAAGGAAAGAAGGGAGGGAGGAAGGAAAGAAGGAAGGAAGGAAGGACGGACGGACAAAAGGTGGGCTGGCTGGCCATAATGGAGGTAGTGCATGTTGGATATTTCTTGGATGACTTCATGGAATTCTACAAGAAAGAGAAGGACTCATGTAAGAACAGGATGAAAAGTTCAGCACTATGGCAGAGGTTTGTTGAAGAGTCTCTTATTCCAAAGATGTTTATGATTTCATATAGCACTAAGGAAACTGATGTTAGAGAGACAGAAACAGACCAAGAGAGGGAAGGAGAGGAAAACAAGAACTAAAGGCAGATTCGCTTATTCAGTCTAAGAAAGAACTTTTGAGTGTGGTTATTATCACTTGGTACTGATGGAAGTGATTAGACCAGGAACCTCTACCTTTTTAGAGAATTCTATTGTTAAAATCAAACCAACCAAACCAAAACATGATCCTGGCCTAAAAGAAAAAGCTAGAGACCATTGCATTCCTTAGCTCATGTTCTCCTCTATCTTAAAAGCCAGCACTGGCTGGTGAATTTTTTGTGTGTCTTGCTGTTCTGACATTGACTCTCCTGCCTCCGTTCTTGATGTAGGAAGAATCTTCTGATTGTATTGGGCCCACCCAGATGATCCAGGTTAATCTCTCTGTCTTAAGGTTAGGCAGCAACCTTAATTGCATCTGCAAGCTTAATTCTCCCCTGCCATGTAATATAACATATTCACAGGTTCTAAGGGTGAAAGTGTAAACTGTTTTGGGGGGATATGGTTCTTCCCTGTCATAGTGGGTATACTCCCTACTTTTCATTTCAGAAATAGTCGTGGAGCATAATTGACAAGATTGGAAGAAGCAACCATTGAAGATAATAGATAAGGAAGAACATCTTAGAGTCAGAAATCAGGGCCTTATCATGGAACTTCTTGAAGGGTATGTGTTCTTTACCATGTCTACTCAGCAGGATTTTGTCATTACTGAGGAGCAGTGACAGTTGTGTATATACCATTCTTCATTTTGCAAATGGAATTTTTTTTTGGGGGGGGGGTAATAGTAATCTTTGCATTGACCAACCTCTTTATTATTGGCTTGTGGTCAGGGAGGAGCCAGAAATTTGTTCTTCAGAGGTTGCTGTGTCATAGGGGGCCATATGTGAATGAATTAGAATTGTGCATTGTGTAGAATTCCTTGACGTGCGGCTGGATTGAGGGAAGGCACAGGAACTTAGCTTAGAAGAAAGAAGGTTCTACATGTGGTAAGAAGGAAGCACAGACACTTGATAGAGGATAGCCCGTGCCAGGGACCATTAACTTGCTACCAAAATTTGTAGTCTAGCTTCTGTAGTATTTATGGAAAGTTGCTGTCCGGACAAGGACCTCATTTGTCAACCTCTGGTTGCATCTAGGTGGGACTATTTGGCTAGTTTACCACAAGAGAATGAGGGTAGAAGTGATATGTTTCCAGCCATCGAAAAGTGGAGATTTCTGGGACACCTGGGTGGCTCCGTTGGTTAAGCCCAGGCCTTCAGCTCAGGTCATGATCTCAGGGTCCTGGGATTGAGTCCTGAATTGTGCTCCCTGCTCAATGGGGAACCTGCTTCTTCCTCTCCCTCTGCCCCTCGCCTGCTTATGCTTTCTTGAAAATAAATAGATAAAATCTTAAAAAACAAACAAAAAGTGCATATTCTTGTTCAGTGTCCCTTTTTCCTTTTGTCTGAGTTCAAGATTCCAGGAGACAGAGGAGCCATGAAAAGGAAAGAAATTTTCTCCTTCAGTTACCACTAGGAGAAATCTGCTTGGTGACAATCTAGCCTGCACTAGATTACTAAATAAGCAAAAAGT
Source organism: Enhydra lutris kenyoni (assembly GCF_002288905.1). NCBI lineage: Eukaryota > Metazoa > Chordata > Mammalia > Carnivora > Mustelidae > Enhydra > Enhydra lutris. The sequence continues at coordinate 11,488,054 of NW_019154124.1, read as the reverse complement.
ACATTTCTTCCATGTTAAGTCCTTAAAGTGTAAGGTATTATTTGTCACATAAATCACAATTTTCCTAATACAGAATTACCTATATAGTCAGGAGGAGGGGCTTAATCGTATAAAACAAAAAATTAACTTTAAAGTAGATACATCTTGGGGCGCCTGTGTGGCTCAGTGGATTAAGCCGCTGCCTTCAGCTCAGGTCATGATCCCAGGGTCCTGGGATCGAGCCCCACATCGGGCTCTCTGCTCTGCGGGGAGCCTGCTTCCTCCTCTCTCTCTGCCTGCCTCTCGCTGACTTGTGATCTCTCTGTCAAATAAATAAATAAAATAAATCTTAAAAAAAAAAAAATAAAGTAGATACATCTTTCCCCTATCAAAACCCCAGAATTTATGAAAATCACAACATGAGTGCATAAATGACTATTTTGATCAGTGTTAAAATTTGTGACTATTTAGGAACAAAAGTGCTTAAAATAACAAAAAATGTTCTGTTGAATATTCTTTTAAAAGAAGATAAAATACATTGTTTGATATAATTTAGCACAATCCTTAATTTTTATTTTTAAGGGTCCTGGTTATATTATGTTTATAGAAATATAATCTTGTCAGATCAACTTTAAGTTTGGAACAATTTTTGTAGTAAAGAGAAAAAAATATGTAACTATTAACTACCATTATTGTTTTATGTAAAAGGAGTATAAATAGAATCAAATTTAATACATAATAATACCTGCAAATGTTGAGTGTATCATGACAAGAATTAACCTATTTAGTTTTGTAAATTGTTGCTAACTTAGTCATAACACTTCAGGACTTTGACTCCCTTTATAGTATCACGTTAGTGTAGTAATGTTACTTTTGTTTTAATTTCAATTCAAGAATTAGCTTGCTCCTTTACATAATCTGATACCAAATGGAATAGTGAATGATCAAATAGTTACATTTCCAATGCAATGTTTCTTATAAATTAAAATATTTTTAAAAAGGTAAACAAACAAGACATCACATGGCTTTGGAAATGGTTTTCAAAAGTCACTATGCTTACAAAATTCTAAGTGAAACTCCTAAACCTACAGTAACCCAGTCCATGTGCTTACCAATGCTAATCTCTGTACTAATGCTATTTATTCATACTTACATAATAGAAATAAAGAACAGGGGTGCCTGGTTGGGTCAGTGGGTTAAAGCCTCTGCCTTCTGGTCTTGTCATGATCCCAGGGGCCTGGGATGGAGCCCGCATAGGGCTCTCTGCTCGGCAGGGAGCCTGCTTCCCCCTCTCTCTCTCTGCCTGCCTCTCTGCCTACTTGTGATCTCTGTCTGTCAAATAAATAAATAAAATCTTAAAAAAAAAAAAGAACAAAGTATCTGTCTCCAGATGACACAGATTTCTTTGGAAAACTCAGGTAATTGAAAGAAGATGAAGGCCGATTACAATTCTATACCTTCTCTATTGAATTATTTTTATTTCCATAACCATACTTTCACTATAGTACCTAGATTACTTTTCTGCCCAAGGCAGTGAGACCAGCTTCCATTTTTTTTTTTAACCTATAAAGAGTTTTACTTTTTTGCTTATGTTCTCTGAAAGGAATCTGTGATCGATATGAGCCTTTAGTATTAGAGAGTAAAAATACATAAAAGTATCCTTCAGTGTCACACAAAGTATATTTGAGAAACACCTAAGACTGTGCTTGAAGTACTCTTTGTTAATAATCCTTTTGTGTTGATTATTGGTGGTGGGTTTTGTTGTTGTTGTTGTTGTTGTTTTACCAAAACCAAAATAGCTTCTCATCGTGTCTGGAAATCTCCTTTCAAGGTGTAGCTAGCTCATTTGATAAACTGATTTTTTATCATGACAGATGCATATTTATGTGTCTGAGGAAGAGGTTCTTTCACAGTGATGGCTTATGCTTATGAATGCACTCCTTAACTAACCTAACACGGTAAGTTCAATAATGGAGTTCGAAACCAAGTAGGGGAGGCAGATGTCCTTGCGGGATACTCGCTTCGGGGAGAATGTGGTCTTTGACATGTCCTGTCTCTCATACTGAAATACTGGCTCCAGCTTGGCCTCACATGTTGCTAGAGCTGTTTTCAGGCGTGCAGGTATCAGCGAATTGGATACATGAAAGGCAGCAGGAGATCTGACTGGCAATTTAATTCAGGAACTGGTGTTAACAATAACACCTGATAATAAAACTCACCTCACCGAATCACCATTCTCACCATGTACCAAGATGGTCCACCAGTGTTGGAAGCTTAGTTCTACACTATTGATTTATAAAATTTGTATTCAGTGTGTCATTGCTTTTTATGTCTTCCTCTTCTTTTCCTTAGGCCACCTCCCATCATCTCCAACATATGAATATTCACTTTAGAAAGAACCAGCAGAACTCCTCTGGCCAGCAGAATCCATCTCATTTGCAAACTTGTTAGACATGCAAATTCTTAGGGCCCACCTGGATCTACTGAATCAGATACTCAGGGCTGGGACCAGTAATCTGGGTTTTAGCAGGCCTTCCAGGTGCTTATGATGCAAGCTCAAAATGTGAGAACCACTCATGGGTATGGATGATACTGTAGCTTAAAGTGGTTTTTCCTATCATTAAGGTTTTCTACCAGCAGGGGCTTGGTCCAGCCTCTGTCTCAGTTCCCTGGTGCTGAATATGTCCTTTGAAACTGCTTAGTGGGGAGGACAGACATTCATGTCTACAGATTCGACCCTCCCTTGAATTTCTCTTGGCTCTTAGGAAGATAATTAGGACAGATTTCATTTAGGCTGGGTTTACTTGAAACAAAAACAATACTAAATTTCAGTTAATTTTTCTGCATATAATGCTTTTGGCTTGTTTACCTACCTGCCTTGTTTCTTTCATCATATATTTATAGAATGCCCACTACTGGCCCAGGTTCTTGATTCAAAACAGTATTATATATAAAATTTGCAGTCGAGTAAGTTGCACTGGACAGTACTGTGGCAGATATGTAATTTTGATATAGTTGATGGGATCATGTAAAATGTATGATTCCAAAGGTTCTTAGCATATTTACAAAGTTGTGGAACCGTCACAACTTAGGGCATTTCGTGACCCCAAAATGAAACCCCATACCCATGAGCAGTCACTCCCCACTCCTCCCCACCCCCAATAATCCAGTCTAGTCCTACTCAATCACTAAGATACTTTGTCTCTATGGATTTGCTTCTTCTGGACATAGCATATAAATAAATTATATACCAGGTGGTCTTTTCTGACTGGCTCCTTTCACCCAGCATGTTTTCAAGGTTCACCCATGTTGTAGCATGGGTCAGCACTTCATTGACTTTTTTTTTTTATATTTTATTTATTATTTGGCAGACAGAGATCACAAGTAGGCAGAGAGGCAGGCAGAGAGAGAGGAAAGGAAGCAGCCTCCCTGATGAGCAGAGAGCTGGATGTGGGGCTTGATCCCAGGACCCCAAGATCATGACCTGAGCCAAAGGCAGACACTTTAACCCACTGAGCCACCCAGGTGCCCCAATACTTCATTAAATTTTATTGCCAAATAATACTTCATTATATTAGTTGGGACATTTGGCTTTTTACTTTTTGGCTATTATGAAGATTGCTTCTATGGAGATTTAATGTACAAGTTTTTGTGTAGCTAAGTTTTCATCTTAGGTAAATACCGAGGAGTGGGATTGCTGGGTCATATGGTAATTGTGTGTTTAACCTTTTCCAAAGCAGTTGTCCCTTTTTACAGTCCCACCTGCAGTGTAGTTTCTAAAAGTTTTTGACCTGGCACACAAGTTCCAAGTTTTAAAACATTTTTGGGGGAGGAGGTGGGGAGGAACTCTTGGGTGGCTCAGTCAGTTAAGTGTCTGCTTTTGGCTCAGGTCATGATCCCAGGGTCCTGGGGTGGAGTCCCCCACATTGCGTTCCTTGCTCAATGGGGAGCCTGCTTCTCCCTCTGCCATTCCCTTGTGAGCTCTCTTCCTCTCTCTTTCACAAATAAATAAATACAATTTAAAAAAATCACAACTTTAAAAAAAAAATTTTTTTTTTTAAGATTTTATGTATTTATTTGACAGACAGAGATTACAAGTAGGCAGAGAGGCAGGCAGAGAGAGAGGAGAAAGCAGGCTCCCTGCTGAGCAGAGAGCCCATGTGGGGCTCGATCCCAGGACTCTGAGATCATGACCTGAGTCGAAGGCAGAGGTTTTAACCCACTGAGCCACCCAGGCACCTCAACTTTTTTTTTTTTTTAATACCAAAGGGCATCTTACATCTTAAGATCAGAGAAAAGAAGTAGATGTCTCATATAAAAATTTATATGTAACAGACGGGGTGCCTCGGTGGCTCGGTGGGTTGAGGCCTCTGCCTTCGGCCCAGGTCATGATCCCGGGGTCCTGGGATGGAGCCCCGCGTCGGGCTGTCTGCTCCGCAGGGAGCCTGCTTCCTCCTCTCTCTCTCTCTCTGCCTGCCTCTCTGCCTACTTGTGATCTCTGTCTGTCAAATAAATAAAATCTTTAAAAAAAAAATTTATATGTAACAGACAAACACACCTTTCATCCACTTTTGGGGTGGCAAATAGAAACATATAAATTCAGGAAGCAAAATTCTTATCAGAATGTTAAGCTCTTGGGAGGTTCTTAATAACAAGTGAACAGATGACTGACTGAAATAGTAATTATATAAATGAATGAATAAAGATACCTCTCCATTTCTAGTTTTCATCAAAACGTATGGTAAGTTCTTTAGATTTCCATTGTGCACTCACACACATAGATGCTTCATGTGTGAAAGGCAAAACTTTTTTTTTCTTAGTGAAATACAATAAATTATTCTTAATGCTGTTAGAATAAGTGATAACCATCAACCTACATTAATCAGTTGATAATTCCAAGGTTATTAATTTAAAAGTTATTTGAAGTCTGTTAGACTTTATGATTAGAAATGGTGATTATAGACCTAGCAATTGAAGCTAAGCAGAAATTCGAACGCACACTCAGGTTGCTGACTAAAATCGACATGTTCTTTCCATGAGAAAATGCAAGCCTGTGTTTCTAAGCAGTGATAAAAAATCATTGTTTGGAACATGTTTGTAGGTTGAAGGTTGCCTATATTTTTGGATTACCATTACTATTATAGCGTTTAAGAGATATTTTTACTTAAATTTCAAAAATACTGCATTAAGAAAGCACTAAATTCATTCAGTTGTCTTAAGAGTTCATTGAGAATTAAAATGACAAATGCTTTGTTTGCAGATCTAATAGAAGTTATCAAAATGAAATGCAATTATAGATTTTATTGATCTAATTTTTCTGGTTTCATATTCACTTTTTAAAGCTTCTCATTGACTTGAGCAAGGTGAGGATGTTTTATTTCTATAAAACTTTTCTTCCTCATCACCACTGAAAGGGAGAAAAATCAGTACTCTGAAGGTGTCCTCCTGAGGTATTGCTGTTTATGGAAGAACAGTACATGAAGTAGTAAATAGCTCTAGCCAGTGATTAAATGTAGAAGCAGAGTGGATGTATCCGATAAATGCAAATGTCATTTATGGTCTCACATACTTCAATATCATAAATACACTTCTCATTGTATAAGTACAAGATGACAACACAAAATAAACTCCGTAACATATGCCTAAGTGATACAAATAAAGTAGTTACATATGCCAATTTGAATTATAATTTTATTTATATACATATATGTGCACCTACATTTATATACATACATATATGTACATCATATATGTACACATATATGATATATATGATAATAGTGTGCCCAAATGATTATTAATTTTTATATAAGTTGAAATAAAAACTTTTTATGATGATCAATTGCTTGAAGTAAATTATGTATAGAATATAGGCTACAGTTGTATATTTGAAAAAAATCCTAGTCATCAGAAATTTGTATAATTTAGGTTTCAAGGCCATCAACATTTGTCTAACAATGTTAAATTCAATTACTATTTATTATATGTCTACATGTCTACATAGCTAATACTTGCGGGCCTCATCAAACAGTGCCCCTGTTTAAATATGTAATAATTGATCTTCTTTAAATAAAAACGATACTGAAAATCTTTCTATAATACAAAAAACCATTAGAACATACACTTTAAATGGGTGAACTGAATGGTATGTGATTTCTACATCAATAAAACTGTTAAAAAATAACAAATTAGAAAAAACACCTTATATTTCTTTTTTTTTTTTTTTAAAGATTTTATTTATTTATTTGACAGACAGAGATCACAAGTAGGCAGAGAAGCAGGCAGAGAGAGAGGAGGAAGCAGGCTCCCCGCTGAGCAGAGAGCCCGATGCAGGGCTCGATCCCAGGACCCTGGGATCATGACCTGAGCCGAAAGCAGAGGCTTTAACCCACTGAGCCACCCAGGCGCCCTAACACCTTATATTTCTAATAACTATTTTTTCCAGTTAAATTTGTCTCCATAAATTGAGCCTTGGAAAGGGCTTATTTATTCTCATTTTTTGTTATTATACACGAGATCAAATAGAATCTACCTTTATTCATCATTAGTGTACTGACATAATATGTACATTTCAAAGCGTGCACATAGATGACAAAACAGTGAGAAAAATGACGGTACTTCCTTAGAGCTGTGTGTACCATAAGGTTCATTAAATGTATACTGCGTGCCAGTTAATTGTCCTTACAGGTTATTGTTTAGTTTTCTTAAAAATAATTTGTTATCGGGTCTCCTGGGTGGCTCAGTCGGTTAAGCCTCTGTTTCGGCTCAGGTCATGATCCCAGGGTCCTGGGATCGAGCCCTGCACCGGGCTCTCTGCTTGGCGGGGAACCTGCTTCCCTTCTTCTCTCTCTGCCTGCCTCTCTGCCTACTTGTGATCTCTGTCTGTCAAATAAATAAATTTTTAAAAATCTTTTAAAAAAATTAAAAAAATAGAAAAAATTTTGTTATCAATAGACTGATCAAGTGTTAAGTCAGCACAGAGGGAGACATTTTTGAGGTTGCATGGCTAAATGCTTTATCTGGAAGCATCACTCACTGTGGGGGGAGTGGAAGAGGACAGGGGGAGAGGGGTGGTTACAGATTAATGAGAAAATGGAATGAATGAACAAAACGCTGTGTCATTTAATTCTCATGGGATTATTCTCAACTTAAAAATTTAAAACCGAGTCTCAGAAAGACCATGTCATTTGGCCTACATCTCCGAACTCCTAAATGACAGAGCTAGGCTTTGTAGTTCGGTAGGTCTGTGTCATTTCTACCACCCCACTGCATGGGCGCGTACTTCTCTGCAGCTGAAAGCTTCTAATGATTTCACGACTCAACAGACTATCTGAAGTCAAGAATTTGAGTATTTGACGGAGGTCTTAGAGATGAATGAGTTCAAGTTTTCTCATTAAGAACAAATTAGTATAAGACATGGACATAGTCTGGGACATATGACATTTAATTCACTTCAGGGTTCTGGAACATTTTCTGGATGTGAACACATTTTCAGGTGAGAACCGAGTCATTGAAGCAGCTAAGTCACTTTTGCCCTTCCTTCCTAATCCCATTTGCACCTTCTGATTGTTGATGAATTATTTCCTGAGGAAAAGGTATTAGGAGAAAGAAGTGGTTCTGAAGGTTGTACATGGAAAGAAAGTAGGTTCATTAAATTTTATGTGTGATTTACTATAAAAATGTTTGTTACATACAAATCAATATTTTATATGACGTGGCTTATGATGTTTTTCCCTAGAGTGCTATAAAAATCCAGCATGATAAATTGATCAGATTGCTGCCTATGGTGATATCAAATGCAAAGGGAATTTGCAAACTTATGTTATAGTAGATGTATCTTATATAACACTTTCATATCACTTTTTTAAATTTAAAAAGTGGTTAAATATTCACGTTATATAACCTCTCTCACTTTCAGAGAACCTTAGAAGGTTATTAATATTTTCTATAAGTAGGGACATATTGAACATTATATATTTTATTGAGTGATAAACATTTTGGTTGATTGAATACTGCAGTAAACTTGTTGTCCTACTCTTTTGCCTCATTTATGGTACTGGTTTCTTGTGTAGGTGGTTTTGGCCTTCACATTTCTTGCTGTTTCTATTTTATCTCTGCATTGTGTTTAGCTGCGTTGTATGAAAAAACTCATTTTCCCCTGCACATTGTTCCTCTTTCATATTTACATTTTTTTTTCTTTTTTTGTTTTTCTTTTTGGCTAATTTCTCTTTGCATTTCAAAATTTTCCTACTTCCTTTTCTCCTTACTAAAAAAGAATACCTTTTTTGGTCATGTGTTAAAGTCACTCAACTATTGTATGTCCGGGAAGAAAAAAATCAAAAGAAGGGGTGGAGAAGGGGCGGAGTGGGGTTGGCTAGTTAACTTCGGGAAGAAAAGGGGAAAAAAACAGCAGAACTGGGTTCTGTCCCTGAACACTGATGAATCATGGACATTTATTAAAGCTTGAATTGAAGTTTTGTCCCTGCGTTGTAAGTAAGTTTATGATGACAGTTCATCTGTGATACGTATTGTGTCATTGTTCACAGGGAGATGTTGTATATAATTGAGGAATAGAAATGAAGTTTAACATAGTTGCATAATCAATCCAATACATAGGAAATCTCATAACGCTCTACTGTTGAAAATAGCAGGTCTTGAGTATAAGGAATTTCAGGCATTAGTAAAGGGACAAAGATGATTAAGTCTACACAGCTCTCCCAACCAAAATATTTTCATGCACGTTCTTATTAAAAATAATGACTATGAACACTGTGAATGACATAATTAAAGGAAGTTAAAGTTCCTACTAATGGAAGCTAGATTTGTAAATGTTATTAGGATATTACAAAAATAAAAATTTGCATTTTGAAGTTATCCAGATGATATTGTAGAGTTATATGCATCTGTTTAATTTACTGACATTTACCCGGCAAGTGTTCTGTCATTATAAATTCTGTCCACAAAAATGAATGATAGCTTGGCAAAAACAGATTGATCTGTGGGTAACAGAACAACTTGCAGTAACATCCAGATAATAATTGTTTAGGTTGAAACTCAAGACTCAGTTTGCTGTTTTACTTTGGGCTGTGGACATTCTGACAGGATCATGTTCTTAAAGAATGGGTCACCTTAGAGTAAAATTGAAGGAATTGTGAATAAGGAAAAGAAAATGTGTTTAAATTTCTAGTTGTAGATGAGGCAAGCTATTTTTAGAATTGTGTAGATACTTATTCTTAGTTTTAAAAATATGAAATTATTGTTAATTACATTAAAAACAATAGGACATTAGATAGCACACAACAATATTCTTTAGGTGATTAGGCATCACATTATCTTTCTTCCCCAAATCGTTAGAAACCCTTAGAATTTCCCTCCCACCTTTTAAGAAGAATATGTTATTACTGTATACAAATATTTGTACTGTCTTGATTTTCAAATGTTTCCAAATCTCAAACTTATAAGTTTGCATCTCCCATCTGTAATAGGTGAGTAAAACAGAGATCACTTGTCATATCTCTATCTAATGTACGTTTGTGACTCTATGTTTACTGGTATGTCTTCTTTGCAATAAGAGCAGGAACTTTAATCATATAAACCTAAAATCTGTGCTCATAAAAATAAGATGACTGCTCTCTTATTTTCTCTCCATTATCCATTACTGCAGGGGGGAAATTTGGGCAACATCATTTGTGGTGCTTCTATGAACACTCATTGAATAGGTGAATTCTGTATTATCTGTATGGGCAGTGAATTTGATCTATAACATACCTACAATCTTATAGAAATATGCTAGGTTACAATGGTGGTTTACTGTGCTAAAGTATATTAGAAACCTAGTATCAGAGTAATACCAATCATCCATATTTCTTTTTCTTTATCATCAGAGGCTGCATCCGTAAAATTAAAACAAACAAACAAAACAACTGGAAGGAGTGCCAAAGGTTGTTGGTTTTGGTCATTCCTGTGTTACCCTCTATGTCTTAGGAACCATCGTCCATTGTCTTTTTGCTGCTATTGAACGCTTGGTTGAATAATTGAATTCTTCCCTTTGTGTAGGCCTAAGTAAATGGATTCCCTATACTTTGAGCTATAACTTATGGTTAAAAAAAAAGAAAACAACAACAACAAAAACTCCAACTCTATAGAGTGAAGAAGGATCTTACAATGAAATCTAGATTTTCAAGTTCAATAGTTGTTGTTTTTTTGTTGTTTTTAATGGGAACTCATGGTGTAAGTACTGATTTTTTCTGAGATGTGCTTGTACTTAATGGGGAAGGTTGAAAGACAGAAGTGAAGAAATCTACCATTGGCAGAAATTTAACAACACAGCGTAAAAGGCATTGCTTGGTTTAGGATTTGATAGCATTTAATATAACTGGTAATATTTCCTAATACTTAAATCAGCAGAAGTTTGTCAGTATAGGATTCTGATGCACAAATAATAAGCTTCCAATTGGTACCTGTTCAGTGTTACTTTGTATTCATTTATTACTATCCATTAGCATTTGTTTAATGTTACTTTGCAATCATTCTTCCCTTAAAAAGTTTAATGCCTTGTCAATAACTGTATTACGTGGGCCACAGAGTCCTCTAAATATGTCTCGTTTGTAGGAATATTTGACCATCTTTCTTCATCTCAAGGTAATGTCTTTTCTATGGTTCTTTCTATAATGGCCTCTCTGTGCTGCATTAATTTAAAAATACTGAATGTGAACACTGACGTAAAAATCTTCACATGCGCCCTTAACCATTCTCCTGGGAATTGCTTTCTTTTTCTTATTCCCATCTCCTGAAAATATTCCCCAAGGACAGAGATAGTTGAAGCTTTCTGTCCATTTGTTTTTAACTTTGACTCTCTCTGGCACATATCTGTGTGTGCTTAGAAGCGTACTGCCTCAAGTCACAAGTATTTCTGATTCTGACTCACCCTATACATCTCAGAGATAGGTCCTATCTTTCTTCTGGCATGTAAATAAATAAGGCCTGTTGTCATTTTTTTTTTTTAGTTTCTTAACGGATACCAAAAAAAACAGAAAATTAGTCATTGCCTTTAACTTTTTTCTTTTTTCTTTTCTTTTTTTTTTTTTTTGGCCAAGGAGAACTATTTTTTCTTTCTAGAGTCTCTCTGTGTGTGTTTGTATATAAGAGAAAAACAAAACATTTTACTTACATTTTCTTACTCATAAGGCAAAAATGTTGAAGAAATTAGATTTGATTTACTGAAAATTTTTTTTCACAAAATGCTTATATACACATACAAAAATATGCTCACAGAAAAATGCAACAAAACTTAAATTTTATGCTACCATATGCATAGTATAACCTAAAACCAAGAAGGAGTAAGAGGGAACATTTCATGGGCATTAGGTTCATATTGTTTTTTGTCCATTTCTAATAAAGGAACAAATTAAACATTTACATATAGTAACAATTGAGAGCTAGAAGACATCGTAAATTGGTCATGAGTAAAAGTCAGAACTAAATATTTTGGATTAAACTTTCTTCTAAAAATGATTAATACAGACATCTGATCTTCATTAATCTTCCTTATTAGATTATTTTCTCTTAAATGAATAGTAGATATTGATTTCTGACTTCTTGCTTATGGAGCCCCAAAATACAAGTTTTATTATCAATCCTTATGTTTCATAAACATTTTATCTGGAATAGCAAATTTTGGTGAATAAGCAAAATTTTATCCCAATTAATGGGATATGATCTGGTTTTAATGGAATTTTTCAAAATAACTGAACGGAGCTGAAACAATGCATTGTACAAGGCTATGGCTAACCCAATAGACATGTAATGCTATGTTGTGAAAATGATCCTGTTTTAGTTACCATACATAACAAATACAAGCCACACTTGGAATATCCTCATTGGAAAGGTTTAGGATAATAAAGCATTTAATAGCAAACCTCACAACAGAATACTAAGCAATGATTTAGGCTTACAGTTGATAACCAGCACTTTCAGAAAGACCTGTAGAAGCAGTATCTTTCTTCATCAACTTCGGGTATTAGAGAACACAGTGCTTTATCCGAGGAACCCAAAGAAATTGAGATTTGGCTCAAAGGCCAACAAATAATGAAGGCTGACTTACCTTCTCGAAGTTTATTACATTCCTTTTGCTCTTTAAGCTCTTCCTCTTAGAGATATAAATTGGAAACGGTGTACTTTCTTAGTAGGAAGTCTGAAGTCATTACTGAAATAATTGACAGAATATAATACAATATTTTTATGTAGGGAGGCTATTATGATACCAACATATCACATAGACAGTAATGGGCATCTAATTCTGCTATTCATAATCCCCATGCTGCGAAAGAAAATCTGCTTTTGAATCATTAAAAATTGAAGCAAAAAATGATGGGCTTGACTATTTGGTTATCTAAATTTGGACTGGAAGGCCATCTTCAGTTACATAAAATATCCTTCCCAAGCTCTAGTTCTCAATCCCATTACATCCACTTCATTTCTCATTTGCCAGCTCCTGTGGCCACACTCTTTATGCTTAGCAAAAAACAAACCAAGTTAAGTCTCTGTGGGGTGCCTTTTGTGAGGCCACTCAGAATAGGAAGAAAGAAAGAGTGCAAGCTAGAGATATAGAGAATATAAAGAAAACAAGGCACAAAAAAGGAAGAGGAAGGGAGAAGAAAACATCACGGGGTCAAGAATCATGAAATCACATTTACTTTAACATTTTTGCTAGTAAGTACTATGAGTCTTCTCTGGGGAGGCTGCCCTCAGAAAGCTGGAAAATCAATTCTGAATTAATAAGGGTCTTTTTCCTTTCACAAGGTCCTGGTGAAACTAAAAAAGGAGCTAATTAAAAATCTTACTGCCATCCCATAATTACAGGTTTTACCCATATGCAGGACGGTCATTTTTTCCCATCAGGAATGGTATTCTTTTCACTTCCTGCCAAAAGTGCTCCAATACATAACTATAGGGAGTTTAAGAATTTAAGATTTTCAAGGAAACCTTTCCACCACTGGCACACCATTTCCTTCCGGAAGAAGGCCTGTGCCCTAGGGAGAGGCCTAATCCAAGACCCTTCTGCTCTTGTTAGAAGGGCTGAGCTCGCCCCACCATTGCTTTTCCTGGGGGTGGAGGTGAAACTGGTCTGATATGGCTGCTCCCAGGCTCATACCCCCCACCTTTCATCCCTCCTCTGCCTTTCAAGTCCATTTCGCAAACTGCCACCTGTTCCTGCTGCCTACCCTTTTCGTGCCTTCACACTGACCAAGGGAACTCACTCCTGCAGCAGCCCTGTCAAGGCAAGGCAGCCCAGTGGCCAAAGCAGGGCGTTTTGAACCTTTTGGAGGTAGTCTCACTAGGATGTTAAAAAGCCCTTGGCAGCACTGTCCTCCCGGGAAGGAGAATTCGTCCCTTCACCACTCCGTCCTACCGAACGGCAGGTCTGGAAAGCTTTTACAGCGTCAGGTCCTCCTCTGACAGTCCTCGGCCCGGGCCCTGAGGCTTGGTCCTCGCCAGGTGAGCCCTACTTGGGCGTGGGGCCGCTGGCACGGCTGCCATTCTGCCTTGCCAGAGGCTCTAGCCTCTGGCACTCCGGGGCAAATAAATAGTGCCACCTGGTAGAGTCGAAAGCGGTGCTTTAAAATGCAAATAGAGCCCCCTCCTGCATTTGCTGTCAAATCACTTCCCCACGATTCCTAGGCAGGCAGTGGATTCTGCGCCTAGGAGAAGGGCTGGGGGAACGTTCCTGCCTGTGCAAAAATAACCCCCGAAGACGCAAGCCAAGTACTCGGCTGGAGCTCTCCAGCCTGTGGATGCCCGCCGGGCGGCTGGCTGTCCCCCGGGAGCCCCGCAGGGCTGGGTCCGCTCCCCCGCCTCACGCCGGGCGGCGGGAGCAAGCCGACGCCGACTTTGGGAGTTCCTTTCTGCCTTGTATGGAGGGCTGCTCCGGGCCCGTCTCCGCCCGACTGCTCTGACGCCCAGCCCTCCTGCTGCCCAGCCCTCCTGCTGCCCACCCCCAGCCACCTCCCTCTGACTTGCCCGGAGAAGCCAGACGGAGCCTCTCCCTGCCACAAGTCTCTCCGCCTGCCATTCCCCCATTCCCGCATCCACCCCCACCCCCTCCCCAGCGCCGTCACCCCTCCTCCGCCCCCGCCTCCGCCTCCTCCTGCTCCCCCGGCAATCGGGGGAATAAATCAGGGAGGAAATCGGGAGGCACAGAGATAGCGAGAGCGCGCGAGCGCCGGCGGACTCGCCCAGGTCTGTTTCCAAAGTCGCCCTTGATGGCGGCGGAGGCGCGGCAGCCGCGGCGCGGAGCAGCCGACGCGCGCTAGTGGGTCCGCCCGCCGCCGCCCCTTCCCTCGCGCGGGGTTTCGCCCCTGCCGCCCCCCGAGCCAGTCCGCGCCCCGGCCCCGGGCGCGCCAGCTCTCCAGAAGTCCGCGGTCCGGGCAGAGTGGGCGCCTTCTCCTCCCGCGGTTTCCAGCACCGTTCCTTCCCCGCGGCTGGGGAGGGAGGCGGGATTGATCTTCGATCTCGAAGATGGCTGCTGGCTGCCTGCTGGCCTTGACTCTGACACTTTTCCAATCTTGGCTGATCGGCCCCTCGTCGGAGGAGCCGTTCCCTTCGGCCGTCACGTAAGTCAGCGGGCCGGGGAGGGCCGGGAGTGCGGGCCGAGGGGTGCCGCGGGAGCTGGGCGCGGGGACGGTTCCCGACTCGCGGGGCTCTTCTGCCCGTGGGGGTGGGGAGCGATCTGGGCTCGGATCTGGAGAGGCCGAGCGGGAGGTGCGCGCCGCTTGCCGCCGGAATGCGCGCCGAACCGGCGTCTCGGGCGTCTCGGTGGGGCCGGGCTGTCCCGGGAAACGTCCGCCGACGACTCGCGGCGCCTCAGCCCGTCTCGGAAAGGATTCTTTAGACTTAAAGAGTTTAGCTGTACTGGGGAGAAAAAAGTTTCCAGCCAGATATCCGCTGTCCTCAAACCCAGTCCAGAAAAAAAAAAAAAAGAAAAAAAAAAAGTTGTGTTTGCTTGGGTGTTTTACAAATAGGTGATTTCACGCTTGCCAGGGTAGCATGGACTTCTCCCGCGCATGGCCCCGGGGGATGCTCTCTAATTGCTGTAGTGCCCAAACTCATTTAGATCCCAAATTACTGGGCGCACTTGACAGTCTCATCGGAGGAGTGCTCGCTCGACGCAGCTTCGAGTGCTGTCCACTCCGGGGGCTCGCAGGTACCGGGACCACGCCATCCAACCTCCTCATCCTTCATCTGGAGCATCTAAGTGCTGGCAGACACACCGTTCCCGTTCTTAGAATGAATAGAACCTATTCTTTGACGGAGGGATGAACGTTTCCAGAGTCGCCTGCAATTTTTTTATTTTTTACATTTCTAAAATAACTTAAAAAATTCGCAGCTGTTCTGGAAAATAGAGTTTTTAAAGGTAACTGTATAAGTCACACGGCAGGAAGGGAATGAAAAATAATTCTCTTTTCTCTTAGGCTGGAAAAAAAGAAGCAAAGTCAGTAGCTCATAAAAATATATACACGTTTTTTAAATGCGCTGAAGAGCCTATCGGGCATTTTGGGAAAGCATTTATTTTGGTCCTTAAAGCTACTTTAAAGCTTCTAAGAGTAGGTGATCTTAAATGGATGAGTCACTTTAATGCATTTTACATAACAAAAACAAAGCCCAAGGTAGCCTTCCCCGGTATTTCTGCTGTTGGGAATTATTTGCTGTCCTTTGTTGGCTGCGTGCTCAATACTGGAGTTTTGGGTGGATGCTAACAGTGAACCTTTACCAGTTGAAACCCTGCAGCGTTATTTAAGATGCAGCTTAAAGTATTTATTACATTAGGTGTCAGTGCAAGAATCCGAAGGATGCACATTCTCACCCGGAGAAGGGGAGTGTCGAGTATTTTTTGTCATTGATTTACGGTCATGTTCCTTTTTAGATAATCTTCCATAAAAATGATTGCAGATCCTTTTTGTGATGAACGAAAGGGTAAATGCCATCTGTAGATCTTTCTTTAATTGGCAGGATGTTCCAAGTGGATATTTTGAAATATATAGGCTAAGAATTACTCTAAAGATGCTTCAAAATTATTCACTCTTATTAGGAAATTACACCTTTATTGATTGAATTCTTTATTCTTTTTGTAGCTTGGCCTATAGAGTGAGAACTCAAGTGACTCGCTTGCATTTGTATCAAATGAAGAAGTGGCTCTTTAAAAAGGAGGCGGTGTGTGCAGTTTACATATTTTTAACGTGTCATTTTTAACGGACAATTTATCAGTATTTCTTTCATTTGGAGGGAATGCATCATTCACCCCACTAGGTGAAACTGTGACTTTTTAAAGATACAACAAAATACAACCTTTTATTCTTGAACATGCCATTGTAAAATATTAATGTACAGATCCTTACTGTGAGGACATCTGCAAAAAATGCTCTCCTAAAATTAAAATAGCTTAGTGTTTATGGTCAGAGATTCACTAGAGACGAGAAAGAAAATAAATAGTGGAGAAAAATAGGAATTGGGAAACCACAATTTCTTTCCTTTGAAACGATATAAAATTTTATTTTTTAAGAGTGGGAATTTAAGGTATTTTCAAATAATATGAAACATTAATAATTTTGTAGAGTGAAAGCTTAATAAAAGAGTTTGTAGAGCTAAATCAGTCTCCTGTAGGTAACATTAACGCTATTTGTGTAAGTCTTGTGTGCCTTCAGTCATTTATTTCCAAAGTTAAAATACCGTCTTCTGAGGAGAGGAGAAATGATAGTTGACATTTGTACTTCTAGTTAGGTTTCTGAATAAACTTTATGAAATTTTAAAAAGTGCAATGTTAATTTTATCAAGGTGTGCCATTTGCTTTTCTGGCAAGAAAATAATTGGTATCGAGTGTTTATCATGATAAATCTCAAATCTTGGGAAAAAATTTCAAGCTTATAAAAACTCAGTACAAAGATTATAGTATCATTAAAGGCAAACTATTACATTCTTTATATAAATTTCTCTGGAAATCATTAATAAATTCTTTTTTTTTGACAATTTTATTTTTCCCCAGAAAAAGCAGTATCAGTAGTTTTAGAAGAAGAGCATGCCATCAACACAGTATAAAATTAATTGTGCACTCACTGGAGTGAATCCTGAATTAGAATTACTAATACAAAGCTTTAATTTTTTTAAGTAGTGTTTACAGTAATATTAAAGGTTTAAGTTTTATTATAATAAAACAAATGTGTCATTTTAAATTTCTTTTTAAAATTTTCCTGCTTTAGCATATATCCTCATATAGCATATTCTTCTGGATTTAAGTATAGTTAAACTGTTCTAAGACCTAACACTAAAATGACAAGCTTCCCCTCCCCCAACCAAGAAAGGAATTTTGATACAGTTCTTTTGCTAGGTTAGGCTTTTCTTTTGGAAATGATTGTCTCAATAAAGTGTGAATCATAAATATGCCAGATGGTATCAACCACCTAATGCATATTGGTTTATATATAAATGGAAATCACATCATTTTCATGTTATAGTATGCACACGTTATATTGGTAGTTTAAGACAGAGTTTTCAAATAGGGAGTTCTCGCTTGTTCTAGAAATAATTTCTTAGCACGTAAATGAAAATACTTCTGTTTTAAAACTCGAATAATATGTATGTTAGCCAGTATTGTAATGTTAACTTAACTCTGTTGCTCTTTATTTTAGAATCTATTTACAAATCCAGGTTTAAAAAAAAAAAAAAAATCACTGTAGTTATAACTACTACTAAGGTTAAATTCTATCTAAGTCATATCATAACACCAATCAGTCAGAATAATTGGCTGATTTTAATATAAACTGTAATAGGATACATATATTAATAAGAATTATAGGTATCTACAGGAAATAGATATATCTCATGAAAGAATAGCACTTTGGGGTTTAAATACTTCAGATATAAATATTTTTTTTCTGTTATTAGACAAATTTATATTTAAAGGCTATAGAAAATAAGTTTATGTCATAATATTGGAATGGGTATCTTTTTCACGTGTTAGAAGTGACATAATTATTTTCATTGAGCTTAACAATTTCTATTCACATACTACATGTATAAGGAAATGTGCCTTAAGCTAAAATATGAGGTAAAAAGTGTAAATTAGAACCCAAGAACAATGACATTAATAAATCCCTTTCTCAGGTCTTCAATTTGTTAACTATAAGACAACATCTATTATTCCACAGGTGTATATTTAAAAGATGCAACAGTAGGTATGTTTTTCAGATAAGTAGCAACATGGCATCTTAATATTTATACATGGATATGTGTGTAGCTATTTGGATTGGCATTTGAATGAGCATTAAGCAGAGTGTAATGGAAGTGATCTAAAAAGCATTTTGGAAAGGTATAAGAATCTAAGCTTATTATGGCTTGTAAAAAGGAAATAAAACATGTTTATTATTTTAGTATGGCTTTTACTAGTTTAATTATAATCTGATAAGTGCATCTAAAATTAAAATCTATAGCAAGTTGTTCATTCTGAAAATAGAAACTTTACCACTCTTCTTCTTCAAAGAAACCTGGCTGTATAGACACTTTTCTATTATTTCTCCAACATTGATTAAAAAAAAAAATGCTTTTCATTCTCGGATTTATACATTGTAAGGTTTTGCAAAAATATACATAGCACACGCAAATTAGTTATTCACATTTACTGTTTAGATTTATAACTATATGTAAGAAAAAACAATGCTTTTAGGAATTTTTAAAGAGTTAAAAATTGTACCCATAACAAGGTATTATTTAATTGATATGTTTTCTGGAATATCATTCTATAAAACACATACACAGAAGTTTCTGTTCTTTTCCCTGTTTTTTAATACGGATACAGATTTCCAGGAAAGTAATCTATTCTTCTTAATGCACATCTTATTTTCTAATAAATGTCTTTGAACTGTTTGTAACCTTCACCTGGAGACTTAAATGGTTAAAATAAAGTGAAGTATATTTTAGGGAAATCATCTGATTTGTTGATTTCCTTCAGTCTTTTACTTGTATAGACATAATCAGTTCCAACATAACATACTTGATAAGAGTTTGAAAAAAAGAATTTGTTTCAGTATTTCTAAAAAAGTAACATTTTGTTATTACTAAAGTGTTAGACTTCCATCATTTGTAGTAGTATTGTTGTAGTATTTCAGAAAAGCGTGTAAGCTGTTCACCGTGGGGAAGGAGCTCGGTTCTATCACATTCGTCCTCATTTACTTAAGGCTCATAGTGTGCATCAGACACTGCGTCACACAGTGTCAGCCACTTTTTCTTTTCATGGGTTGTTTATGTCTAGTACCATGAACGTCCCCAAGCCTTTCATAGGATTGCTTTCTAGTAAACTTTGAACTGTATCAAGATGGTCAACCATGTAGCTTATGCGTGATTTATTGTGTGTGTGTGTGTGTGTATGTGTGTGTGTGTCCCAAATGATGAAACTCATTGTGTCATATTGTTGACAGATTTGAAAGAAAAAGGCAATTGACTTCAGTGTTAATTGAAATAAAAATGGTAGTACTTTGTAAAAATAATGTATTTACCTTTTCCTTCAGAGTCTAAAATATTAACATTGCATACATAGATAATTCGTCTACTTTGTATTATAGTATTTTATTTATTAGGTGATATTTTCTTTTTATATATCTATTTATCAGTGCATGCACACACATGTATTTCTTTTAACCTTCTTCAAGTGGTTTGCTAGGGTAGAAAAATGTCAGTGAGGTAAGTTTATTAATAGTCATGTATGCTTGAAGATTCCTGCCAATCCACATCTCTTTTTTGTGGTTGAATCTCTTTCAAAATATTTTTATAACACTAACGTTTCAGAATAATTTGTGAAGAGAATCGAATGAGATACTGGATACAAAAGTAGCTTGAAATGCTCAGGTCCTATAAAGATGAGTTGTTAACATAATTGATGAGTAACAAAGTATGATTTTGCCATCTTTTTAGCAAAATAAGTATGGGAAAGAAACTACTGCTTTTAAATGTTGGGCACCTATTAAAAGACCTTTGCATACTAAGCGGATTTTATTTTGGCCATTTAGATATGGGATACTTAGAAATTTGTGAGAATTAAACATACTTGGTATGACATGCTTTAGGAGTAAAGTATAAATATGAACAGTTTTAAAAAAATTTATTTGTAAAATATAAACTGTTAGATTTCTGTTACAGGTTTATATAACTTGTAGTAATTCAGTATTATTGCTCCTTTAAAATTGCCATTTATACAGATTTTAACGAGATCATAAACAAGGAAAGGATTGATATTGTGGCCTCAACGAACTGGCACACTTTTACAGTTAATTTCAATAATGCAGGATCAGGTTGTTGCATATGAAGCAATATTTAAAGTTCTCTTTGAATATGAATGTGGGATATTTCTGGCTAAATGTTATTTTAACATTTGCTTCTGCTGATTTTTTTTTTTTTAACCATATGCTTCTGCTGGATTAAAAAAATTAGGATACATTTAAAATTCTGTATCATAAATGGAAGAACAACTGAAAGTAGAAATGATGGCAATGGATAATAATGGTGTTGCCCATTTTAAAGGCTTCAGATTTGGGGATGATCTTACTGTCAATTTGAAAATACTTTTTCCTGGGTCATTAAAAATTTATTATAGTTGTCTCTGGGCAAACCGGAAAAATAACTCCTGTATTCTTTCATTCAAACAATTAATCGCTACTTCTCTCTCTTTCATACACCTATGCATTTACTCTTAATCATGATTTATTATTATTTGTCTCTAACATCAGATCAAATGGGGGGTTTTTGCTTTGTTTTCTACCAAGTGACCTGTGACCAGACCTCAGGACCTTCTTGCTTGAATCTTCTTTGACAGTTTCAGGGGCCTTTTTCTTTATCCTCGGACATTTGTCTCTATAGGGAAATTGTTGAGGGATTTTGATGCGCAGATAAATCGGTAATACATGATCAACACTTCTACCAAAATTGTCAAACAGTCTAGACAGTTGTTTCTTTTGACATTTTCCCACCTACTATGGGGGATAATTAGGGGAAAGAGGAGAAAGAGCTAATAAAATTGTTCTCTGTCTAAGGTGCCTACTGTCAGGCTATGGAAAGGGATGTTTAGACATTAATGATGTCTTATTTTGAGGCTTAAAGGAAGAATGGCTCAGTAAAATAAATGGGCTTAGGCACACTCAGGAAATCTGTTTTAGAAAAGCGATCAAGAGGTATTGTGGTGAAAATGCCATGAGAAATGATGCATGGGTATGAGGGGCAGACAAAGGAGCTTTCCGATTTACATGTGGTGCGAATTTACATTAAGGATGCTAAAGGGGCTACTGGTAATTTAAAAATTTTCTTTCCCTCCCCCCCACTTGCCAACTGAGCGTGGCTATTCTGGAAATGATGTTTCCTGAACATATTCATTTATAGAGACCTAAATATTTATAATATGGGCATTCACCTTAGAAATCAAAGACCATACAGTTGTCAAGATCTCAAAAATATAGAAGCAATTAAACATAATTCTTTTTGAAGAAAACCTTGGGATAATGGTTAATTAGATAAGAGATATTAGTATAACACTTTATTAAAAGCTTAAGTGCTGATTATGAAAAAAGAAATTCCAGAAGTAAATTTCTTCAATTAGATGACAATTAGAATGAAATACCTTGCAGGTAGGTAGTCTTCGGACGTCTGAGTACGTAATACAACGTTATGTTTTAATTTGCGCTTTTTTCTAAATGCCTCCTGATTCGAGTATTTTAACATCACATGTAATTTAACGATTAACGCAGGTATTGGTAATCAGTGTAAATTATGTAGTGCACTGAACTACATGCAAAATATCCAAAGTGAGGAAGAGAGTCCCCAAGGAAGACATTTACATCTCCAAACGTTCTATAAAGCAGCCAGGGATCTGTCAGAGCATGACTAAGGAAAAGCACATAGCATGTTGAAGAAAAACCGTCTATTTTGTATTAGGCATAGGGCTTCCAGATGGGAAGAGATGTTGCTGGGTTTGAGTCTGGGTTGTAAAATGTTTGCATCAGGGCTGTAATTTTATAAGACCTGAATTGGGGGATGGGCAGCGTTCCCAGCAATGTGGACGTTTGTGGTAGCCCAGCTCTGCATATTCAAACAATGTTGGCCTTCATCCTAGGGTTTTTTAAAATTAAAAAAGAAAAAGTAATACGTGTTGAATCACAGTATGTATATGATAGATTCAAGAGAGCCCATAATTGAAGTGGAGACAGGGAGAGCCATTAGTAAACCATTGCGGCGTTCCCAGAGCGAGAGATGCCTAAGGTCCAAAAAAGAATAGTGGTGAGGGGAGAGCAGAGGAGATGGGAAACATACGGCAGAAGTAAAATTTCAGGTGCTGTTGGTTACAGGATTTGGGGAATCAGGAAGAGATGAGTCAGAGATGATTCTAAGAGCCCTATCAGGTAAACCAGGCTACATTGAACTTGGTATACTAGAGATCACAGGAGGAATGGTGGAAGTACTAGTAGTTTCACTGAAGGACATCTTGAGTTTGCAGGGTCTCTGTAGATGACTGTTAGGCCGTTAGAAATAGGTATTTGAAGGGGACTTGGATAATATAGGAGAACAGTTCCAGTAGAGTGTTGAAGAAGGAATCGTGGTTTCGGTGCCTTGAGGAGTTGGTAGCCGGTGGCATTATAACAGCAAGTGCAGGTACTTTAAAGGCATTTTGCAATGTGAGGAGAGATCGAGAGAATTCGTTCAGAAAGGAAGTTTAAGGAATTTGGCATTCTTTTGTTTACAGAATAAAGAGTTCTATCAAGCAATTTGGAATTGTACATAGTAAAAACCCATAGGACTATCTTAAAAGGGGAAATATTTTTTAGTGGTAGTGGCTGGAGGGACGACCCCTCATGGGAGTTAAGGTCAAGCATGTGCCAGCAACTGCAGAAGGGGGTGGGACTGCCATCAGGATCATCTCTCATTCCCGTCTCTGGTTTTCTTTGCCTAAGTCTTCCTTCCTCTCTGTGCCTGCAAATCGGCTTTCTCTGCTTCCCAGTGTTTACTGAATGGCTGTGAGGGCTTACATTTTCTCCACTGAAGTTTTGAACCAGTTTGAGACTAGAGTCCTAGTCTAAAACATAGCCTCCTAAACAAGGTATGTCGATATTCTGAATATGGGCCGGATCGCCATCTATAGCCCGTTCAGTTGTGACTGGGAGATGGGGTTTGTAAAAAGGACTCTGGGTGCCTGGTGTTGTTGGGTCACTCCTGTACACATTGGTACCCGTTGGTACCATCTCCCGGGGAGGCCCTACATTGCAACAGGCCAGTTGCTATTACCATGAATAGAGCAAGAGACAGTTCTTAGAAAAAGGCTTGTGGAGGGTGGGGAAGGTTGTAGAGACAACTAGGTAAGTGTTACCAGACAGGAGATTTGGGCTTATCAGAGGGAGAAGGCCAAATGGCAGAGATGAAAGAGCTGAGAGAGGCCGTGATTGATGGGAGAATGTTCTGACGGAGGCAGGTGAGGAAGGGATCAAGAGGAAGAACAATGTCTTACAAAGTAACTTCTGAAATATGAAACAGCCTTGAGAATTAAAGCAGATGGTTGGAGAACAGGATAGACACACTTTTAATTTGCTGGAGATGTTTTTGGAGGAATGCTCCAGATTACAGATTCCATTCTCAAGAAGGAATGACATGATTCAGAAATGTAATACATATACATTAGCAGTGTTCAAATTTTGAGTTATACCAACTAGAGTCTTTCTTGACTTGATAGTAACAAAACTCTAGTTTACCACTGTATTCCCTTTGGACAACAACATTTGGTTCCTTTCTTTTTCTTTTTCTTTTTCCTTTACCTTTTTTTGGGACAGATTACCGTGAAGGTCTGTGTAGTTTTGCAGGTTTTAATACATGCATATGTCTATTGTAGGAAGATGTTGCAAGATATCAGTGAAAAGAAAAAAAGAAAGAGCAAATAGTTCTTTCTTTGGCCAGTAACACAATTTATTTGTTATTTGGCAGATTGGGGTAGTTTACTGCCCCACCCTGTAAGTGCTCCCACCCAACCCCATATCCAATCTTCAGCACAGGGCAGAAATTTGAATTGCAACATATCTTTGTCAAGAAAACAAAACAATGAGGTTGATAAGATTGCAAACCCCCTCCCCCCGACAGACAGAATATTCCTGCAAAGCCTTTCCCTGGTCGCTCCTTACAAAGGCATCTCAGGTCTCCCGAAGATCTGGAAATGACCTGCAGCTGCCATCACAGCGGTTCCCTGAGTGTCCAAGATGACTGAATGAATGGCTTGGATCGCAAATGCCAGTGGATCTAAGAATCAGTCGTGATCTCACTGGTCCCAGCTCTGTGTGGAAAAACCACCCTTGTGGTTTGTAACAAGAGATGAATAGAGTCAGACGGGAAGAGTGGACTTTTTATTTCCCTTTTGCGACCTTACTCTTATTTTCTCTCTTGTAGGTATTCACAGTGTACTTGAGTCTATGTTGATGTCTCTTCCCGAAGCATGTCCGGACACTAGTAATTACTAACAGCTATCTTCCAACGATTATAATTTTGCTTTCTGATCAGTTGCAGCTGCTGGTGTATGCCAAGTGCTGGGAATTAACACGGTGTGTTTTTTAAGCCATTGAACCCTCAAGCTGGTCCCCTAAGAGAAGTATTATTATCTTCCCTGTTTTATAGATGAGGAAAGTTAACTTTAGAGTATGAAGAACCTTTCAGGATTTTCTTAGGACCGAAAAATTTGATTCCAAGCAGATTGATTCAGAATCCGACCCCTACCTGCTGTACTTTGCTATCCTGTTACGGCCGGAGCTCCCTGTGCCGGCCTCCATCCTCCCACCTGCTCCTGTTGCGGACGGCTGCATAGTCCAGCCGTGGGGTCGAGTGCAAAGAGGCGTCATTGTATAGTGGAGCAGAAGCAACTCTGTTTCAATATTTCCATCTGCAGAACAAGGATAATATTAACTTAATCTTGAACCACAGTGTTATAAGGATCAGAGGAGAGGATGCATGGGGAAATTTGCAGGACTGTTTAACGGGCAGACTTTATTATTTGTACCACTTGGTGAGTTTTCTGTCTTCCAGAGATCATGAATTGATGACTGAGGTTTAGTGAGCTAGATTCTTGTGCTAATATATCACTCGGGCCATTAGAAAAGCCTGAATTGAATGGGCAAAGGAACACTTAGCAGGCCTGAGAAATCTCTCTTCCAAGGCCTTGTGTAGCCTTTAATCCTAAAGCGGAAATGAAAGGACTAGTGAGAGCGAAGTGTTCTGTCTCGGGGTTCAGGACACAACCTGTGTCCTAAAAAGGACCACGAAGACAGCAGAACCACAAAAGAATTGATGTGTTTTATCTTGATGTTTCAGCCAACACCTGTTGTCTGAGAACTGTGCCCCAGGAAGTTGAATCTATTTTTAAAAAGCCATCCCTTTGCTGATAACCTCTCATTTTCAAACACAGATGTGAGTTTTCAGCTTTGAGACAGACTCTTGGAAAGTTAATAAAGCAATGTGGCCACGATGTTTATAGAAATGAGTTCAGACAACCCTACAAATTGGGTGAGCACAGAGGAGTAAAATCGAGGCCAGTTGCATTTTTAGCAACCAACGCAGAAGTTGGTAAAAATCTGCCAAGAGCCTACTGAAAAAGACCAATTTTCTTTTGACTCATCCAGCATGATTAGTTACACTCATTTAAGCCCACCCCTTCCCTTTACGGTATAAATGGAGGTCAGCTTGTCACAGACTCTCCTCTTTTGTTGGTAAAAATAAAACACCTAAATAAAATTGCTACTGCACACATCTAATTGATTCCTGAAGGAGAGCGATGTTTTAGATGAAAATGTGCATTAATAACATGACCCATGAGTAGTACAACTTGGGGATACCATTGAAGCTGCTCGTTTTCAAGTGCCAAGGACCAGCATTTTTATGGCAGTCATCTTGACATTTGCCACGGAAAGGAATGTGCAAGATTCTTAGGATGTTTGTCATTTTAAAAATACCAAACCCTTCATTGTCTTGACATTATATTAGAATTGACTTAAATTTGCATTCGCAGAAATGTTAGGAGAGACAAACAAATGGGCCATGTGAAGCCTCAGGAGGATAGGCACAATGGAGGGTGGACAGATTGCTCTCAATTAGACATGCAGAATGCTTGGGTGTCTCTCCAAACACCTGATTTTTCTGTCAATATACATGTAGAAATCAGGATTAATTTTCATGAGGGAAATTTTATTGTGCATGGGGAACTCAGTTCCCAGGGGATTGATACATGGTGTTAAGGTCTGCTGGTGAGTAATTGTTTAAAATTTATATTAATACTCTACGGTAATAAATCAACATAGGGGAATGGTAACTCATCACAGAGCAAACCATGTTTGTTAATTAGATGAGGTCATTCATCTCTTTAAATTATCAGATGTGACACAACCTGTCTGTGTGTTGTCTCAAAGCCAGCTGGGTCCCTGGGTGTAAATGACCATGACAGAGGGGTGGTTTGAGGATTTCAAGCCTTGGATTTGGTCCCACCCTTTCTGGGTTTTTCTACAAGTGAAGTAGATTGGCCCCTGGAATTCCATTTTTATAATATGCACAGGGATCAACAAGCTGCTCAGAATCTGTTTTTTTCTTTCTTTTCTTTCTTTTTTCTGTTTCCTCTGCATCCCCACCCTAAATAATTGCAAGGAATCATATTTATATGCTGCATATATATATTTATATATATAATAAATATATTTTATATTATATATATATTTATATATATAAATATAAGCATATTTATATATATAAATATTTATATATTTATTTATAAATTATTTATATAAAATATAAATATATAAATATAAATATATATAATAAAAATAAAAATATTATATATTAAAATATTTATATTATATATATAAATATATATGCAACATATAAATATGATTCCTTGCAAATATTTATAAATATATATATATACACCATATATATACACCATATTTATATTTATTACATATATAACAATATATTAGAATGATATATGTTACATATATTAAGCATTATATGTAAACATGTAAACATACTATATGTAGATATTGTATATAATATAAACATAATGTATATGAAATGAAAATAATAAAACTTTAGTAAAGTGTACTCTATTAGATTCAGATGTGTTACACGGATGTAGAATATATATTTAGAAGACATTATAAAAGCTGAAAGTGCTTCCTAATACCCAGAAGTGCTGTCATACATATGAAGGATTGCAGATTTCATTAGGAATAATTGAAGCATCAAAACGGTTGGAATAGGGGCACCTGGGTGGCTCAGTGGTTAGGTATCTGCCTTTGGCTCGGGTCATGGTCCCAGGGTTCTGGGATCGAGCCCCGCATCAGGCTCTCTGCTCCACGGGAAGCCTGCTTCTCCTTCACCCACTCCCCCTGCTGTGTTCCCTCTCTCACTGTGTCTCTCTCTGTCAAATAAATAAATAAAACCTTAAAAAAAAAAAAAACGGTTGGGATAGGATGTATGCTTGCTGATTACAATTTTAAAAACATTTTTTTTTATTTTTTTTTATTTTTTTTTAAAGATTTTATTTATTTATTTGACAGAGAGATCACAAGCAGGCAGAGAGAGAGGAAGAAGCAGGCTCCCCTAGAGAGCAGAGAGCCCGATGCGGGGCTCGATCCCAGGACTCTGAGATCACGACCTGAGCCGAAGGCAGCGGCTTAACCCACTGAGCCACCCAGGCGCCCCCTGATTACAATTTTAATTTTTGGTCAGCTTTGAGTCCTGTGGATCCCACTCTTTCACATCTTCCACACCCCACGGTGATTCCCTATTGTCTCACTTGCCTCGGAAAGTTGCTCGGAAGCATATTGATAGACTTTTGAGCAAAGCCAGAACCAGACTAGTCTGTCTTCTGAAAGTCCCAGGGATTCAGATTAGGCACTCTGGTATGGTTGAAAGAAATAAAGTTTTGAGTCCAGTAATGTGAAGGTTAAAGCCTGCCTCTGATACAGTCTGTAATTGTGGGAAGTTCATCTGAGTTGCAGTTTCATGCTCTGTAAAAGGGGAATCCTTCTCTATACCTCTTAGGGAAATTCTGAGGCTTAGATGAGAAGCCATCAAGTCCTGGTGTGTGTATATTCCCCCTGAATTTATGGAGTGAAGGGTGGAAACTGTTAGTTTCTTTCATCCCATTTACTTTGAAACCAGTAGAACTGAAGGTTTTTCCTCCCAGTTTTAATCCACTCCTAGGGCAGTCTCTGGACATTATTAGGGATTACTTGATTTTTCTAAATAAGCTCTTACTCTGTTCATGTTGAATAGATCAGAGCATTGGGAGAAAGCCTTTGCTGAAATGGGCATAGGAATGGGAGGACTATCTTAAACCTAACCCAGAACTTTGTTCAGTGTCCTGAGGCTGGGCTTATGGTTCCTCATGCTTTGTGTGGTGGTGGTCACCTGACCTTGGCTTGTACCTCACTGGGAGAGGTAATGAGCTGCGTCAGCTGTCCATCGGGACCAGACCCTCTCCGCTTACCACATTAAAACAGGTTCCTCCCAAGACATGTAGGTCTCTTGTATTTTAAATGAATTGGATGTTGGATTCATGCTAAGTATCATTAAAGCTTCATTCTTGGCCCTGACTACCAAGTTCTTAGATTTCAAAAAGTGCTCATCTGTGGTGTGGTTCAGCCTTTCTAACCAGGCTTCTTCATCGGAACTGCAGAACCCCCGACAGTGATTTGAGAGACTGTTTCTCAGTTTTCTCAAAAGTGGTTCATAACTGGTACCATTCTTGAAGCACAGAGCAGTTACTTCTTTTTTTTTTTTTAAGATTTTATTTATTTATTTATTTATATTTACTTGGCACAGAGAAAGAGATCACAAGTAGGCAGAGAGTGAGGGGGAAACAGGCTCCCCACTAAGCAGGGAGCCCAACGTGGGGCTTGATCCCAGGATCCTGAGACCATGACCTGAGCAGAAGGCAGAGGCTTAACCCACTGAGCCACCCAGGTGCCCCGAGAAGTTACTTCCTAAATGGATGGTTGCTTTGGAACATTAAGGCTTAATTCTCTCATGGAACTTGCCAGGTTGGTTGAAAGTGTGGATTCAGAGCTCAGCTGTCCAGTTATTAACTGGGTAACTTGAGTGGTTGGTAAAACCTCTCAAGGTTTGGAGAATGAAGAATGTTAATTCATGTAAAGCGAAGGCACATAGAAAGCACCGAATGAATATAATTTCATTAGAAGCAAGAGACTTTTGTGGAGTCAGGTGACTTAGGTTCCCACTAATAATGTGGGACCTGAGGAAGAATTCCTGGCTTTAGGACCTTCTGACACCTAATTGCTCAGCACCCGACTATTTCTTAACAACTTGGTATTATAGTGTGTCTGTTGAACAGAAACTAGATCTTTCTAGGTACTCAAGTACTCCATTGCCTGTGGGTATGTTTTGGAAAAGATCCCACCTTCCACTCCCGTATTTCAGTTTTCTCTCTTCTGATCTTTCTGAAGTTTGATTTTTTTCTGTGCTTTCTAATACTGTGTGCTACCCCTAAATTGCACTAACGCATAGTATGGTACCAGGCTTCTTTCTATATCTGGTTGAGGGGCATATTAAGAAAAATGTAATGAAGTTAGTGATATAGCATTCTTGTGTACAGAAGAACAGCGTTAGTGGTTCAATGTCTACCTGATGAATTTGTTCTGTGAGAGAGGTCCTATAGATGTTCTCCCTTGATGCTATATTTCTAGTAATTGTTGCAAACTACCTGAAGCTGGTAACTCTAAAACCGTATCAGGAATAATTGTGATACTATGTATAACATAGAATGGTGCCCCTCTCCCCCTTGTAAGACTAGTGACAAATATATCATATTTTACCTTGAGGGATAAATTAATATGAATTTTTTTTAAGATTCATTTATTTTAGAGAGGAAGGGAGAGAGAGAGAGAGAGAGAGAGAATGCACTTGCTTGGGGTGGGGGATGGGCAGAGGGAGCCGGGCAGAGGGAGAGAGAGACTCCCAAGCAGACCCTTCACTGAGTGCAGAGCCTGACACGGAGCTTGACTCCAGGACCCCGAGACCACCAGCCCAGCTGAAGCAGAGTCGGCCGCCGAAGCATCCGAGCCACCCAGATGCCCCTATCATGAAGTGTTTTAAAAAAAAAAAAAAAAACAAAAAAAACAGTATAAATCAATTATATTATACTGTGAAAAATATAAATTCTAATTTTTCAAGAAGAATTTGTATTTAAGCTCATCATGTATCTTAAAGTTCAGAGGGGGTTGTGTGTGTGCGTGCCCAGTTGACTCGCTTTCCTCCTAGTGATTAAATGAGAGAAGTCAGGAAACCTGTTAAATTCTCAGCATGTATGCCAAGAAGATTTGAATCAAATTACATAAAAGGGATTGAGCACTGACCACCGATTTAAATGAAAGCAAACGAGACAGCATCTTCATAAAGGCATTTTACATGAAGATGGATAGATATGAATCCCTTGTCTAGATTCATTTATTTATTTCGATTTGGTGTTTTTCATACTGTGTAGTATATTACCACAAACTTAGTGGTTTCACACAGCGTGCATTTTCTCACCGTTTTCTTGGTGAGGAGTCTAGCCATGGCTTATCTAGATCCTTTGCTCAGGCCTCACAAGGCTGCGGTGGGTGTTGACTGGCCTGCTCTCCCTTCTTGGGTTACTCTCTTTTCCTCTTTTAAGCTTATGTGGTTGTTCACACATCTTTGTGGTTGTAGGAGTACCTCCTCCCTGCTTCCATTTGTTCTCAGCTCCTAGATGCCACTTACTTCTTTTCCTTTCACAGAGTGGTTCACTTCTTCGAGGCCAGCAGGACAATCTCTCTGTTCAGGAGACAGGGCCCAGTCTCTCTTAACAACTTTCAACTGATTAAAAAGAATGCCTGAGGGGTGCCTGGGTGGCTTAGTCAGTTGAGCATCTGCCTTCAGCTCAGGTTATGATCTCCAGGTCCTGGGAAGGAGCCCTGTGTTGGGCTCCCTGCTCAGCGTGGAGTCCGTGTGTGTGTCTCTCTTCCTATGTCCCTCCACCCTGCTCATTCTCTGTCTCTCAAATAAATAAATAGAAAATCTTTAAAAAAAAAAAAAATAGAATGCCCAAGATAATCTCTTTTGATTAACTAGGAATCAAGCAGTTTGAGATCTTACGTGTATCTACAGAATCCCTTCACCTTTGCCACATAAGAGCCATGTCCCTTCATAATCACATGTCTGACCCCCTCTGTAGGAGAGTAGAGGACACATGGTAACCAACTTAGAATCCTTCCTTTCATAGGTTTTACTATAAGACAATCATAAAAACACCCAAAATTACAAAATAGGATACTCGTTTCTTTCCCACTTTATATGTTCACAAACTTTGGAAATGCTGGAAATAGATGAACTATCATCTTGCCTCCGGGCAAACTGTGCTTTTCGCATTGGTTTTGATCCATCCTGTAAGGAAAGTGAATTACAATGGCTCATTAACAACTCGTTACTAGTGTTTAGATGAACTTTTCACCCTCTGCAAAAGAAAGAATTCTCTGCCATTTTTAAGCCAGTATACACAATTACTGTCAATAAGTGTGTGGAAAATTGTAAGAAAGTTCTTTTGAAATATAAAGGATTAAGTTACTTCTGAGTTAAGGTTTATACCTTATGAAATCTTAGGTCTCCTGAAATTATTTGCATTTCCCTGCTTGTATAAACTTAGGTGATTTTCTCAAATCCTAATCAACATTTTTTTAAAATACATCTCGATATGGAATGGGAATGTTTCTAACTAATGCCCTAATCATAAAGTATTGATGCAGAAATGTTTATATGTAACTGAAAGCATCCATGTATAATTTCTCCTATTCAGTGAATAGATGTAGCTATGACTTCTGCTTTTCAAAGAGGAAGATGATCGTAAAATGCTTCTTCACAATACCTGAGTACTGGGTACTCAGTAAGTTTACCTTTAAAAGGGGGGCCTACTATCCTGCATGCAGTACTCTCTTGCTCATTTCATTTGGGAGGTACTGCTGATTGCCTGATTTGTTCAGGATTTCTCTTGTTATACATCTAGCACTAATTAATTTGCTAACACCAGGGGATTCCGGCCAGAGTAATTGTCTAAGCAGTGCTTTTCACAGTAACTGTGCTAAAGGAATAGAGTTGATTCTTTTTTTGGGGGGGTGTGTGTGTAAATTTTATATCCATTGCAGCTGTTGGTTTTTGTAAAATATAGTGAAAATCAGTGGGAAAATGCAATTTAAAAAGATATGGCTCTGTTTTTAGGTTAAATAGTTACGACATTACTTTTTTAAACTATTACAAACATGTCCAAACACTCTCCATTTCTATAGTTTTCCTTGAGCCATATCTGCAGAGTGCAATTTGAGTAACACTGATTTAATTGGTTTGGGGCTTAAGGTAACTAAATGGCTGTTTTCAATTTAACAGTGACATTTAAAAAATAGATTTTGATGTTAAATCATTTTTTAAAGTGACATAACCTACTTTTTTATTTTGGCTGTTGGAAAGCTATAGACTTTTTCCTCAAAATAAGCATAATATTTTAGTTTAAAAGGTTGCCTGTTTCATGGTATATAGTTGGTTTCTTAGAATTTTATGTCACTTACAAGCAAATTTGACTTTTTGTGTATTCTTTTTAGAACATTTACTATTTGAATGAGCCAAAACACTGGCTTTGGCAGAGCAGATATTTTGGTATTGCAATAAAGGGGAAGACTGCATATTCTTTATATGATTTAGTTCTGTAAATCAGAGCTAATAGGAAGGTAGCTAATTCTTTTTGATGGATTCTTGGATATATTCAAGAAACAGATGGATCCAGTATTGTTACTCCACAAATATCTTATGTCCCAGAATCAAGATGAAAACATTTTAATACAAACCTGAGGCAGGTTGATTCCCCGCACCCCCACCCCCCTTTTAAAAAAAACTGTATAAAGTGTATTTGGCTTATGAGGCTGAGGGTATATAAAAAAATCTCCATAGATACCTCACATCTCAGAGTGTCTGCCAAAATAGAAAAGTATAAACATTCTCACTGTATTGAAAAACATCTGTTTCAAACAATATGATTCTCTTAAAGGCAATTAAAAGTTTTCAAAGGATGGCTCAAATGTTCACTTAGTAAGTAGTAAGAATTGTAGAATCTTTTGATTTTGCAGAACCCGATTTCTCCTTAGGCACTTGTGTACATTGAAATTATAATGTATGAAAAGAAATTGTTGATTTTTGATCAAGCTTTGGTTATTTTCTCCCGCTTCAGCTAGAGATTTTTCTGACAACCTTTGCTAAAGATGTTCTCAAATTGTAGGATTTTTATCTAACGAAACCAAAACATACGAAGTTCTAGCCATAGACTGGTAAAACAAGATGATCTGTTCTTTATCTTATGCCATTCTATGCAGTCTCTTCTGAGTTGCATCTATCACTGTACATTTATTCCTGAATGCTTGTCTCAAGGACTTTCAGAGTTTTTCCCAATTATTGAGATAAACTAGTTTTCTAAAAAAGTCCCAGAATTATGTATTTTAAGAATCCCTTGAAGTGTCCTTACTCAATTCTTCAGTGGGTCTCTTAAAACTAATTGAATTTAACAACTCTTGATAAAGGTGCTGCATCTCCCAGCTAATACTTAGGCTGTGAAGCCAAGAACAATGGCCATATTGACATTGCTAAACAAACTCCTGCTAACCCTCCCATAGCAGCTCGCACTTCTAAGTGATTTTCAGGATAAGCTCACAAAAAAATACCTTATTGATAAATTCCATTATAACATAATTTCATGGGTCTTACATACTCGAAATTATGGCTATTTCTATGTAGTTCGAGTATTGCCTTGAAGAAAGAATGGTAACTTAGAGCATTAGAAAGACCATGATTTGAGAAATCTGCTGAAATTTTACTAGTAGAAATTGTCCAGCACCTTGGTAACCATTACAGTTAATTATTACAATAAATTAGTAGCTGTTACTAATCTTATGTGCACATCATTTAAAACATCTTGGCAAGATGATCCTCATATTTGACTGTTTCAATTTAATTTCATGCATTTGCAATTTGGCCAGAAATGTGGGTGAGAATTTAGAACCAGATGTCATTGTCTTATAAACTTTACATCTAAAAATAAAGTATTATTGGGGTGCCTGGGTGGCTCAGTCAGTTACACATCTGCCTTGAACTCGGGTCATGATCCCGGGGTCCTGGGATCGAGCCCTGTGTCAGGCTCCACCTTCAGTGGGGAGTCTGCTTGAAATTCACTCTCTTCCTCTGCCCCACCCCCGCTTGTGCTTTCTCTCTCTCTAATAAATAAATAAAATCTTTAAAAAAATAATAAAAAAATAAAGTATTATCTTCTTTGTGAGCAGGTTTGGTTAGGGTTTGGTGAGGCCTTTTTCTTACAACTACGTAGAGCAACAGGGAGAGAAAATAGGTTTAAGGGTTATATATGGATGAGGCACAAAATCCTTTGTTGCTTCATGTAATTTTTATGAGGCCAAGGTGTTATCTCCAAATTATCTATGAGATTATTCTATTGACATTTGATGGTTTTGAGAAATGAAAGTCTTTGAGTTATTTGTCCTCTTTCCCGACCATCTTTATTTATTTATTTATTTTTAAAAGATTTTATTTATTTATTTGACAGACAGAGATCACTAGTAGGCAGAGGCAGGCCACAAGCAGGGCGGGGCGGGGCGGGGGAGGGAATCAGGCTCCCTGCTGAGCAGAAAGTCTGATGCAGGTCTCCATCCAGGACTCTGGGACCATGACCTGAGCCGAAGGCAGAGGCCTTAACCCACTGAGCCATCCACGCGCTCCCTGACCATCTTTAATTAGATTTCAGATTAAGGCATATTTATTCATACCTGATCTGATTAATTTTGAGCTAGACCTTCCGCCTGGTGAGCACCGTGGAAGTGACATGGTCATTACATTTAGTAGTGTAGGAGGCAGTCACCAACTGGGTTAAATGTAGTTTTGTGTCCATCTGCCTTTCTTTCTCTATACTTCTGCCATAATATTGACTCTTTTCCTCATGGATCAAGTGCCCACAGATTCTTCCTTGGTTCATCAAATTCCTGCTTTTATGTTCCATCCATGATTTGAGACTTCCCACTCTCTTAAAACAACAACAACCAACCAAACAACCTAAGAGGAACTCTTATTTCCCAACCCACTGAGTAAACAGAACCTTTCTAGAGATAGCATTTGAAGGAGAGCTGAGCACAGATGAATCTCTAATGCATAGGCCATATCAGTGCAGACCTTATTTATTTTTTTTTTAAAGATTTTTTTTTTTTAATTTATTCATTTGACAGATAGAGATCACAAGTAGGTAGAGAGACAGGCAGAGAGAGAGGAGGAAGCAGGCTCCCCGCTGAGCAGAGAGACTCTATCCCAGGACCCTGGGATCATGACCCGAGCCGAAGGCAGAGGCCTTAACCCACTGAGCCACCCAGGCACCCCCAGA
Organism: Enhydra lutris kenyoni; assembly: GCF_002288905.1. Lineage (NCBI taxonomy): Eukaryota > Metazoa > Chordata > Mammalia > Carnivora > Mustelidae > Enhydra > Enhydra lutris. Next base: position 11,452,566 of record NW_019154124.1, on the reverse strand, counting down.
CCTTATTTTTAAAGAGGGGATATTTTTGTATTTCTGTAGTTCTCTTCAGTCTTGTAACTGCTACTATTCAGTCTTAGGGTTTTCTGTCTAACTTCAGATTCTATTCTTTAAATATCAGATATTATTGTAAAAAAGTCATCATTTTTGGTAGCTATCAGTGGCACAGATAGAGAGGTAATAGAGCCAAGCATGGCCAGTAAAGAACTACTGTGGGTTTGTGTGGTATTTTATAACAGTTAAACAGGAGTGCTGTTTTATAAAATTAGAGGTAGTAGAATGCCAGTGTAGGAGATTAAGAAGGGCAGACCGTTAGGATAAGAGGGACAAAGATGTTTTCAAGGACGTGCACTTAAAGAATTGTAGAGAATAATTGAGTTACATACTTAAAGAACTACATGATATAACCAACATGAGAGGAAAGTGTGGTTTGATTTCTTTTTGTGCTCTGATTTTTCTATCTTGTGTCGTTCTGAATTGAAGGTTGAAAATTGACTCCACATAAAACATAATACAAATTTATCAAAGGCAAGTGCTCTGCAAAATTGTTGTTTAGAATAAGGAAACAAGGATCTCAAAACACTTAAAGCAATTATTCCTTGTAGTGTTTTACAAGAAGATAGTCTGGCATTTTTTAAGAGGCAGAACTGGGTTTCTTCTTTATACACAGTTAGGTACCTTTCTAAATACTTGTCTCATGCTTTTATCTGACAACGGGAGTGGTTCTGTTTCTGGCTTCCAAGATGTGGTAGGTTAAAAGTGATGTTTTATCTTGTAAAGAAAACAAAATCAGAAATTGATAATAGGATAAAAACTGGAAAGAGGTTTTTGGGATCTTTAATTAAAATTATATGCAATTCGGTTTTGACTCATGTATATTTGTTACCAGTTTTGGTCTTTTCTCAGATTCAGATATAGCGGGATAAAGGCTAAACTATTTTAGTTTAATTTTATGATATTTGTTTATATTTCATAATGTATAGTGTTTGGTAACAATGTATAATTTTGACAAGTTTGAATGATATTAGAGAAATTTGACTGAAAATAACTATTAAGGTTTATTAAAATGCACCTAGGAAAGATGGTGTTACCATGTGGAATTTTTTTTTTTTTTTAAGATTTTATTTATTTATTTAACAGACAGAGATCACAAGTAGGCAGAGAGGCAGGCATAGAGAAAGGGGGGAAGTAGGCTCCCTGCTGAGCAGAGAGCCCGATGCGGGGTATGATCCCAGGACCCTGAGATCATGGTCCTGAGCCAAAGGCAGAGGCTTTAACCCATTGAGCCACCCAGGCACCCCATACCATGTGGAATTTATAAGCTGCTAATTTTGCTGCATAATTTCAGGATGGGTTTCTCTAGCTTGGCATTATTGACATTTTGGACCAGACAATTTTTTGTTTGTTCGTTTATTTTTTTTTTAATTTTTAATTTAAATTCACTTTAGTTAATGTGTAGGATATTATTAGTTTCAGAGATAGAATTTATCAGTTGCATCTAACACACAGTTCTCATTACATCAGGTGCCCTCCCTACTCCTCATTACCCAATTTACCCTATCCCCTTATGCCACTCTCTGTTTCTTATAGTTAAGAGTCTTTTATGCTTTGCCACCTCTCTGTTTTTATCTTATTTTACTTTTCCTTCCCTTCACCTACGTTCATCTGTTTTTGTTTCTTAAATTCCACGTATGAGAGAAATCAGATGGTATTTGTCATTCTCTGACAGACTGTTCTTTGTAATGAAGGCTTGTCCTGTGCTTTGTAGGATATATTCTAGTGTACCTTGGTTTCTATCTCTTAGAAGCCCAAGCAACCCAACCCCAAGTCATGATAGTAAAAAATGTCTTCAGGCATTGTGCGATGTCTCCTGAGGTATGAAATCACCCCTGGTTAAGAACCACTGATCTAAGTGAAATCTGCACAATGAATTGGCACATGATATGTGTTCCTGTTGCCAGTGCTGTCTATTTCTGGCTCAGTTTCATAATACTTATGTGGTGTTTCCATTTCGGTAACATTTTGTCACATCAGTGAGTTTTATTCATTAATCCCTGATAATAAGTATGCTATTAAAAAAGGTAAATTGGCTAGTTCAAAATATTTTCTAAATTAAGCTGTTAAATTTAGTGCTTTGTGAAGCAGGAAGTGTAATTATTTAACATATAGTCAAATGTACAGGGGTACAGTTCCCCTGTTCCTGGAGATCTGTGAATTTCCTGAAGGAAAATTTTGCAGTGAAACATGTCTTTAACAGAAGCGTCCTGGTGTCTGCTCTTTCCTGCTGGGTCTGGAGCGGAAATGAGACAATCCATCCTGTCCTTGTGCACACTGCATAAAATGCTTTGTAGATAGGAGAAATGCTGGACACTTGCCAGGGTGGCCTGTGGGCAAACTGTAATTAACATGGACACACACATTCTTGCTAGGGGTGTTTGTTTCACCTGGGAAAGCTACTTAGAAAACTAATGAAGGTTTTCTTGGCTAAAAGTGCTCCATTTTTTCAGAGGGAAACAATTAACAGAGACCCCAAAACAAAAAGAACACTATTAGGGTGAGCTCACTGTACTACTAAGGTGTATTGTGTAGTGTTCTATCTTATAGGTGGCTCTGAAATTTTATAGGGCTTGCCTGAGCTGATCATATACCAAAAATACCTTGATGAGCATGAAAAGAATACCCGGTGTTTCTGCTCATCGACTTTCTGTAAATGGAGAACAGCTACATGCTGGCTTATTCTCTTTGAGGACAGTGCACTTACAAGAATGACAACACAAAGTGGTGTAGCATTGACACCGTAATCCCAGTGAGTGCTGTCTATATTGGTTAGGAGCGAATGCTATTACATGAGGGAAAATGAAAACTCAGAATGGTCCACAGCAATCTTTTTCCTTTATTTGACCAAAAAGTAATTTCTCTGCTTCTTTTTCTTCTGGCTTCAAAGAAATAATACAATATTTTACCTCTTCATTTGATTGGTTTAAGTGGGGCTCTTGAAGTATTTTGGATCCATTCTACTGATTGACTTAGGAGATGCCAGAAAAACCCACTTTTATGTGATTAGTGTCTCCTTTTTATATTGTGCTCTCTATGATACCTTTTCTTGTACATATCGTTTTATTAACAAAAGTAGAAATATACTGGGGCACCTGGGTGGTCCAGTCGGGTGAGTGTCTGACTCTCCGTTTTGGCTCAGGTCATGTTATCAGGGTTGTGAGATGGAGCCCCACGTCCGGCATCATGCTCAGTGTGGAGTTGGCTTCTCCCTCTCCTTCCTCCTCTGCTCCTCTCCTCGCTCGTGCTCTCTTTCTCTCTCTCTCAAATAAATAAAATCTTTAAAAAAAAAAAAATACTGAGCTCTTATTGTATGGAAAATCTGGCGCATTTCTACATATTTTTCTCCTTTTTCGGCGGTGCTCATTATTCATACATGAGCAAAATAATCACTGCCTTTCACTTTCTGTACTATAGAAACGTGGCGAAATCTATTCTGACCCTACCTCATTTTGTTTCAGCTCAGCTCTTACGTTTGTTTGCTGTCATATTGGGTTTTATTTGGACCGTTTTGGTTTCTGCCTATTGTCCTGCCCGATTACTAACAATGCCCTTTCACTCTCAAAAATATCCAGGTTCAGATAACAAACTATGTGGATACCCTGTGCTTAGGCAATTTCACCAGTAGGTCTTTGCGTGTAATCCAGTATATGGTGACATTATTAGGAAATTTAGATTATTTACTATTATTGTATAATGTGATAGACAGTAGAAATATTTGAGTATATATAAACTTCTAAACATATGTCTGGATTGTAGATCTATTCTCAAAAAAGCACAGTGATCAAGAAACTCTTGGTCCACATTATCAACAGTAGCTAAACTATGGAAGCAGCCCAACTGTCCTTTGACTGACAAATGGATAAAGAAGATGTGGTGGATATATATACAATGGAATATTACTCAGCCATCAACAAGAATGAAATCTTGCCATTTACAATGATGTGTTCAGAGCTAGAGTATATCATGCTAAGTGAAATAAGTCAGAAACACAAATACCATATGATTTCACTCATATGTGGAATGAAGGAAGCAAAGAGATGAACATATGGGAAGGAAAAAAAAAAGAGAGAGGGAAACAAACTATAAAATGCTTTTAATGATAGAGCGCAAACTGAGGGTCGGTGGAGGGAGGTAGGTGGGGACTGGGCTAAATGGGTGATGGGCATTAAGGAGGCACTTGTTATGATGAGCACTGGGTGTTATATGTAAGGGAGGAATCACTAAATTCTAGTCCTTAAACCAGTATTATACTATACTATACTATACTATAATATATTAATTATATAATAATATAATATAATAATATAATACGTATATATACTATATACGTCTTTGAAGTTTTTTTTTTTTAAAGATTTTATTTATTTATTTGTCAAAGAGATAGAGAGAGTACAGGCAGGCAGAGTGGCAGGTAGAGGCAGAGGGAGAAGCAGGCTGCCTGCGGAGCAAGGAGCCCGACGTGGTACTCGATCCCAGGACCCTGAGATCATGACCTGAGCCAAAGGCAGCCACTTAACCGACTGAGCCACCCAGGCATCCCCATCTTTGAAGTTTTAAATTGGTTAGGATTAGGTCATACTGGATAGTCTATATCCATATAAGCAGGGACAACTTGGATCCCAGCACATATGGCAACTGCCAGACACTAATTCAGACACCATCACCGTGTCTGAGCAGCTCTGTAGGGAAGCTCATGACATTGCCTTCAATTATTTAAAGCCTGGTACATCATACTTGTCATCATATACCACAGTTGCTGCTATAGTTTCATTTTCAGTATGGCATCATTAAAAATAATTACTTTAGAACATTTGGTTATAAATACTTTATTTATACTCCTGGACAAATGATCTTTTACTGGATATGTGTCCCATACCCTACATACACACACCCATCTACCTTGCTTTTCTTCTGGATATTTTTTCTCTTGTAAGAAAATACAGATTTATAAGCCCAGTATTCCCAAAGATAAGGCGCAGGGCATTTAAAGCTAAAAGAAAAAATATAAAGTCTTAGGAAGCATAGGTTTCTAGAACCTATGTGGTGGGTAGGACTCATGCATAACCTATTGGCTAGAATGAAGATAGGTGCAATGTAGCTTGTCTCTTAGGTTTTAAACTTTTTTTTTTTTTTTAGATTTTATTTATTTATTTAACAGAGAGAGAGAGAGAGAAAGAGAGAGAGAGAGAGAGAGATCACGAGTAGGCAGAGAGGCAGGCAGTGGGGAGGGAGAAGCAGACTCCCCGCTGAGCAGAGATTCCCGATGTGGGGCGTGATCCTAGGACCCTGAGATCATGACCTGAGCTGAAGGCAGAGGCTTAACCCACTGAGCCACCCAGGCACCCCGTCTCTTAGGTTTTAAAGGCAAATATTCCAGGTAATTTCATGCAGCTCCCACACTTCATGTCTAGGGAGGTTTTTTGAGTATTCGCTTACAGAGACAGACATATCTGATGTTTTGTCCTGTGCTGCTCTCTGGCATAACACCAATGGATCTGCTCCAGGTTTGGAAAAATGTGTGATGGGTAAACAGGATGAATCTTGCCAAATAGTCTTTTCAAGAAATAAAGACAATCCTTAGGCTTTTAAAGATATGTTTAATGAAAAATAAAAGGAAGCCAATTTTGAACATCTTTTTTTTTCTTCTAAAATAATGTGATAACAGTACCTTCTACTTTGGGACATTTTAAGTTAGAATAGTATGAATTGGTTGACATGTACATTTTTTTTTTTTAAAGATTTTATTTATTTATTTGACAGAAAGATCACAAGTAGGCAGAGAGGCAGGCAGAGTGAGAGGAGGAAGCAGGCGCCCCGCCGAGCAGAGAGCCCGATGTGGGGCTCCATCCGAGGACCTTGGGATCATGACCTGAGCTGAAGGCAGAGGCTTTAACCCACTGAGCCACCCAGGCATCCCTGACATGTACATTTTAAGAATGCTAATGATGTGATTATAAATATAAATGGGTAGCCATAACCAGTGCATTAAATACAGAGTTTCTCAGAGGCATACAGCCCCAGGATGTATACTCTTCTAGAATCAGAGGTCAGGGTCACATTGAGGTTTTAGTGCTAGAACTATGTTCTATTTCTTTCTTTCTTTCTTTTTTTTTTTTTTTAATATTTTATTTATTTATTTGACAGAGATCACAAGTAGGCAGAGAGGCAGGCAGAGAGACAGGAGGAAGCAGGCTCCCCACTGAGCAGAAAGCCTGATGCAGGTCTCCATCCAGGACCCTGGGATCATGACCTGAGCCGAAGGCAGAGGCTTTAACCCACTGAGCCACCCAGGTGCCCCAAACTATGTTCTATTTCTTGAAGAGAAAAATGTTTACAGTAAACATGCCAGACACCTACACCTCCCCAGAAAGTGTAACAATCACTTGTAGGCTGAATCCGTCCTGGGTGTGCTCTCTTTCAGGCCCTGACCCTTTTTCCCCGCCTGGCCTCCCTGGCTAGAATGTGTGATATCTGCTTATAACACTCATCGCCACTCTTGCTTCTCACAAATTAATACTCAATATTTCACTGTCTGGAGTTCTGTGTAGTAGGTCTCCTCAGTATTTTTCTTGCTTTGTTCGATGCTTCCTTCCACCAGGATGTAGGATCTTTTGTGATTTTGGTCTTTGTGCTAGGCGTGGGTCCATAAGTCCAGTGGGCGATGTCTTATTCTCCATTTCCTGGGCAGTAAAATGCTTTCACACACTCTTTCGTAGTGAGCTCACTGTGCTGTGACATTCAGGTGAGGTAGTGTCAATGTGAATACTTTTGAGAAGTATGTGAAGCTCAACATTGATAAGTGATGTTAGGCTATTCATTTTCCTCACTGAGCCAGGATGCTGGATTTGCAGAATATTAAATTCACCACTAACATTGGTTACTGGACTCTGTTTCACCATCTAGCTTTTTCTGAGCTTACCTTGTCTTGGAAATGCAGTTTAGACAGCAGTATTTATATGCTGTGATTTTAAAATTGTAACCGTGTTACAATTATATCTTGGTTTATCGTTCCAGTATTTTACGGGTTGAGATTCTGGCAGATGGATTGGGTGAAAGTAAGTTGTAAATGTTATTTATGATAATATATCCTCCTTAATAAAATAATTTGATGTGTATTATCATCCCATGTATATATATCTATATAATATACATGTATATGCTATGTATACATATTTACTCAGTAATACAGTCTATGCAGTAATTTAATAAACACTGCCAGGCAGTATATTAGTCCCTGAACAAACAAAGTCAGTAGAATAAGAGCATACCTTAGATAATTTATAAGATAATAATATATTATATATGTAATATATTTTATATATATATAATATAAGCAATATTTAATATTAAGTATTTTCATCTGCTATCTTTTTTTTTTTTTTTTGGTTAGATTTTATTTATTTATTTTTTTGAAATAGAGATTGAGAGCACAAGCAAGGGGAATGGCAGAGGGAGAGGGAGAGGGAGAGGGAGAAGCAGGCTCCCCGCTAGCAGGGAGCCCGATGCAGGGCTCAATCCCAGGACCCTGAGATCATGACCTGAGTCGAAGGCAGACGTTTAACTGACTGATCCACCCAGGCACCCCTTTATCATCTGCTTTATTTATTAAATAAATAAAATTTACTTATTAATAAAATAAATAAATTTACTTATTAAAATTTTCTTCTAAATTATTTTGTTTACAAGTATTTTGATTGTAATCAGAAAGTAGTATGAAGTTTTTCCATGAAGTATAAATAATAGAACAAGCTCCATTTCTCTTCCTAAGAAATAATGAAGCTTTAGAGCCACACCACATCAGCCATTGTCCCAGAGCCCCTTTAGAAAGCTGTTGGTAAGAAGTATGAGACCCAGGCGGCCAGGCATAGATGAGAAGACCTCTGATCAGCCAGTTCTCTGTCCAGGCCTGAAAATGCAGGCACATCACTTCTCTGGCTGAGAAATCAGGCATGAGTGGAAATAAACTTGCTCATGACCCATTTTTCTTTGGATAAATGTTCAATGTTATGGAACAAAAATTAAATAAGTCAATACAAAGTTCCTTTAGCTCAGATATGAAAGTGGTTCTCCAGTTAAATTATAAAAGATAAAAAGTGAATGGCTAGGGGCACCTGGGTGGCTCAGTGGGTTAAAGCCTCTGCCTTCAGCTCAGGTCATGATCCCAGGTTCCTCTCAGCTCAGCGGGGAGCCTGTTTCCTCCTTTCTCTCTGCCTGTCTCTCTGCCTACTTATGATCTCTGTCTGTCAAATAAATAAATAAAATCTTTAAAAAAAAAAAAAAAGTGAATGGCTAAGAAAAGCCCAATTAAGAATCTCTCAGAAAAGTTACCCAGAAAAGTTAAGGGCTGTCTGTTTAGTTTGTTTTAACAGATACAAATATATATGCAGATGAATTCAAATAATATCTTTTTAATTTGTAAGATAAAATGACTATGGTTAAAATAATTTAGTAATAAAATACCTCACTTTTAGCAAACTGTTAATACTTACTTGAGTGGTTCGTAAGCATTTTAGAGCTTTTTGTCTCCTTTTACGTCTTTGAACAACTTGCGAAATGTTTAATTCTGAATTTAAGAGTGTTTTGAAAATCTCAAGGGAGACATATAATGTTTACTCTAAATAGACCATTTGAATTTCAAGTATTCCTTTTAGCACAGGTTCTGTGTAATTTTCCACAGTTATACCAAGAATTGATGACTTCTGGTCTGAAGAGTAAGTTGAGGAGCAATTCAGTATGTATTTCAAAAATAAAACTAGTGCTCACCGAGAGATTAACAACTGATTTCTTTCTGTTTTGAGAACCAAATCAAAAGAAATGGTTGCGGGGCGCCTGGGTGGCTCGGTGGGTTAAGCCTCTGCCTTCGGCTCAGGTCATGATCCCAGGGTCCTGGGATCGAGCCCCACATCGGGCTCCCTGCTCGGTGGGGAGCCTGCTTCCTCCTCTCTCTCTCTGCCTGCCTCTCTGCCTACTGTGATCTCTCTCTGTCTGTCAAAAAAAAAAAAAAAAAAAATAAAAAAAAAAAAAAAAAAAAAAAAGAAATGGTTGAAACAGTTACCTGCACAGATAACTTCAAACGCAAACGCAGACATGTAATTGAAGCCGAGAGCCATCTCTGGGGAGGCTGATCAAGGCCCAGAGGCAGTGCCTGTGAAATGAGGCCAGTGTTTTGATCCAAGTTTACTTTTTAAAATTACTTCTTCTCTGTTCAGTGACACTTAGGTGGGTGATAACTCAATTACATTGTTTGAGATTTAGGTAAAGAGATAATAATTAACAGTGACCTAGGATTTGGGGACATTTTCAAATATAGATTGTGTGTGTGTGTGTGTGTCTATGTTACAGAGAGAGAGAGAGAGAATGATTGAATGAATGAGAAAATGTTTTGGTCTGAGGTGAGTAGATGGACATCTTGAGCAACTTTCAATTTCTATGCAATTTTTTCAATTTTTTCTCAAATTTAGACGTCTCTTGTGTATGCCTGTTGTGGGAAATATACCAAAATGCAGAAGTTCCTCCAGTGAGGTTTATGATTCAGGAAAAAAAAAAAATTCCCCAAGATTACTTCTACCCCTGTTAGCTCCTCTGAACTATATGCCAGAAAAATTGGTAAAGGCAAGGTGTCCACATACCTACATGAAAAAAAAAAAGACTTTAAGATTTCGGATTCTTGGATATAAATGTTGTGCCTTTTGAAGAACATCAGCAACATTTGAAATAGTATTGCCTCTTGATGTTTTGATCATCGGCTGCTTATATATAACCATGGCTGCTAGCATTTATTAAGTGCTGGGTTCCAGGCAGTATGCTAATGTTTTACTTATATTACCTTATTTAATTCTGACCTTAACCTTATAAAATAGGGGTAGACATTATGTTCTGTTTTTATAAGCGAAGAAGAAACTGGTTTTAAACAATCAAATGTCCTTTCCTGGACTACAGAGATAGGAATAGTGAGACAGGGATATGCCTCTGATCTGTGGGATTCTACACTGGCTGTCTCACAACATTATATTGCCTTCTCAGGCAGAACGGCTTGGGTTCACAGGCATTTAAAAATAGCATTTAAGGGGTGCCTGGGTGGCTCAGTCAATTAAACATCCTACTCTTGATTTCAGCTCAGCTCATGGTCTCAGGTAATGAGGTTGAGCCCTGCACTGGGCTTACGCTGAGTGTAGAGCCTGCTTGAGATTCTCTCTCTTCCTCTGCCCCTCCCTTGCTCTCTTTCTCTCTCTTAAGAAAAAAAATAAATAAATAAGGATGACCTGGGATGCCTGGGTGGCTCAGTCAGTTGAACATCTGCCTTTGGCTCAGGTCATGATCCCAAGGTCCTGGGATTGAGCCCCGAATCGGGCTCCTTGCTCAGGGGGAAGCCTGCTTCTCCCTCTCCCACTCCCCATGCTTGTGTTCCCTCTCTCACTGTATCCCTCTCTGTCAAATAAATAAAATCTTAAAACACCTAAAATAAGGATGACTTTATTTGAGTCATTAAATATTATTTATTAATATTTTAACATTATATATTAATAACTACTATTATATAATTATATCAGTATAGAGTTACCATAATATTAATATATAACTATTATATATAATCATATGGTATTAATGTTATATAGAATATTATTAATAGTATTGGGAAGTCTATAGTTTTTCTTTCTCTAAGTCAGTGATTTTTAAATGGAGAACATTTAAACTGCTGTTTCTCTGGATAAATTAATGATTCTTTTAACTCTTGCTTCTTAGAGATGAGTCCCCAAAAGAATACATAAAGTATTAATGGGATAAACATTTTCCAGAATAATACATGTGAAAGAAATCTTCAAAGTAAATTGGGCAAATGCATATCAAAGACGCTTCTTTCAGAATGTAATCCTACGATAGCATTCTTGAAAGATTAGAAAAGATTCTCTTTACGATTATGAATTTGAAGCAGCTGGAATGAATTCAGCCCTGATCAACACAACTGAGGATCGTTTTTGAAAGTGAGGGATGGAGAAAGTTAAGAGACTCATCGCTCGGGACTGAGGTCACCTGCTTCGAACCAGACTAAAATAGAAGAGAACAAGTGTTAAGCATTCATTCTGCCTTCTCCATGCCTTTCTAGCTTTATTTTTAGAGCTCTGTGAAGGGCAGTCTGGAGCATTGTTTGCCCTGATGTGCCTGCCTGCTCAGTCAGACTCGCCCTCTGTCTTGCAGTCTTTGCCTTGCTTGACAGGTGTGAGGGACTTCCTGACTGTCACAGGCCAGGCACCTGGGTCAGCCACCCTGACGTAGCTTGCTTCTTCCATCCACTGAGCTCATAAGAGAGGTAATTTTTCTACTGCCTGTTACCATGTATGGGTTCTTTCTTTTTTTTTAATTTTATTTATTTATTTGATAGAGATAGATCACAGGTAGGCAGAGAGGCAGGGAGAGAGAGAGGGGAAGCAGGCCCCCTGCTTAGCAGAGAGCCCCATGTGGGACTCGATCCCAGGACCCTGGGATCATGACCTGAGCCGAAGGCAGAGGCTTAACCCACTGAGCCACCCAGGCGCCCCGTATGGGTTATTTCTTAAGATGAAGGCAATCAGAATGAAAGGGGGTTGGATAGATAGTGTTACAGGAGTGATTAAAAAATACCTAATAAAGAGCGGATTAAACTGCTGTGATATATTGATTCATAGGGAGAGGACTGAAAAAGAATATTTCGGGTTCTCCCTTATAATAGCTAAACTCTCATAAATGTCCCAAACCACACAAACATACTATTTTTTTTTTTTTTTGGTGTAATAAAAGCAGACAGAGCCCATTTTTTTTTCTTATTAAAATTGTGCATGTGTGTAATCATAAGAACCCTTATTTAGCAATTTATCCAGAGTATGCTCTTTACTCAAGAAAAAGTAGAAGTAGCAATTTAAAAGGTATTGTTAAGAGCCACAGTTTCAATTACTTAAAAATTTAAAACCCAGAAAACAATAGTGAGCAGGAGAGATCTGAGGCAGTTTCTCAGGAACTGTCAGCAGGCATGCTGTTCGTTGGAATGAGAGAGATCTAGTGGTTTTATAGCACAGATACACATTTGAATCACTTGGGAAGTTTTCAGAAATTACCAACGCTTAGGTCCTACCCTAGAGACTTTGATAATTGGTTTGGCATTGGTATTTTTAAAAAATTTCCTCAGATGATTTTATTGTGTAGCCATGGCTGAAAACCACGAACTTCGTGAACACAACAGCAATTAGTTCTGCTCCTGCTGATACATACGTTATCTGGAATTCCACATTCCACCACTTCGTGTGTCGGTTTCTTGTAGTAAGAGCTATTAGGAGAGATAACGTCTATTAAACACTGGACAGCTCTGTGAGGTGCATTCAGAAGTATATACATCTGGTTAGATAGGATTTACATAACTTGCAGAAAATAACCTATTTTAAAGTATACTAGCATTAATTTAAAAAGTCTCAAGGCTTTCATTACCCAGTAAGGTATGATATTCGTTTAATATCTGCTATGTAGGAGGCTGATGGAGAGACTGAGGGATTTGGCATTTTATTTGTTTTCAGGGAATTTATGTGTGATTAGGGGGAGCTAATAGATAGAATTTAAGAAATAACTAACCTTCCAAAGCTATGTGTGCTTCTCAGCAACGGACAACAGTGTTGTACTGAATGTAGAAAGAGTACTGTCTCTGGGCTCGTGTTGGTCATAGACAGTTAACAGGAGGTGGTGTGTCGCTTGCAAAGTTTACAAGATGGTCGGTTTGTAGTCCTCCCCACTACAGCTTTTCTTTTAAAATTTCAGTCCCTACTTTAGAAGTGCTGAGGTCACATCACCGGCTCAGACCTCTTTATAGTCTTTCCCCTGTAGACAGATTTTCTTCATTGCAGCACATTGTCTTGGGACCATCCTTAATTAGCTGATTATGCCTCTTGTTTACAACTGCTTGATCCTTGAATATGATGTTTGTCTCAGAGCAGGGTAGGTCTTGAGATGGCCTTCACAGAATGAGTGGAACATAGGTGCCAGGATTGTACGTTGAATTTTCCCACTTCGGGTTAGTGCAAAAGTAAACAGTATATCTGATTGAAAAAGGAAAGTTACAGTAGTAGTGGATAGAGTTTGTACAATTTATCTTCTGTGTGCCCCATCGGCTAAGTGCATTTTTGTTATCTTACGTTTATAGCTTCTGTCAGGTATGAGTTACTTTTATTTAGTAAAAAAACAAAAAACAAAAAACAAAAAACAACCCCCCCCAAAGAGTTTATAATGTTACACATTAATAAGTCATCAAGTTAAAATTCAAACATAGTCCAGAACCCGTTCTGATACCAGAATCACTGTTCTCTGCGCTCTGCTGTGCTGCCTGCTACGAAGAAATCATGGGAAGGGACAAAAGGAAGTGTGAGAAAGAGGATGGACTGAATACTGGTCTGAAGAATGGATTTCATCCTGATGGAAGGGGAGAACCATTGAGGGTATTTGAAAAAGGAATATATTTTTGGGATTTTGGAACATTGATATGGCAGAGATACATAGATTATATCAGTTCAGTAAAAATGCTTATTCATTAAAAAAAATTTATTGACTACATATTGTATTCGCCACAGTAGCTAACCCCTGGGAGCAGAGCTGTGTTAATGAGTGCTTTTAATCTAGAACTCTTACACTTTGGAGATAGAATTATGATACGGCATCTGCCCTTTCCATATCCTGTTGTTGAACCCCCCTATTGGGTAATTGCGTTACGAAACTCAGGTCCTTCGACCCAGCAACGGTAGGAACGAGGCTGGACCCCAAATGTACAAACACAGTTAAGGCTTTCCTGGGGCAATAGCTAGAGCTGAAGCGGGGGCACAGTCGTGGGTGGAGTGTCAGACTGGCTGCCCGAATAGTGGTCAGGCAGTTTGAAAGGGGCGGAGGTGGGGAATGAGGGGTGTGTTAAGCAGGCTGGGGCAAGAGAATATGGGAAGTTGGCTGCACAGGTGAAGTTGATAGAACATGAGTCTTCATACATTGCATGTTTTGTTTGCATGTTAAAGCTCCACCCCTGGGTGTGATTCTTAGTATAATGAGGGGAAAATTTGGTGGAAGTTTAGCACCGGAGTCCATCTTGGGCACAGATTGGTTTGGTGTGGATCCCCCAGTCTTTGTAGTAAGCATCCCCCTTTTAGGAAGCATCCTCCTTCTGCATTCCTGTGAGATATTCTACTCAAGAGGTATAGGGTTTTAGCTTTTTCTTTTTTCTTTTTTTCTTTTTTTATGAAGTCCACCAAAGAATGCTGGACTTTGCAGTCTGTGTTAAGGGGACCCAAGTGCAGTCCCTGTTCTGTCTCTGTTGGGTCCTTGTTGATGTTTCTTTTTTGTACATGCAGCTGCGATAATGATGGATTCTTGGGGAAGAAAGCTACCTAGACATCACCAAGGCTTTTGGTGATGCCTCATCCGCATGATCTCAGCTTAAGGGAATGAAGAAATGGAAGTGAAGGATGGGGAGAAGAAATAATAGAAAGGAAGAGTGGGCAGAATTTGGTTCCATGAAATAGTGAGAAAAGCTGGGAACAGTCAGAGATTGTATCAGAAGTATTGGTCTGAGTGACATTTTTAAATTTCCTATCTACTCACATAAAGCTGCCAACATGGAAAAGAGTGAGCATTTACAGTATTTTTCTGCCTTCTACTTTTTGTCTGTGTTCTTTAAACCTTTATGTTTTGCTTTACACAAACTTTTTTAAAAATGGTTCTGTCACCATGAGTTAATATGTAGCATGTTGTGACATCCTACTTAGTGTTCCAAATGTTACTTTGAAGTGTGGAAATAAGTTCATCTCATTGTACACATCATTCTTTTTATGGAACGTTTGATATGTGGGACTGTGAAAGATACCACTGTTGGCATGTTTCTTTATAGCTGTAAAGAGAATTCACATTGGAGAGGTTATGAAAGAGGGACTCTGTAAAGCAAGGGAAAAGCAATTTATTTATTAAAATGATATTTTTTTAAGTGGCAAAGAGCTAATGGTTCACTAAGTTTGACCAACATGTTTTGGAACTGTTTTTCTTTTTAAAGATTATACGTATTTATTTATTTTAAGAGCTCATGTGCAGGTATGGGATGAGGGGCAGAAGGGAGAGAGAGGGAGAATGTCAAGCAGACTCCATCCTGAGCATGGAGCTCGTCTTGGGGCTCGATTTCACAACCCTGAGATCATGGCCTGAGCTGTAACCAAGAGTTGGATGCTTAACCAATGGAACCACTCAGGTGACCCTGAATTGTCTTTCTTGATGGCTGGCACTCCTTGAAGAAAAGCGACCTATCATTAAGGGTCGATGTTATGGCCAGAACACAGAGTAAAACCGACCTTAATAAGCATTGAACCCTCTTCCTGGGCTTTCTTACTGCCATGCTCTGATGGGGCATTAGAGAGGACCATGAAGTTGTTTCCAAGGAATCCTCAAAGCCCTATGGGCACCAAACATTATGGCCTAGACATGGAAACTGTCTTATTCATAATAATTTTTACTGTTCCTCAGTTCTTTGTCAGTGCTCTTATTATTAACAAATTATATTTGGGCCTATGCACTTCATTTATTTTTTTTGTTAAAAGAAATCTTCATTTAAAAATTTAAGCCACCTGTGACAACATGGATGGACTGTGAGGATGTTATGACAAGTGAAATGTCAGGCAGAGAAAAACAGATACCATAGGATCTCACAGACGTGCGGGATCTAGACAACAAAACAAATGGACAAACCAGACAGAACTCATGTGTATGGAGAACAGAGTGGCGGTCGCCAGGGGGAGACAAGTGAGGGCGGGTCGGTGAACGCCCTGTAGGATTCAGGAGGTATAGACTTCCTGTGGTGGGGTGAGTGGGTCTGGGGATGTGGTGAGCCGCAGTGTGGTTACTATAGTCAAAGGATTGTAGTGGATTTTTGCAGGTTGCTGGGAGAATGGATCTTCCAAGTTCTCATGGCAAGGAAAAAGAGTCTCCTTGTTACTTTTTATGGTGACGGATGGTGACTAGATTTATTGTGGTGATTGTTTTGCAGTATATACAAGTGTGGAATCATGACGTTGTATACCTGAAGCTATCGGTGTTATGCATCAACTATATCTCAACTCAACACATTTTAGTGGGCCTTGCTTTCAGTCATTTTTGTGGCATGCGTGCAGATAGTTACAAAAATTTAGTTAAGTGAATTAAAACAATAACAGTCTTTCAGTATTTGGGGGAGGTAGGAAGTATACATCTAATAGAGGTATAGAAATATTATGAGCTATTTTGTGCACAGTTATTTTACTTATCTCTGTCTAAAATAAACGTACTCAAATATGGATGTCATTCCCATTTCCCATTGCCTCTTTGAATTTCGAATATATTCTCATAGCTCTGGCAATGTAAGCTCACACACCTGGTGAGTGTGCTCGCTTGTGTGGCAGGCAGAGCCCTCAGAAAACACTGGAACAAATAGTTGAAGACAACTGTCAGGCAGCTGTTAAGTTAAGCTCTGCTGAAGTTCTGTGTCTGCCAATCCCCAGCTTCAATTGGACGGAAGACATTTACCACCAACGGATCTGAGTTCTTGGCCTCTTTATAATTTTTTTTAGGGAGTTAATAAGCATATATGATTATTGAGATTCGTTTTTACGTATATAGGCCTATCCGTTGAAATTACTTAAACATTACCGTTGATGCAGTATAATTATTGAATTTAAAGAATAATAATACTTACCTGGATAAAGTTGAAAAGAAATAAGAAAGTCTAAAAATAACAAAAGGGTGAGAAAAAAAGAAAGATCTTCCAAGGTTCAGGTAAGAATTTAAAGAAAAAAAGCAGTGTTTTGAACCCCAAAACTATGATTTCTAAGCCAGGTCTTCTCCAAAGTGAGGAAAAAAAATTAAAGACTTTATTTTTTAAAGTAGTTTTGGGTTCACATTAAAATTGAGAGAAAGGTAGTACCTAGATTTCCCATATACCCTTGTGCCTCTGCAAGTGCATGGACTCCCCCATTAGTGACATCTATTTCCTTTTATATATAGTACAAGAGTCCAAACTGTGAACCCAGATGTGAAAAGAGTTGAGAATATGATTTTTTTTTTAAAGATTTTTTTTTTATTCATTTGAGATAGAAAGAGAGAGCATGAACAGGGAGGGGAGAGGGGCAGAAGGAGAGAGAGGGAGAAACAGACCCCCCCCCCCCCACTGAGCTGGGAGCCTGATGTGGGGCTCGATCCCAGAACCCTGAGATCATGACCTGAGGCGAAGGTAGATGCTTAACCTCTGAGTCACCCAGGCACCCGGAATATGATGTTTTTTGATGGTACATTGGGGAATATCTTCCAACAAGCCCCATTCAAACTCTAATCCCCTTATTTGAAGCGTAGTTCCAATTCAGACCTGATAATTTGCATTTTATAAATAACAGAAGTACAGACTGAGCCATGTCCCTAAATCCCCTTCTGAATTCCACAGAGAACATTGCTAATATTGCTGCTGGCCACTCAGCCATAGTATGAATTCCTAGTTTGTCCATTTTTCTACTGACCAGCTCCTGTATTGTTTTATTTTTCTTTTGTTTTGGCCAGGGATGCTGCAATGCCTTTACTTAGAAATGAAGTAATTTCCCCAGCTTTAGAAATAAGATTCTTTTTGCATAAATTTATTTGTATATCCAAATTTGTATTTTGATTTTAAACCTTAATTGTATGTCTGTTTTAGACCATTCTGCTAAATTTTAGTATACTTAATACATACATTTAAAAATGTACTTAATATATACATTTAAAAAGGTATTAATGGCCTATTATTTTCATGTGATGATTATCTCAATTAGACATGCATCTTCACTTTTTTTTAAAGATTTTATTTATTCATTTGACAGAGATCACAAGTAGGCAGAGAGGCAGAGAGAGAAGGGAAGCAGGCTCCCTGCTGAGCAGAGAGCCTGATGCGGGCTCGATCCCAGGACCCTGAGATCATGACCTGAGCCAAAGGAAGAGGCTTTAACCCACTGAGCCACCCAGGCGCCACCATCTTCACTTTTAAATTGAGAACACTTGTTGCCTTTCAGCATATTGAAATATATGCCTTTGACCGTATTTTATGTTCAGAACCCCTAAGAACAATGATATGAAATGACCAATCAGATAATTTAAAGATGTGAAAGGGACTATCAATATTTTTTGCTAACCATCCTATTTTACCTCAAGAAAAATTATTATAATACCAAGAGAATTTTATTTAACCAGTTTTGAAACACTCTAGCTCAGTGAGAATAATTCTCAACATCAGCTAACATGGGAAAGGAAAGTATCTTGGATGGCTTGGATTCTTCTATTTAAATCTCCACTCACTACCCCAAGTAAATATAGATTTAGTGTTTGAGTGACAGCAACAAATGCTGAAACCTAATCCTGAATTCTCAGTGCTCCGATGGGTCATATTTGGCAAATCACTGCTGTCCCTGGACTCCACTGATCCAGCAAATATCTTTTCTGTTGACCACAGAGGGAAACTACGTGCGACGTTGGGTGTAGCGTCATGGTGTTCTTTCTGCAGTGTCAAGTTAGTACTGACAGAGGGTGTGAAAAACGAGTGAGTTTGAAAAGTCATCCAATGGTGCCAAATGTGGAATTAAAGAGTTTGACCTTAATTGTTTTATAATGCATACAAAAGCAGGCATGCAAGAAACATATTTATTCCTCTATAATTAAATTTTAAATTTGAGCGTGAAGAATGATAGTAGAAAATGTAAGCTAGTTACTTACAACTAACCACAGTCAACTTAAGGATTCTTCACTAATCCACGTGAGCCAGGGGTGGCAATTCCATTTCTAGGCTTCGGAAAGGGAGGGTTCATCTAGTATCCTTTGGTAATCTAATGGCTGATCTGTTTTGAGCGTTGTCCCTACTGCAGATCCTTAGATATGCATGTTTCTGCACCGGTCACTCTGTCCTCTTCTTTGCAACCGTGAGGTTCCCTCAGGTCACTGGCCTCTATCAGCCACTTCCCGTGTCTCTATTTTGGCCAGAGTTTCAAGAACTTTTTTAGAACTCCCATCCAAGGATTTGACTCTTTGGTCTGTGTACTTTGGTATCCTCCTGTGACTCCATAGAGGGCTTAGGGGTGAGGGTCAGAGAAGGGGGGAAGAAAGTAAATTCTCAGTTAACAGCATTGGATGCTATTGCTTTGCATGGAAACTATTGAGCACTTACATTACTAATACAGTTGGTCATACAACTTGAATATTTCCATTATCACTACATCTAGCAAGGGAGTGTGGTTCGATTTGGGTGATATTGGAAGCTCAAACAATCTGAAAAAAGTCTAGAAATCTTAGGAAAATACTGTTTTGTTTCAGTTGTGATTAAAAAAAAATCCTTCAAGGTAATGGTGTAAAAAATCACTGTCAGCTTTGGAAGGGAATTAGGGGACATTGGGATCACTTCCCCACATTCACTCCACTTTCTGCCCACTGTGTGATATCCATATAATTTTGGAGGGCTCCAGCTCCAAGGCAATCAGTGCAATCCCATCCCTCTTGACTCTGGTGGGAATGACACCCAAGTTGGTTTAGAAGAATGTCTGGGACTATTTTTCAATATGTAGGGAAAAGAATATTTATCTTCTGGATTTTGTAGGATACATGTGAAATTGGGGATTGTTCCATGATTTTGCTCCCCCAGGTGAGACCATCGTGACATGATATAGGGCAGAAGGCAGTGTGAAAATAACTGTAAAGGAGGAGAATTAGAGTCTTAATTGAACCATACTTGAAGTTCATAGTACCTTTAGAGATTTTTAACAAGTATGGTAAAAATAATTCTATTAAATGAGCTAGGGCTTTGAGTTTTCTTTTCTTTCTTTCTTTTTTTTTTTAAAGATTTTATTTATTTATTTACTTGACAGAGAAATCATAAGTAGGCAGAGAGGCAGGCAGAGAGAGAGGAGGAGGCAGGCAGAGAGAGAGGAGGAAATAGGCTTCCTGCTGAGCAGAGAGCCCGATGTGGGGCTTGATCCCAGGACCCTGGGATCATTACCTGAGCCGAATGCAGAGGCTTTAACCCACTGAGCCACCCAGGCGCCCCGGACTTTGGGTTTTCTGTCACTGGCTATCAAAAACGCTCTTGCGAATACAAAGATATGTTTATTGGCAGTTCTCAAATATGTTGCCTTTAGGACCTTCCCCCAGTCAGAGTCTTGTCATCAGCTGTCTCTCTTGACTTGACTATAACCAAGTTCAAAACTAGAGCTCTTTGCACCACACCCTTCTTATCCCCAAATTCTTTCTTTTGTCTTGGCTAATGGCGTCACCCTTAAATGTTCTAAGTCAGGAAACTTAAACTCATCTCAGCACTTCCCTTTCTGATGCTCTTCTGTCTCACTCAAACCCCGAATCAATTGGCTATCACATTTTCTTTCTTCCTTCATTTTCTATCCCTACTGATAAATGGCCTGGTGCCAGCCTTTTCTACCTCTTATGGCATTTTCTTATTAAAAGTAGTAATCTGTTAACATTGTGGTCCCTTAACCACACATCCTGTCCTTCACATTGTAGTCTAATAGCTGAATAAAACAAGCAAGCGAAGACAAAACAACTGATGATGCCCCCTCTTTATTTAAAAAATTTCAGTGGACTGCACTGCTTACAGGATAAAGGTCAACTCTTTGGCCTCAACCTACTTTTTATGATGGAAAGGTCTTCATTCTGGTCTCACTTCATCATTTTAAAAATTAGAGGGATATTCATCAAGCCATAAATATATCGTGAGGGTTAATATAGGTCATGTGTGAGTGTCTGGGACGTGGGAGGCTCTAGATTAGGTGGTAATTGCTGTTATACACTGAAAGGTAGGAGTTACTGCTGAAATTGGGCTCTGTGACGTTGCATATGCTTTTGCCTGTCCTGCCCAGGCTTTTTGTGCAAGTCTTATGTTTTATACTCCAGCTGATTCTTTCCCTCTGTAAAGATGTCATAGCTCCCTCTGTTATAAAAGGTGCATTTTGTTAAGAACTTTCATAGCAACTGTTGCATTGTATTACCATATATATATTTTTTAAAGTTAGTGCCACCAGAGTGGCTCAGTCCATTAAGCGTCTGACTCTTGGTTTCAGCTCAGGTCACAATGTCAGGGTTGTGAGATTGAGCTCTGAATCTGCCCAGCATGGAGTCTGTTTAAGATTCTCTTTCTCTGTCTCTCCCCTTTGCCCCTGCCTCCAACATGCACATGTGCATGCTCTCTCTCCCTCTCTCCCTCTCTCTAAAAAAAGTAAATAAAAAAAATTAAAGTAAAAAAAAAAATTGAAAAAAAAAAAAAAAGCCTTTTTTTTTTCCCCTTTTGAGTTTTTGAGACCAGAGACTAACTCTTGTCCACCTTCTAAAATTACATCTCTAGGGCGCCTGGGTGGCTCAGTGGGTTAAGCCGCTGCCTTGGGCTCAGGTCATGATCTCAGGATCCTGGGATCGAGTCCCGCATCGGGCTCTTTGCTCAGCAGGGAGCATGCTTCCCTCTCTCTCTCTCTGCCTGCCTCTCCATCTACTTGTGATCTCTCTCTGTCAAATAAAGAAATAAAATCTTAAAAAAAAAATAAAATTACATCTCTACCCTGACACTTCCCTTTGCTACTTGTATTTTTTTTTTTCCAGCACTTAGATTTAGGTGATACAATTATCTAAATAATATTTTTTCTCACATTTTTAAAAAAATCTTTCTCACTAAAATGTATGTTCCATTAGGATAGAGATTTTTTCCTTTTTTATTTTTATTTTTTTAAAAGATTTTATTTATTTGAGAGAGAGAGTGAACGAGAGAGAGTGTGAGCAGGGGGAGGGGCAGAGGGAGAAGCAGGCTCCCTGCTGAGCAAGGAGCCCGATGCAGAACCAGGACTCCGAGATCATGACCTTAGCCAAAGGCGGATGCTTAACTGCATAATGGACTGAGCCATCCAGGCTCGGGATTTTTGTGTTTTTATTCACAGCTGCATCCCTAGTCCCTAAGAGAGGTCACATATTGAGGGGATGAAAGAATGAGTGTCTCATTTATCTTTTATTTCTATTTCTTCTTCTTCTTCTTCTTTTTTTTTTTAAATTTCTACTTCTTAACATAGCGTCTGCCATAGGTTAGGTGCCGAAGAAACATAGCTGAGTAAATGAATGAGTTATGCTATACATTTGGAAAATTGGAAGAATGTGTGTTGGTGATTTAAATGTAGAAGATTCTCTATTAGGGTTTAGGTGCATTTAATAGGGAGAAGATAAGGGTGAATTGTAGTGCTATCTCCTAGGTGCCCCCTTCGGGATTAAAAAATATATATATTTTTAAATGGAGGGTACAAAAAGAAAAGAAAGAAGGTAAGAAGGGATATGGAGTCTCTTAGTTTTTATTCATTTACACAGAGAGTGGATTACCATTGTCAAATGGAAGTTTTGCCACTTTCCCTGTCTTCCAGTTTATAAAATGGAAATATAAAGTTGTTTCCTTAAGAACATTTTTTAAAAAGATTTTATTTATTTATTTTGAGAGAATGAGAGAGAAAGGAGGGTGCAGAGGGAGAGGGAGAAAGAGATCACTAGCAGTCTCCCCGCTCATGGTGGACCTGGATATGAGGCTCAGATCTCACGACCCTGAGATCATGACCTGAGCCAAAACCAAGAGTCAGATACCCAACCGACCGAGCCACAGAGGTGCCCCAAGAACATTTTTCCCCCTCTAAACTCTTTTTCTGTCTTGTGAGAATATTTCAGTTCCTAAAACACACAGTTTTTGTTAAATCACAACAGAGATAAACACAATTGAGTGGAAACACAAGTGCCTTTTCCTTGATCATGGCTTTTATGAGACTGAAAACTTCTGTGTCATAATAACGGAAATCTAGCCAGATATTGGCGATTGTATTGGTTAGATTTGAATTGGTGACTTAAATGTAGAAGGTTCTCTGTTCCAAGATCAAAATAACTCTCAGTTTATAATTAAGGAATGAAAGAATAAAAGGAAGAACAAAAGAAGGATGAAAAAGGAAAGAAGGGGGTGTGCCTCTGCTTGTGTTCCCTCTCTCACTGTGTCTCTCTGTCAAATAAATTAATAATATCTTTAAAAAAAATGAAGGAAGAGGGAAAGAGGAAGGGAGAGAGGATGGAAGGAAGAAGGAAAGAGAGACTGCAGTAATTTTGTTTTTGGTTTTGAGACTCTCTCTGACTTGTGATTCTAAAATAACATATATTTTGTGTCCCAACAGCAGCATTTAGCTTCTCTGGATGTAGTAGTGTGGATATACAGGTACATATACATGTATACACACACATATATTTTTGTAATAATAAGTAATTCAACACGTAATAAATAATAATGAATTAAAGAACCCGCAAAGTTGTTCTCTGATTTGAAAACTATATTAATAAGCTTCTCTGAGCAGAATGATGTTTGTCCTTACTGTGGCAACGAGCCAATTACGGAAGTGGTAAATTAACTGATTTGCTGCAGTAAAAATCATGAAGCAATCATGATCCTCCTCTCGCAGCCCAGGGTGCTTCCCTCTTCCCTAAGTCTCTCTCTTCCCTGTTAGGCAGGGGCTGTTATTACTGAGGCTCCAAGGTCATTGAGTTGGTTGTGCTCTGGTCTCAGCCTCCTACGGTCCTGGTGTGCAAGGACTGACTTCATCTCTAGACATTTAGGGGGAAAAGCAGTTGGATGTAGTCTCCCTCAGAGGCCTTGCCCTTGGCCGCTCTGTCCACCTTCTGTCCCACTAGCTGGTCTCACCAGTCCCTTCCCCTACTCATTACTCTCGGCTGTCAGTCATGCAGTTCCTACCAACTGGCTTGCCCTTTTCCTCCTTATCTTTCAAGACCCAGTTTCAAGTCTTACCGAGTAAGCAAGTTGAATCTTGACTCTACTACTCTGTTCCTTTGGTGAGTTCCTTAACCTCTGTGTGTCTCGTTTGTGCAACAGTGTCTATCACAGAACATGGCATTGATGATTAACTGAAGTCATAAGTACTTAGCACAGTCTTTCATATGACAATATATGCAATGACTTTGGTTGTCAGAAAAAGTTAAATGCTACCTTCTATGCTAATATTGCTCTTTCTTTGAACAAATGCCTCATTAATATACTTACTGTATTAATTATAATTGCTGGTATGCTTTTATGTTTTCTAGTAGTTTGTGGGCTCTATTGGCACAGACTTTTGCATTTTTCAAATGCTTAATTTTGGGCAAAATGAATATTGCTAAGAATAATCTGGAGTGCCTGGGTAGCTCAGTCAGTTAAGCGTCTATCTTTGGCTCAGGTCATGATCTCCCCACACCGGGTTCCCTGCTCAGTGGGGAATCTGCTTCTCCCTCTCCCTCTGCTCCTCCCCACCTCGCTCATGTGCTCTCTCTCTCTCGCTCTCTCAAATAAGTAAATAAATAAATCTCAAAAAAAAAATAGAATAATCACAATCTAAAAATGTTGTAAATACAAATACATAAAGTGTTGGGTAACTGTTTATAAAAGAAGAAAATAGAGCATCAAAAGAATGCCAAAGGAGGAAAGAAAGAACTTTGAGTACTAAACTATGAGCATATTAAATACAAGCATATTAAAAAATATTGTTATATCAATATAAGACCATTTATGTTCATTAACAATTTAATTAAGAATATAATGGTATGGGCGATCTATGTGAGAGCAAGGAGCTTGTTAGTTGGAAAGACCAAACGCTAATGATAAACAGAAACAAGAACAAAAACAAACAAAAAACAAACTGAGGGGAAAATGGGTTGGTCAATGAATGCCTCTTCTGTCTAGATTCTGGTTCCAAGACCAAATGACTGTGGTTGGCAACCTGTTGTAGAATGAGGGGAGAGAGGAGTATCATGCAGCTTGTATGAAAAACCTTGAAATTGTTGAAAAATACAAAGAACTCAATATAAGACTTGAAAAAGAAAAGCATTTAAGTTCACAGCATCAGAATTGGTTAGAAATATACAGGTGGGGGCTGCCTGGGTGGCTCAGTTGGTTAATGAACTGCCTTTGGCTCAGGTCATGATCCCGGAGTCCTGGGATCCAGTCCCACATCGGCTCCAAGTTCGGCGGGGAGTCTGCTTCTCCCTCTGACCTTCTCTCATTCTCTCTCTCACTCTCTCTTTCTCAAATAAATAAATAAAATCTTAAAAAAAAAAAAAAAGAAATATATGGGTGGTTTGGGATGTTGTTAGACTTTGTTTTCAGTTAAGGAATATAAGTTAAAAGGAATTATATTTCATAACATCAGTTATGGAGTATCAAACGATTACCTAAAGACATTTTTTTTTCATGTTTTCTGTATTGCCAATCTGTGGGCCCATATTTTAGTATTTTGAGTAATAGTTTAGATCTTGGTTTTATCATAGATTTCCTTCATTAATGGGATACCAGAAGTAGTAAGACCACTGCCAAGAAAACCAAGCTTCAGAATAATTGTTTCACTTAAAAAGTTGTAGATAATGAATAAAAATGAAGGGGAATATTACAAATTGAGGAATAGTTGTGTAGAAGTAAAGAGCAGCGAGTGCAGGACCCCAGGGCAGAAATGCATTGTGAATTCACCGAGTAGTGAATCAGCTGTGAGAAAGGCTAATGTTAATATTAAGAAATGTTAGCTAACTTAAGACCATTCAAATATTCACCTTCATCTTTAAAGATCCAAATTATGAGACATGTAGGATGATACCTGGAACTCTGCATTGCTTGAAAATTAGACAAAACTTAAAAGTTAGGAAGAAAAAGCTTGGAGAGGAAAGGGCCAATATGGCAGTTGAGAAGGTATTGTCAACTGAGAAAAAATGGTTCCTAAAACGTGAGGTTGGGTTAAGGGGTTAAGAGCAGAGTATTTTTTTTTTTTTAAGATTTTATTTATTTATTTGACAGACAGAGATCACAACTATGCAGAGAAGCAGGCAGAGAGAGAGATAGAGGAGGAGGAGGAAGCAGGCTCCCTGCTGAGCAGAGAGCCGGATGCAGGGTTCGATCCCGGGACCCTGGGATCATGACCCAAGCTGAAGGCAGAGGCTTTAACCCACTGAGCCACCCAGGTGCCCCAAGAGCAGAGTATTTTTTATTTGAATTATACATAGAACGATTTTAACTAATAATTGCCAAAATAATAAAATATATTTGAAAGTCCAAATCTATTTGGAATAAAGAAGTTTTGAGTTGTCTGCCTGACTTTAATTATCATGTTCTTCTGCTACAAAATATTTTTATAGGCTGAAGAAATATGCACTTACTACTAAACATTGACCAAAGTCTAAAGTGTTGTATTATAAGTACAGATAGATAGGCTTGTTATTCTCACTTCCTTTAGATTATTAATTATACTCCAACTGTTAATTGTAACCAGCAGTTCCTGTCAATGAACTACATAATATTCAATTTATTTCCTTTAACATTTTTAGAATAAACATTTTTGCCTTTCATACTTAATATGAGTGTTCTGCTTAGAGGTTTTTTTTTAAACCATAACTTAATCGCACTGAATTACTACTAGCATAATATTGGGTGGAAAATCTGCTTTTCAAAGCAGAATGCTGGGCATGAACCCTGGCAAGTATGATTTTACTTCCACAGCAGGTAAAGCACATGGTGTAAAGGAGTGGGTCCCGGGATTAGATTGTCACTTAACTCGGGGGGCAGTGTCAGGCAAGTATCTTTTAAGTTCTCCATAGCTCAGTTTACTCCTCCACATTGTACAGTCTGTCAGAGTTGTGGTTTTTGTCTTTTTTGTTCAGTGGAGTATTCCTAATGTCTATAATAATGGCGTACATATGTAGTAGGCGTTCAATAATTGCATCTCAAAGTGAACGCCTGTGTTATTTGCCAATGGGGTGCTTTAAATGAAGACCGTTTCCCATAATTCCTGACAAATAGACAATGTTAGTTGTTGCTGTCACTTATTTTTATTATCATGGTTAGTTTCTATTATTGTGGTTGAGGGTGAAAGAGGTTTACAAATAAACTATTCCAAGTAAGAGGGTGATGTTTTGCAGAAGGGCTCTCCATTCTGGTAAAGTATGTTAGTATCTGATGGTTAGTTCTATTTAGTCAAACATAGACAGCGGAGAGGATAGATTTATGTGCTCCTCACTAATAAAGCTTTGAAGTGGCCTTCAACATCTTCAATTCTTTTCCTGTTATACTTATCCTTTTCTGGTCTCCTTGTACATAAAAATAGCCTTTGATTCTTTTACTTCTGATGTTTGGGTTTATTCTGAACTTGAGACTAGTAACTTAAGCCCTTGGTGTTACAGCTTGGTTTTTCTCGTCCTTATTATTTCTCTACCTTTTCATTTTTTATATGCGATAATTGTAGCTAATTCATTGTAATGGCTAACCTGTAATTTTTCTCCCCCCAAATATAGAACTGATTTGGAAGCTCACAGGTCCAGTATAATATTATCAGGGCTTAGGAACTTTATATACTCAATGTTAATAGTAGCCGGAAATGTTTGTCATTTTTTTGAGAAATCTTTTTTTAAATAGAAAGGATTCTAGGAAAGCCAACAATCCAAACAGCTCCTAAAAACTCCCCTAAATAAACCCTGTACCTGTTGCTCCTTTGGGAATGGTCCCTTATTCTCTGTTCTCCATGCAAGGTCAACTGCTCTCACACAACGTCTACGAATCAGACTAACTGGCAGATGATTTTGAATGTTGATTACCTTTTTCTCTTTCTCTCTCCCCCCACCTGCTATCTACCTACCTATTTTATCTACCTATCTCTCTATCTATCGTCTGTGCACCCATCATCTATCTATATATGTATGATAGATTTTATCCATGGTAGATTTTTAATATGGATAATTTCTTTTTCCCTTGTTCCTTCTCTTCCAATTTTGTGCTTCCTCTTTCTGCTTCTTCCTTCCCTCTTTGGCTCTTTCCTTTTTTCCTTCCTTCTTCCTTCCTTCTCTTTCTTTTTTTCTGTGTCATTTTTGTTGTAAGCTGTTTAAAATTTATAAAGAGGAGCCAAGGTACTATGATAAAATCTCTGAATTCTGATTTGAAATGCAGAGAGACATGTCTGGAGCTCTGTCCACCCGAACCCCTCCTTGACTCCTCTCATTCCACTTGCATCCAGAGTTAATCAGACCCTCCTTTGGGTCCTGTTCCACCTTATACTTGTCCCTATTGATGTCCTTAATTTTAATGAGATTTTACTCCATTTTTCTTCTGTATTATTTGAAAGTAAGAATTGCATATCTTTTATTCCTTGCATTGCATATTTGGCACGTACCAAAGGTTCAGTAAGTTTATTTTTCACCCTTGACCTTGGCAATTTTTTTCAGTTCTTTTCACTTGAACCTTCTGTTGTTCCCCAGTTCTTATTTCAATAAAGGGTTGTTTTCTCATTGATGTTTCATTAGGGATCTATAAGATATCTACCTACAAATAAGAAATTGTATATAAGTTATATATATGTACATATATAAGTAACTCAAATGCCTATGTATTTTGCAAGTATGTTTGATTTTGCAGTTCGGAATATCAAGAATAAATATTTCTTTATGATGATTATTATTTTTTAAGTCTTCTTCTATATCATGAAAATGCAGATGAAAGCTTTAGTATCCATACAGTGTGGCACTTAGTAGTTGTGCCCAAGAGACTGCAGTCACTGGCAGATATTTTTACAAATGGATTTTACTTGTTGGAGAATTTTTTTCAAGTCTTAGTTTTGATTACATTAAAATAATTTAAGGATGTGCAGAAAGTACATTTTTTTTTTGCCATGACATTAGAATGAAACACCAAAAGAATTAAATATTTTTCTTAATCTCACTCAGTAATTTAAATGTGTATTTTATTAGCTTTTCTTTTCATTTGTCTGTATTTTTGTTGGTATGGATTCAGTACTCTCATGTGAGCATGATGTAACTTTAACACATCTGTGTAGCCTTTCATACGGATTATACATTCTTTGTATTCAAGAACATGGTTAGCATTTGTTCTTTGCGGAAGGATTCAGCATTTCCCTTTTGCAAGATGACCTTCATTTCCATTACTTCACTAAAAAAGTACGTGTCTGTATATAGGTAAAAATTTTACATGCAATTGCTGTTTGCAGGTCATTCAAGTGATATTACATCTTCTTTCTTTCTTTCTTTCTGTGTAGGTGTGAGATTTTATCATATTGAATCTTTCAGTAATGAGCTGGAAGACTGATTAATTATAACTCCTATTTATAAAACTCATGATGTTGATAATATCAAATTGATATCACTCACAGAATATTACTAAGAAAGGAGAAATTATCTTTCAAGGTAAAGGGCTAATATATTTATTTATTGTCTTTGCTGTTTTCTAATGACTTACAGAGGCACTAGAATATTTAAATCCAAGGAAAAACATTTATGATTAGAATTTTTGCATTGACATGAGACAGGATACAATTATTCCCTTTTTACTTGACGTGGTTATTTTAATGTATTTTGAGAGATCACAAGTAGGCAGAGAGGCAGGCAGAGAGAGCCAGGGATGGGGGGAAGCCGACTCTCTGCTGAGCAGAGAGCCTGATGCGGGGCTCGATCCCAGGACCCTGAGATCATGACCTGAGCCAAAGGCAGAGGCTTAACCCACCCAGGCACCCCTTGTTCATGTATTGTTTTATCTATTCTCTCAATCATAATAATAAATTCATTCTTTCTAAACCGATAGTGATTTAGCATGGCATTCCTCACAAGAGTATTTTAAAATAAAACAACATTTCAGGAAAGAAAAAGTTTATATAAAACAAGGAATGACTGATTACAGGTGGGAAGAAAGTTAATTTTTCCGGCCCCCTTTAAGTCCCACCATATAGAACCCCCAACTTTATCTCTGCAAACAACTCCTATTTTCTGTTCAGTTTGCATCTGTGCAAAGAAGCAGAACTTAAGGAAAAATAGTCTATTATGTGACCACAGTTAAGGCACGTAAAAGCCAGATACAATATTTTTGTGCTGTATGCTCTCTTGGCTTGCCCCATAATACCGATTTTTCTTTTTGATGTTGATGATGAAAATTTCAGTGGGTTTCGAATTTGCAGGTTATTCTGGATAATCTGAGGCTTCAGAATTGGATGAGTGGGTAAAAAGTCAGGTGAGTCAGAGGGAGAAGGAGAGATCGCACTGCATAATTTGCCAGTCCTGTTCAATCCACTGTTAGAAATTATGAGGAATTTCCTCCTGTCACATAAAGCATGCACACTACCTAATAATCTAATCATATCCTTGCGTGGTGAATGTGTTGTCACATTCTAAAACCATCTCTGAATTGGCGCCTTTTTTTTTTTTTAACCTTGGTGCTCTGTGCTGTCTGAGATTTTATATGGTCATATGAACTGTGAGTGATGCTCAATATTGACAAGTACAGTGCAAACAGCAGATGGTGAGATATTGATGGAGACATTTGTCAATGAGCCAGTTGTCTTGCTTAGAAGTACAGCTTTTTGGCAGTTTTGGTTTTCTTCCCCCCTGCTTTTCTACGCTACGTACCTTGGAAAGAAGTCCATTTACGTCTTTTTCATGGGAAAAAAAAAGTGAATGTCAGGACAGTATCAACCTTAAATAAAACCGCTCTTAGTAAACGGAGTCACTGCATTATGTAAAATAATACTTCTTTCAAAATCATGCAGTTGCTGTGTTAAACATTCCAAAATATATTACAGTGTTATAACTCTGTTATTCTATTCAGTAACTAACATTTTCTATACTGGATACATAATTTTGTACTTGTGTATGTGTGTGTGTGTGCGTGTGTGGGAGGTACTTACCCATAACCCATGGTAAGCACCTCAAGGGAAAAAAAATATCTTTCAAGTCCTTCATGGAAGGGAGGTGGGGGTCAGGTTTCCCAGTTTTCTGGAACTGTACACATTCACAGCAATTGCTGAATAAATCTTTTTTTTTTTTTTTTTTTTAGAAGTAGCTTTCCATCTTTGCTATTCATTTCTTTGCTAACTAGCTATTTCTTTTTGATGATGTAGTCCTTAAGACCTGATTTAAGGAATGCTAAAGAGTCTGTCAGGCTTCCACTGTATTTCAACTCTTGTTTCATATAATTGCTTGAAATCTGGGAGAATGAATATTCAACTTTCCCAACAGGTTTTTCTTTTCCTCCAAGAGAATATCAAGGTTAGCACATAGGTAAGGGGCCAGTGATCCCGCTTTCTGTTAAAGGTTGGTCAAGACCCAAGAGAATTGCTCTCTCCAGTCTTTCTCCTACAGATTCTTTTACTGACTTTGACTAAATTAGAATGTTCTAGGGATGGTCATTGAAATGAGCCATACAGGTACTGCCCTTTCTGTAAACCTTCCCAGATTTCTGGAATGCTAGTTCATCTTGATTTTGCTTGTTCTGTCCTGACCCCTTAAAGTCCTAGAGAAATTCACACTACCCCATATTCTCCTCTGAGACCCTGATGCATGTACATCTTTTTAAATTTAAATAACAACACAGAATAGCATGTGCGATATATTTAACTTATCTGATTGCTTATTTTTACATACACTAGTTGATGTGATTCTCCTAACAACCCAATAGGTTAGGTATCACTATCTGTATGTTAAAGCTGAGTAACTAAGGTTGAGAGTCTCTGTGGTAATGTCAAGTGAGAATGAGGCATTAAACTCAACTATCAGCAAAGTGAACCAGCTACATCATTAGATGGCTGTGGGGCATGGGTGCCTGGGTGGTTCAGTCGGTTAAATGTCGGACTCTTGATTTCGGCTCAGGTCATGATCTCAGGGTCCTGGGATCACGCTTTGTGAGGGGCTCCATGCTCAGCATGGAGACTGCTTGAGTTTCCCTCTCTCCCTCTCCGTCTGCCCTTCCCCTTGCTTGTACGTGCATGTGCAGTCTCTCTCTCAAATAAATAAATCTTAAAAAAAAAAAAAAAAAAAAGAAGCCTGTGGTGTAGGGAGACTAGGAGATTATTCTAGTAGAGATAATACCTTATATTATCATGCACATAAATGCAACTTTATTAATAGACTGCATATTTAAAAAAAGGGAGATGAAGTAAAGGACCAGGAAATCTTTAAAAAAAATCAGAGTATATGTAATATATAAGTAAACTTTAGAATTCACTTCTTTGTCAGATATACCCATTGTGAGTATTCAGACCTCTAGTGTGCATTAAAATGTTTGGGGGCACGGGGTGCCTGGGTGGCTCAGTGGGTTAAGCGTCTGCTTTCGGCTCAGGTCGTGATCTCAGGGTCCTGGGATCGAGTTCCGCATTGGGCTCTCTGCTCAGTGGGGAGCCTGCTCCCCCCCGACCCCGCCTGCCTCTCTGCCTACTTGTGATCTCTCTCTCTGTTAAAAAAAAAAAAAAAATTCTTTAAAAAAAAAGTGTTTGGGAGTATAAATGACAGCCAAAATGAGAGCTGTCTTTCGAAGAAAATAGTCTAGGTGTTTAAAAATGATCTTCCATCCTTATTGTCTGATTTACCTTAATTTTTTTTTTCAGTTGTGTAATTTCTTTTCACTTTTTCTGGAAAAGAAAGCTTCGATTGTCAATTCTTGAGGCGAGATCATGAACATACTACCCTTAGAGTAAATTTATGTATTCTCATCTTGTTTGTGAAAGGTGAAACTGTAGAAAGACTCACATTAACTTCAAGCAAGGCTTTCTTTCCCTTTTTCTTTTCCTGAGAAAATACCACCCTGGAGAAGCAAGTAAGCCTCAAGTGTGGTGGTCTTTGATGCCCCTGAATTCTGCTGAATGTTTTTTGCTTCTTAGTCGACATCCTGCTGCTGTTCTCTTGTGTACCCTAGAGCTGCTCATAGCTTAGATACCCTGACCTTTGTGGATCATCTGTATCGTGGAGAACGCTCTTAAAAAATGAACAACCAACTTGAGTATATTTTCACAGTCTTGTGCATTTTGTTCTCGGAACAGTGTACTGGTGGTTAGAACACCTGGAATTTATTTTCTAACCTTTTCTCTAGCCAGTCAGTCCTCCCTTTCACCCCTAGTAAAGGAAACCAACAAGAAACTGTAGCCTCCTCCTTTGATTATCAAATATAATGAAATTTGTAGAAAATTTGCTAATTCATGAAAGAAAAGTGAATTTATAAGTAGAAAGTCAGTACTTTGGGCGCCTGGGTGGCTCAGTGGGTTGAACCTCTGCCTTCGGCTCAGGTCATGATCTCAGGGTCCTGGGATCGAGCCCCGCATTGAGCCCCAAGTCACATTGAGCCTCAAGTCGGGCTCTCTGCTCAGCCCGGAGCCTGCTTCCTCCTCTCTCTCTGCCTGCCTCTCTGCCTAGTTGTGATCTGTCTGTCAAATAAATAAAATCTTTAAAAAAAAGAAAAAAAGAAAGTCAGTACTTCTTCCCTGTTTTCACATACTTCTTTCTCTGCCAATGGAAAATCAGATCTAGAGATGAAGAGATCCGCTCTGATTTAACTTGAACCGAGAAACCTTCACTTTGAACGTGAACAACTTACACTTTTCTAATGTATTTTCATTTTCTTTGCTACTTCACATTTGCAAATGGCTAAGGAAGTGACGAAATGGCTACTGCTGTGGTCTCAGATACTTTGAAATTGACAATGTCTGAAATCCTGTAGGAAAGGTAGTTTTTTATTTGTGATTCCTCCTGGTCATTTGTGTTCCTCGGAGAATTAAGGGGCCATTTAGGAGAGTGAAACCTGATATTTTCTTGGTAGCTTTCTTTCATTGTTGGATCATCATATCCATTTATTATAACTTCATAAATAAAATTTGCCACCTTGGCACTTTGAAGCGTGATAAGACATCTGTGAATTTGAAGAAACATTAAATTTGGCAGTACAGAATAAGCTAACAATATTGCTTAAAATTGTATGTTTTTGACTCACATCTGAGCTTCCCTGATCCAGCAGTGTTCTTCCGTTTCACATAGAGAAGAATAATACAGAAAATGCCCTTTTTAACATGAGGCAGAGGGGAGTGGGGATTGGAATAGCAGCAAAGAATGCTTTAAATTTTGCAGGGTAAGATGACTACAGTTATTCCTAAGCTATTTCACAAATATTTATGGCTTCATTAGTACTATTTCTAATGGTTGTTTATGGAAAAACTAAACCTGGGGAGGACTGGCAGTATGGATTACTTCGCTCACCATCATAGTAAAGGCATTTAATGATTTATAAAGGACATATGGCCATTGGAGATGGGTTTTTTCCCAAATAGCTATCTTAAGTGCAATAATTAATAATTAAACTGTCACAACTATTCTTTAACCACATGATATATATTTAAATGGTCACTATTTTATACTGTATGCATTAACTGGGTGTGTGTGTGTGTGTGTGTATGTATGTAGAGGGTGCTAACCTTATTGCTTGAGATGTAACAATTTTTAATGATCACATGTATTTTTACAATGAAATGATTAACAGTGGATTAGGTACTTTTGCATATAGAGTTTTTAAGTGGTGTGGGACTATATTTTACCTTGCTCTTCTTACTTGCGTGTGTATTTCTGCTGTTTCTCCCTTGGCTTCCAAAGGTTATGATTATGTTAAAATGTAATTTGAAACAGGAGCTAATTTCCTTCCTCCTTCTCATGTGCAAATGTATCTCTAACGTATTGTATATTTTGCACTTTCTAATGATGTGCAATTGCATTTGATATAAAATCATCCCAGGAGAATGCAGTACAAAATAAGAATTGGGAATCTGGTTGATTAAAATGGAAGGGTATTCAATACTACCTTTTTTTTTTCCCCCTTTTCTTGCTGAGTGTGCTAATTGCAGTGGTTATTGCTATTTGAACAGGCAGAGGCTGCCACTTACTTAATGGTAGCTGGTGGTCTCTAGGGGAGTTTGCAGAAGATTCTAAGAAGGCGTAGTGATTCCATGAACCAAAAATATTTTGAAATTACCTGGAAAAATTCTAGTTCAGTGTTTCTAAAAGTTCTTAAAACTCTAAATCTAAATATTAATGCTAGGGTGTAATTAATGCTATAGAATTTAAAAACAGACAAATAAGGGGCACCCACGCGGGTGGTTCAGTTGGTTAAATGGTTATATGTCTGACTCTGGCTCAGGTCGTGATCCCAGGGTCCTGAGATGGAGCCCTGTGAGCCCTGGGGCAGGCTTCCTGCTCAGTGGGGATCCTGCTTCTCCCTCCTCTTTTGCCCCTCCCCCCAGTTTGTCCTCTCTCTTGCTCTGCTTTCTCTCAGATAAATAAATAAAACTTCTAAAAGACCAAATAAAATGTCAAAAAGTATATCCAGCATAGGTGGTATTTTGCTGTAGTGTTCCAAAAGTGTATTTGCAAGTTGAATTCTTTGAAAAACAAATAATGTATTGTAAAAAAAACAACAGTTTCCCAAGTCAGTTTGTAAAGCCCATTTAACCCACACGTACCAGATGAGTTAAAATAGAACGATTTCCAACTCTACTCGACCACCAGACTTTCGTGCTCATTTATTCATCATGGGCGTCAATGAGAGACATTTTTAGACATGAGGGGTGGAGGGTAGAAATACCTATACAGGAGTCCCCTTCTCTAAAGATCTGCTGATTCCTTCCATAGTAACTTCTAATCCATTCCAATTTGAAGTATCTTCCTTATTTCACAAATGGGACCCAAGGGTCTCCAGCCTTTTTGGGTAGCCAGTAGCAGGGCTGGAAAGAGAAGGATAAGCAAAGCACAAACTAAACAAGATGTGCTCCTCTTCCTCGGGGAGCTTGCCATCCTGAGGGAAGGCAGAAAATCCTTAGGTCCGTGGTCTTGTGACATGGTGAAGTTCTTTAGGAGATGTTGCAGTGAGAGATGGGAACTACTAATGCAGCCCAAGGAGAAGGATTTGCAGTGGGCCCGTATTTCAGTAGGGGCTAACGGGATGGGAGCCTCTCAGTACATTAATGTGATTTATGTTCCATCTACGTGCATTAATTGATTCTTACGTCATGCCCCCTATTCCCTCGTGTCTTGCATCAACACTCAGTTAAAAACAACTCCATCTTTGCTATTTTCAGCAGTGAAATACACTTTCTGTTGATTTCTGCCTTAACTTCTTCTGACTTCAAATTATATGAAAAGTATCTCTTCCTCAACCAGTTATTTTTGTTACTTATATATCAGGCGGACAAGTAAGTTTTACAGTCTTTTATCTTTAGCCTCTTAATGCAATGTTCATTTTGTATTGTAAAACATAAATCCTTTCAGAGTATTCTTTTCCTTTTTCTCTCTTTTCTTTTCTTTGTTTTTTTTAACCTCATTTTACTATCAATGATCTATTTTTTTTTTAAGATTTTATTTATTTGACAGACAGATCAC
Source organism: Enhydra lutris kenyoni (assembly GCF_002288905.1). Lineage (NCBI taxonomy): Eukaryota > Metazoa > Chordata > Mammalia > Carnivora > Mustelidae > Enhydra > Enhydra lutris. The sequence continues at coordinate 11,416,257 of NW_019154124.1, read as the reverse complement.
AAGTAGGCAGAGAGACAGGCAGAGAGAGAGGCAGAGAGAGAGGGGGGAAGCAGGCTCCCCACTGAGCAGAGAGCCCAATGCGGGGCTTGATCCCAGGACCCCAGGACCATGACCTGAGCCGAAGGCAGAGGCTTTAACCCACTGAGCCACCCAGGCGCCCCTGATCTATTTTATTTTAATTTCAAAATATTTTACAATGAATTGTATTAGTCTGCTTGGGCTGCTCTAATAAAACACGGTAATATATCGTGTGTTTAAATAATAGATATTTATTTTTCACAGTTGTAGATGCTAAGGAGTTCAAGATTAAGGTGCCTGGTGGTTTGGTTCTGGGTGAGAATCCTCTTCCTGGTTTGTGGGTTCCCACCATTTTACTGTGCCCTCACCTGCTGGAGAGAGAGCATTTTACCTTTGTTTTATAAAGCCACTAATTCCATCATGAGGACTGTACCCTGATGCCCTCATCTGAGTTCAGTTATCTCCCTACAAGGAGAAGGGCTTCAACATACTGATTTTGGGGAGGAACATAATTCAATCCATAGCATTGAAATTAAGTAAAAGTTTAAAACCCCATGGAGCTTTTTCAATTGCTACATTAATGCTCTGGTGTTTTGTCATGCGAACCTTGATTAATGAGAGTTTTAGGTGTATGACTGACAAGGAGCTGGTTTTTCTGTAGTATTTCACCGTTTTGTATTTTCAGCACTCATTTGGCTACATGTAATGGATATATACTTCATACAGACTTGCAGATTTTTCCAGAAGCTGCTTTGGCTTATTTAGTTTTTTAAAAAAAATCATTTGGCTTTTCAAATATGTAAAATTTTGGTCATCTGCATGCCTTAGTGTAAAGAGGTACTATATAAGTTATTTACTGATAGCAGTGTCAGAAAATTTAATTTGTATGAAAAGAACTTTGAGTAAGATAGGAATATAGCATGTGCATATTAGTCAATAAGCATTACTATCAAATAGAGCTAATTCAAAATAGATGGGTTTAGGCCAAGAGATAAAGTTCCTGTGGAGATGGGTCCAGGGAGAGCAGAGCTCAGTATAGACACAACGTGACAGAAATATGTACCATGGGGCCCCTGGGTGACTCAGTCGTTAAACGTCTGCCTTCTGCTCAGGTCATGATCCAAGGGTCCAGGGATCAAGCCCCACATTGGGCTCCCAGCTCAGCAGGGAACCTGCTTCTCTCTCTCCCACTCCCTCTTCTTGTATTCCCTCTCTTGCTGTCTGTCTCTCTCTCTCTCTGTCAAATAAATAAAATCTTAAAAAAAAAAAAGAAAGATACAGATACCATTCCTGCTCTGAGAGCCTCAGTTCATTCTGCATTGCACTGAACTTTTCAGACCTATTTGCTACTAATTTATTTTGTGTCTACAAAGACTGAGGATGCTGTCAGTTTTTATCAGAATTTCTGAGTACATTGTCTCTCTCCCCTGTTCAGATACCATCATTCTTCTGTGATGCCCCTTTCCGTCATAACTATTAAAAATCCTCCTTCTTCTCAGTCTGTGTATTTGCTGCTCTATTTCTCCTTAGTGCTTGCTCTTCCAGACAAGGGTTGCTTATGAATAATTGAGTGGCGAATCGTTTCCGGTTCAGAGTGGCAGTGGTACGGCCGGCAGTCTTGCCTACAAACATTCTTGGGATGGAAGAGTGTAGCCCAGGGATAATTGTTCTCTTTTGGAATAGATCAGTGGCCCAGAAATCTTGGTAGAAGAATTTGAAACACAAGTTCTGCAAACTTGTCTAGTGGAAAGAAATACCCACTTTGAATAATGATCTGTTTTCTGATCAAGACTGCATTAGAAATGGCAAATGTGTAAATATCCCTGGTGGTTGATTTTACAACTTCTGCTGACTTTTCCATTACTAGATAAAATATCAGTGTGAGTCCTTCTGCTATTGTGGAACGGATGGTTTAGAAGAATCATGGCGCTCTTTCAGTAGACGCAGTTGAACAAGTGAATCCCAAACCATGGAATCCCAATCAATAGGAGCAATTGAACCGTTGACTCTCAAACCAATCTTCTGTCGTCTGCACATCTCTTGCCACCATTGTATATTTTCATGTGGAAATGTCTCCAAATATATTTCTGCTTTGTTTTTAGAACAAAGAGTAAATATATGTGAATTCCAGTCATACCATAATAGATTTTATACTCTTTCTGTATATCTAAACATGTCACTTGATTAGTCTTAAATACCCATAATTCATCCAGTCTTTTCAGAAGCACCATTTTAGGCCATGTAACGTTTACGGTATCACAAAACGTATTATGGAGGAGGTGGTCCCCTTACACTTACTGAGACAACCAATGACAAATAGAAGGTCATTTTCTGATTTAAGAGGTCACTCTCCTTTCTTCTCTGGAGGGCCTCCATTCCGCCCACTGCCCCTCCCCTCGCAGTTCTCTGAATAGTCTCTGTGAATGGGCCAGCACGCCTCTGTTGAGGCCTTCGCCACTCTTGGTGCAACACTTGAAAAGAGCAGGTGGGGGTCAGAAGTGAATGGGAGAGCCCAGGATCACTGCTGGGAAACATGTTCAAGCAAGTCACAAACTAATCTGGGAATGACTTTAGACAAAGAAGACAAAAGAACACTTTAGGGTCTAAATCACCCACTTGACAGAGGACGGCTCCAAGATGAGAAGCCATGGAAGGACTGGTTGCTTCTGTTTTCCTTTCACTTTAATTCTACTGAATTTTCGAGGTGAAGGGCCAAACTCAGGCTTCTCAGAAAATCAGGAGATTTCCTTAAATTTTTAAAAGAATTGCTGTGTACGATTATTTATCATGCATGTCTGCTTTCTCACTAGGACTCTGTGTGGATATAACCCAGCTTCAACTTGAACTTTATTACTTTGGGGTTCAAACTGTCTTTATTGAGGTTTTATTCTTCAAGTTAGATTGCTTTATTTATCTTCTGGATGTATGGTTTTAAAAAGAGTCTCATCTGTAATATGGGCAAAACAAGTCTGTTAAGAAAAACTGTACTTCTGTGAATCTTTTTTTTTTTTTTTTAAAGATTTTATTTATTTATTTGACAGAGAGAGATCACAAGCAGGCAGAGAGGCAGGTAGAGAGAGAGGAGGAAGCAGGCTCCCTGCCGAGCAGAGAGCCCGATGCGGGGCTCGATCCCAGGACCCTGAGATCATGACCTGAGCCGAGGCAGCGGCTCAACCCACTGAGCCACCCAGGCGCCCCTCTGTGAATCTTTTTGTGTTTATCCACTTATAAGGACATAACACAGTAGAATATAAAAATAATACAGAGTTAAAGACAGGAAAAGGGTAAATGTAAATAAGAGGCTAGTGTAGTTTAAATCCAAATATATAAACCACAGAGTATTCCATAGTTGTAAAAAATTGGCCTGCGGATTTCATTCTTGAGTCTCCTAGAGGCTGAAGTAAGAAGGGAAGTAAGTCTGTTACAAAATTTATATATAGAAGTAGTGTACTAATTTTACAGGGGAGCTCAAATCCCTTTTCTGGTACTTAGATCTGAAAGAGATTCATCCATGGGTTTCCATATATGCGTTGTTGAAGGATTAATATCTGTAAGACTGGATTCGTAGACTTCTCTACATTATAGCTGAGGGATTAATAGCAAAATCAAACTTAGGAAAAGTAATTTTATGGGGTTTTAAGATGATGTGATCCAAGAACAACATAGCTTTGGTCGACAAATAAGATCTAGACTCCAGGGAATGTTTTTAAACAGTCTTCCATAAATATTTTACTTCATTAGGCTAATGATAAAAGCAGTCACCAATAATTTGAGAATATATTCTCATAGGACCCTGGAACCTAGATGATCTCTGTTGCTTCTTTGGAGACATATTTATATACTACATTGACAGTGAAAGAGTAGTTGGTAGGTTAGAAAGTTTGGTGAAGATGCAGTTTATCTGATCAAAATGCTTATTAAATGAATTTACCCACCTCCCCCCCACACCCCCCCAACCCCAGCCACCTAGCTCTCTGTAAAAATGTGTTCTAAGAGGGTATCTAGAGTTACAGTGAGCTTTTCTTTATGTAATAGTTCTGGATTACTCCAAAACACGAGCAATCAAGTGATGAATTCTCTAAACTTATCCTCAAAACAACCAGTAATCTTTTTTTTTTTTTAAATTTTATTTATTTACTTGACAGTGAGAGAGAGAGATCGCAAGTAGGCAGAGAGGCAGGCAGAGAGAGGAGGAAGCAGGCTCACTGCTGAGCAGAGAGCCCGATGCGGGGCTCGATCCCAGGACCCTGGGATCATGACCTGAGCCGAAGGCAGAGGCTTAACCCACTGAGCCACCCAGGTGCCCCAAAACAACCAGTAATCTTAAGATATTTTCTTTATTTATGGACGTTGATATAAAGGAAGTATTGACACAAAGTTGATGTTATGAATGATCTGAAAGCACAAGCTGGAGTTTTCATAGACTTTTTTCACTTTTTTTACCTTTCCAATCAGTCATAACACTAGTTTTTCTATTTAAATTTTATCGTCTCTGGAGGTGAGAAGAATGTGAGATTTGAAATGAACAGTGTTTTAATGCCAAACAGAAACTTTCTGCTTCTTGGCTAATGCATTGGAAGACAATTATAGTTAGAACAGAATGTAAATATAATAAATGTTGACGATTTAAGTGTAATGCTGTAACGGGAGGAAGCTGGGTAAGGAGGGAGGGAAGGTGGTAAAGGGATGTGGCAAGACATTATTTTTTTTACTTTTCATACTTAATGAGTAAGAAATGTTGCCTGAAACCTATGGATAGTCCAGTAGATGCTTAAGATACTATTTCAGTTTAAGGATGAAAATAATAGAAAATTAAAAATAATTATAACTAAGAAAAGTTGGAAGAAGGGAGAAAGACAGATGGGGATATGGGGGAAGTTAGGGAAGTAGTACATGGGAGTTAATTTCCATAGATTTCATAGGAGTAAGTAGGCCCTTTTTACATTTGAAGAATCAAGAAATGGAGGTGAAAACAGATTATTTCAAGAATGAACATGGCTAAAACAGGAAATGAAAATAAAAACTGGAAAAATTGGTTGTACCTTCATGAAATAGAACTAGGCATGGAATGATATAAAGGTTTTACTTTTCATTTCAGAACTTTCCATACCATGTATTGTTTTTATTTTTATATTTTTAAACAGGTAATGAGTGATTCACTGGGTATATTAAGTTTGAAATTTTAGGAAATCTGATTAGTCAAAAATATTTGAGTGTGTTTGAGGATAGTACACATATTTACATACACATGCAGGTTTTCCTAAATGCTGTTTTTTGTTTTTTTTAAAGAAATCAAAACCCGAGTTGAGATTAGTAGTTAGATAGTTAACCAACTGAGCTGCCCAGACACCACCCCCAATGCTATTTTCAAAGCATTTTATGTAGATGTAAATAAATTAGATGTACATAATTGTTTTTATAAGTGCATACAGTTTTTGTATGGGTAATCATGAGTGTTTATGTTTGTGTAAGTACTTTACAGATTTTAAATGGTTAAAAATGGTAGTGCTTCTATTATTTATGAAGGTTGTCTTTGAAATGTTTTTCTAGAGAGAAGTAAATATCTAATAGCTTTATGAGAAAAAAAAGTCTTAAGAATTACGTTTCCATGAATTCTTTTTTTTTTTTTTAAGATTTTATTTATTTATTTGATAGAGATCACAAGTAGTCAGAGAGGCAGGCAGAGAGAGAGAGAGAGAGGAGGAAGCATGCTCCCTGCTGAGCAGAGAGCCTGATGTGGGGCTCGATCCCAGGACCCTGAGATCATGACCTGAGCTGAAAGCAGAGGCTTTAACCCACTGAGCCACCCAGGTGCCCCGCCCATGAATTCTTTTGACCCTTACTCTGAAATTCATTATTCAGAGGACAAGGGGCTGGACCAGCAAATGTGTAATTTTAAAAACATTTAATTTATTATGCAAGTGGTGAGGGAAAGACACTGAGAAACTTTGAATAAAAAGTAAATGGTCCAGGTCACACACACACACACACACACACACACACACACACAGGAGAGTACCATGTCCTTTTCCAGTCCCTTCCCTCATCCCAATTTTAAGAAAAATACAGTTTAACAGGAAAAAATATAAATTCTTTAAGTTATATTTTACAGTTTGTAGTACAGAGTTAGGAACAGGCTTGGACATAGCTCCTGAGTATGACATACACCCAGACACACACACACACACACACCCTTCAGCAGCAGTCGCAAGTTGACTGTAAGCAATACCCTCCATCCCTAATGAGACCCAGAACTCTGCCCTGGACAGATGACAACTTGCATGTTGGCATCATGTCTCAGAGTCAAAAATTTTTTTTTTTTTTTAAAGATTTTATTTATTTATTTGAGAGACAGAGATCATAAGCAGGCAGAGAGGCAGGCAGAGAGAGAGGAGGAAGCAGGCTCCCCGCTGAGCAGAGAGCCTGATGCGGGGCTCGATCCCAGGACCCTGGGATCATGACCTGAGCCGAAGGCAGAGGCTTTAACCCACTGAGCCACCCAGGCGCCCCTCAGAGTCAAAATTTTATGTAATAAGTTTATTGATAAATTAAATCACTTTCAAGGAGACTGACTAGGATGCTAAAGTAGCAAGGAATCATATTTTAGGAAGAATAATAATTTGATATTTTTATCAAACCCAAAGAATTCATGACAGAATTAGATATGAAAGCATCAGACATTTAGGGCTAATGAAGTGAAAATCATAGAGAAAGCAGAGTATGGCTCACCTGAAAGATGTTTCTTCTGTCAATTAAAAAAATGTAAATAAAATCCAGCTCAAGAAGCTGAGCTTGTCATGACTCATAATGTTTAATCCAGTGATAATCATTGCTATTCATTGAGCACTTGTGTACCAAATACTCTTACATCCTTTTAATCTGTTATTTTATTTAATTCTCACAATACTCGAAAGGGGAAGAGATTGCTAAATAGCTTCATCCTATAGGTGAGAAAAGGATGATTCAGGGAGACTGATTCCCCTGAGTAGGATCTTAGGCTGAATGTGACAGGAAATCTCAGTTCTTCTGACACTGAATCTTGAACTTCCACGTAAGAAGATCACGTCTAAATGTAATATATTTAGATGACACATATTTGTAAGAGAGTCTGAGTTAAATGTGCTGATGGCCTTTTTTGTTTGTTTTGTGTTTAATGTCATTTACACATCTTAATGATTTTCTTTGATCTTATGTGAATCCAACTTGACATGTCTTTCTAATAGTTACGGTTGTAGTATTTAATGGCATTAGGTAAGAAGACCAATCCTATTTCCCATCAGGTAGTTAGCAGAGCTGATCTTTCTGGAGATTGTAAGAAAGCATTTTGGTGTAACTTGATGTTATTGAAAGGAAGATCTGGAAATGCATGAATTCCTGCCAAACACTGATCTTGTTTTTGGATTTTTTTTCAGAAGAGTTGTATATACATATATATAATTCAGGAAATGAAATACTATCATAGAGGTTTCCCAGGTGATTGATAGCATAATGCAGTGTTTTGGAGCTGATGGCTTAACTGTAATTAATGTCTTTTGAATCTAAAATTTGGGCCCAGAATGTTCCTATATTTGTGGAAACAATAAGAGCTAAAGCAAGACCAAAAGAGAAGAGAAAGCTAGGTCCACAAAGGGAATTGGTTTTTTTTTTCTCCATCCAAATTCTCAGACCAGAAGAAGTTAGAGAACATTACTAATACAGTCTAAGGTCTGATAATTCTTTGGAAAAGTGCAGAGGATGCAAAACAGAGAGAGAGAGAAAGAGAGAGAGAGAAGCAGATCTTTTCTCTTCAAGTATCCTTGCCCTTTATGCCACAGTGACTTCTGCACACATGGATCAGTATTTCAGGTACAAACCAGTGAGATTAGGAAATCCCTCCTTTAGGCAGAGAAAGGTAAGGAGGTTATACTTCTGTATGGGAGGAAGGAGACAAGCGTTTCATGTTATGGACATAAAGCAAAACTGTTCCCTCTCTTACAATCTTTATTGGATTTTCCAGCCTTCATTCTTTTTTTTTTTTTTTTTAAGATTTTATTTATTTATTTGAAAGACAGAGATAACAGGCAGAGAGAGAGAGGAGGAAGCAGGCTCCCTGCTGAGCAGAGAGCCAGATGTGGGGCTCGATCCCAGGACCCTGAGATCATGACCTGAGCCGAAGGCAGCGGCTTAACCCACTGAGCCACCCAGGTGCCCCACCAGCCTTCATTCTTGACGGTTTCCCCAAACCACCTAAGAGTCTTTCTGACCCTACCAACTCTGTAGATAAATTACATACCGAGACAAGTTGATGGGAAGAGCTGAATCCAACAGATGGTCCCAGTTGTATTGATCTAATAGAAGAATCCCAATCTAAATGGAAAAGAGAATCTAATACCTTCCAGAGCAACTCTGAAGCTTTAATCAATAATTGGAACGTTAGATTTTGGCAAAAGAAGAGGTGTTAGATTTTTAAAGCTGACTATATGACCCCGATAGAAAAGAATCAATTTTTATTAGGAATGGAACCTAATAATTTTGCACAATACATCTAGAATTTCCTTGACAAAACTTGAGTAATGGATTAGCTCCACTGCAAATTAGGTAATTTCTTGTGACTCTAACATAATGCACAAGAAGCTTCAATCAATAATACTTGCGTTAGGGAACTGTTTTGAAGTAGGCAAACAGCACGTATAGTAGTATCATGTGTATATAATTATCTCAGCGTGCCAAAGGGTGGGAAACAATCTTCAAGTGGCAGAGAATTAATAACCCTCCATTTCATTGTTTAGCATTCTATTCTAAACTTGTGTTCGTTTTGTTTGTGTTTTCCTCTATTGCCTTAGAGATTTTCTTATAAGTATAAACTTGACATAGCTCAATACAACTTACTTTCATGAACAGTGAGCTGAAATGCTGTTGGAAGCCAAATATTTTACTTGTCAGTGTCTGAGAAGGCTAGTTGCGAGGAAAAATTTAATTGGGCTAGGTACTATATGGAAATTGCATGCATATATAGAACCAAGAGTGTAACCCACATGAATTCTTCTAAATTAGATACGGTGGTATATATTTGGAAAAGAAGCATGGAACTGTTATTTTCAGATGAGAAGAATTTAACCATTGCTGACACTACTGAATTAATAAGATATCTGCTGTTTTGGATTATTGTTTACTTAGCTGTGAAGAGAATATACAGTGCATAGTCAAATGTTATATGTCACGTCTTGGTTGTTTTCTCTTTGAAGAGAATGTTAGCTTTGTGATAGGGAAGGAAGCCCGGACAGATCTACTGCAGATCCTGTGTTAATGTTGGTATTGTCAAGTTCCCAGCTGTTTTCTGTGTATGATAACAATAGGGCGAACCGTAAGTGCGGTGTCACGTGCATTAATGCTTGTTTTATTTGTAGTGTGTGAATGACAGGTACGCACTGAGCTGCTTAAGACGTGTTGCAAGAGGGGAAAAAATATCCATTAAAAGCTCCTAGTCATTTAAAAATATATTTTAAAGAATTTAAAAAACTAAATTTGCTGATGTTTGAGATCCAGCCACTTTTTTTTTTTTTAACTGACTCTCAAGCTGGTGAATTGCACCAAACCAGCCAGATAATTCTTTCTTAAGAAAAAAAACCAAAAACCAAAAAACAACACACACACAGAATTCTTGTATTTCCTAAGAGGTAGAGTGCCCAATGCCCTAAAGATCCTTTTCGTGACACCTCTTTTCTTTACCCCAGCTCTAGCTGACAGAATCACAGGGACACGTGGTTTGCACCACCGATAGGCAACCAATGTGTTTTCAGTCGTTAAGACTGCTCCTGGAGCGGAGCGAGCCTGAGGCAATCACCAGTAACTGATTTTCACCCTAGGGACCCCATAGACACAGTGTTTGGGGCTGTAGGCAATTAAGACAGTCTACAAGGAAATCAATAATATATGGGGGGCGAGTGTATATTTGCTAACCACTGTGCTAAATACACTTATGTGTGTGTACCGCCACAAAACTCTGCATCTTTCTGGAGGAGAACCTACACATGGGAAGCTTGTTAACCTCTCCGACATGAGTAACAGACAGAATTGTAAGAAGGTTTGGAAGCTCCACCTGATGAAGGAAGTGTTGTATGTAATATGGGGTCTGAAGAGGAGAGAGGAGCCATGGACCTGGGGCCACTGGGAACATTTGCCCAGGAAGAGGCTTGAATGGGGCACACACTTCCATCCCTCCCTATGCCTGTGCTCCTGAGATACAGATAGCTGGGATTTTCATCTAAGCACTTGCGGTTTTGATAGAGATTTTATGATGTGGTAGGAAAATCTGTGTCACTGAAAATGCCCAGGAACATTGCCCGACAGCGTCACCTCTAGCTTCTGAAATACAAGCAGCCACCAGTATCTTTGTGTTCTCTAGTGGCCTGAAATGAGACTTAGGTGATAGGGGATCAGTCAGGGGCATTTCTGTATAACTGCAGACCCTGTGGATAATGGGGTAGGACAGATAGAATAGTGGCAAACCTCAGCGTTCTGTGTGCATGTGTGTGTGTATGTGTGTGTGTGTGTGTATCTTAGGAGCATTCAGATTGAAAGTTGTGTTCCTCTATCTTTTCTGCTCCTCATTTTTTTCTCTTTGTATATCTCTGACCCTGGTAGGGAATGCCAGTTTTTCATTTGCATTATCTGCAGAAATTCAGGTCGTAATATAATAGTTTTTGGAATAAATCTCTTATATTCCATCAATTTCATGCCTGGAGTTTGTAGAGGATTAGAAAACTGGCATGTGACTTCTAGACTATAAATTGTACAATTCAGCTACTCCCTTAGCCTTTTATGGAAATGCCTTATTTCCTACTTTCCAAATGCTTTTGTTGAGAGAGATTTTCATAAGGGTAAACTGAGTCACATCAGTCCGCAGATAACTATATACATACCTTTGAGGGCAGTTAGTCAAAGGGACAGAGAACATAATTGTGTTAACTTTCTGGGTTCTGTGCCTTGCATAAGGAAGTGAGGAGAATCACTTGGCACATTTCAGGATTTCTGAACTCCCCTTAATGATGGTTATAGGCTGATTTAATCAGCAGACCTTGCAACTGCAGCGACTGAGAATCTGTTCTTGCGACGTAACAAATGTTGCGCAGTAAATTGCTGGAAGATGCAATTCCCTCTTCTGTGTATGTGGTTTTTTGTTTTGTTTCTGCTTTTATGGATGTTTTTGTTTGTTTACTGTGCTCTGTCTTTACTAAAGTTTTTTTAAACAACTCTTTTATGAACAACATTGCCATATAGAACCTTTTTATGAAACTGTTGCTAAATCTGAATTCTCTTACTCTTCATTTGGTTTTCTTTATTTTTCTACCTATTTATTTGATCTTCTGGTACTGATTGCAGCCACCATAAATTCTCATTTGCAAAGATGGATGGAACAGTGACAAAAGCATGGATCAAATCCTAGAAGGAGCACTTGTGTTTGCTGTGGGGCGTGTGTGCACGCCTGTGAGTGTGCGTGTTAGATGTCTTGATCCATTTGTACAGTCCTCTGGGGAATTTTCAGGCAATTAAGTCAACCCTATTGCAAATAGAGCCCTCTCTGTACATTCTGATTTGATAGGAGAATGGGTAATTCCTGTTAATGACTAGTACATCTGTTCAATTATATTGTTTTGTATTGCTGGTTAATTACGTGTCAGATTGGAGGATGGGGAGACCATGAAAGCATGATTCCCTTTTAAATGTCAGAGACTCTTCCTAAACTACCTGTCTTTTTAACATACATGGAACACTTTGACAGGCATTGTGTTCTTCTGACCTTAAAACATTTCCTGTCTTGGAGGAGAAGTGGAATGTTCCCTGGAAAGGGAGCTATATTGGAACTGGTTTGCCTTGAATGTCACTCATGTCCAGTTTCATGTGGAGTGACCCTTGTCAACCTTTTGCTGGCACCAGAAGAAGGGCTGCCCATGGGTAGTATGATTTTCTTAAATAGCCTTTTCTTGGGGAGGGTTTTCTTTAGAAAATATGGCTCTGAATGAAATTGAGGCCGTAGTGTTTAAAACTACAACTTGCTTTTTTCCTAGCTATATCTAGATATAAGCAAATGAAACAGCATTTGCCTATTTTCTTCTTTAAATGGTACAATCAACCTGAACTTATTTGCAGATTATAGACTAATGCATAGACTTGTTCAGTGAAGAACAGTATTTATAAATGTGACCCTTGAAAACAGAGGAGGAATAGATTTGTAATAGAGAGGAGAGTGGCTAAGGAGACAAGTATTCTTTCCCTTAGCTAGGGAGTTACGAATGCCACCGTATAAAAGCCTTCTTTGCCAGTTCGTATGTGTATTTCATTTTTTATTGATGTCAGTGGGTGGGTTGAGGCCAAAGATTATTACGTTTTACTTGACAACTCCTGCTATGTCACAAGGCAGTATGATGTGTTTTCATAAAATTATGTATTATGTATGAGATCCTGTAACAATTAAAAAGGGGGAATTGACAGCACAGAAAATTAAGTTCTTAAAAATGAATCATAATGGTGGAGTAAAGGGCTGATCTTGTTTAATCACCTTGTCTCTGAGCATTTGGAGTGTTTTTGTGGACTGTGTGGTTTCCCTTAACAAAGGAGAAGGATATTAATATTACATTCAAAAAAGCAATAAAGAATTGTTGATTGTAGTGACTTCAATTAGACTCCTCTTTTCCAAAGAAAAGGACTTTTGAGGCTTATGAGGCTTATATTAACAACCTGGCAATTTCTCAATTCGGTATCGCTCCTGTTCATGTTAGTGATCTTTGTTTTTTTCTGGCTATACCTTAAGATAGTAAAATATGAAAATACATAAAGGAAACCATAAGCCTTTCTTTTTATTTTAGACACAGTGATACTTAATTATCCATTGTCCTAGGTTCCTTGCAAGACCTCCCCTTCCCAGTTTTATCAATATTTAAGATTTTATAGTTGCCAAGGTTCTTCTCTGCAAACCCTTCTAAACTTGAATAAAATTATTCTCTTTTATGTTTTAGGTGAGATTAGAAGATGAAAATCTGTTTTCTAACCTATATTACTATAATTCAATACAGAATGAGATTTTGCCCTATTAAATTAAAAAAAAAAGCTTTTATTTATTTATTTGAAAGAGAGAGAAGGAGAGAGTGAGCACACAAATGGGAGGGAGGGGTAAAGGGAGAGGGATAAGCAGACTGCCCACTGAGCAGGGAGTCCGATGTGGGGCTCTATCCCAGGACCCTGAGACCATGACCTGAGTTGAAGGCAGACACTTAACCGAATGTGCCACCCAGGTGTCCCATATGAAAATTATTTCTTTTCATTGTACTAATCAGTTCTGTAAGTTATTTATTCAGGAACTAATTCATGTATACCTTAAATGCAGTGAGGAATCTCCAGGGGAATCTCCTTAATTTCCAGGGGATTGACAGATTTTTTTGAGGAATGGTCATGCTAAAACTACCCAGTATTTTTGGAAATGCTATAGTGATGTTACATAGTATCTTAAATTTTACAGTTTATTTTTGTGTTACTAATGCTGTATTTTTATTTCTGACAGTATTATCTTAGAAGTTATATATAAGTTAATACTATAATAACCATACTTTTTATCTTATATAAAAATTTATATTAAATATAATATACAAGCAAAATAACTACAGTTTTTAAGCTTCTGATCTTATTAATTTGTTTAGTATGTGAAATTGAAGATCAGTTCATTTCATTTTACTTTTTTAATAATAGGAAGTATATTGAATATAGAAAAAAGAGAGGGGGAGAATTGCAGAGGGGAATTTTAATAAAAACATGAAAATGACAAACAGTTGTATGACGTTTCAGGCCTATAGTCTCGCAGTGAAATAGCATATTATGGATCTCAACAAATTTCATTATAGTGAGAGTTATTTCTCAAATCTGATCTGGAACAAGTGAGTTTTCAGTCAAGTTTTACATCAAAGGCACAGTTATCCCAATGTAAATAAATGTTCCCTCTTGAAAAAGCTAAGGATATAGATTAGTAATACATTTATTTCTCAACCTTAAGTTTCTAGTTCTAACCTTGTAGACTTTGGGGAGCTGCCACAGTAACTTAGCGAAGACTTACTATGTTGCAGGTAATTGTTTTGAGCACTTCATGGGTAAGATCTTTCTTAATCCTCACAAGAGCCCTGTGAATTACGTGCTCTTACGAGCCTAATTTCTCAAATGATAGAGCAACCTCATCTAGTCTTACCTCATCTAGTAAACAGCCGGAAGATTAAAATCCAAGAAGTCTGGGGGCGCCTCTGTGGCTCAGTTGGCTAATCGTCTACCTTCTGCTCAGGTCATGATCTCAGGGTTCTGGGATCAAGTCCCGCATCAGGCTTCCTGCTATGGGGGAGCCTGCTTCTCCCCCTGCTTGTTCTCTCTCTCTGTCTGTCAAATGCATAAATAAATAAATAACCCAAGAATTCTGACCAAGAGCCCAGGAGCTTAACACAATTACTGTGATACTGCTGACTGGGAAGGCCTTGCTCCAAATCTTGTTAATTGTTGGTAGGCCATATCTGTCTCAGGAGGGTTGTAAATTAGCCTTTAAAAATTCTGTAATTATTACCTTATAATACATCATGTTGTACAAGATTTAAACAGATAACATGGACAAAATAAACTATAGAGGCCAATTCTCTGGACTCATCTCCCTGCTCCCACTACCTGTCCCACTGGTACCAGTTTGGTGTATGTCTTTCCAGTAATGTCCACTTCTAAATTCTTGTATGAATGCTTACCGAAGAAGAAGTTATCTACAGATACATATGGATAAGTTCATACTCTGTGCATTATTATGACTTGCTTTTTCCACGGAAGATCTTGAGATCTTTCCATTCATTTTTTGTCGTTCCTTCATTTTTCCATTCAGTCTTCCAACTGCTGTGTATTCCATGGAATTGATGTGTCTGTCTTCACCTTCTTAAGGAATCCTTGTATGTTTAGGTTGATTTTCTTTATTTCCTGTTACTAAAAATGTCCTAATGTTGAAACATTAGGAAAATATTCTTCCTGGAATAAATGTTGTGTGGTCATGGTGCATTATTATTATTTTTTAAAATTTCCTCTTTGGTTTAGTTAATCAGAATTTTATAGAGATTGTTTGCTTATATTCATAGGTGAGATCAGTTTATAGTCTTTTGGAGGAGGACCTTGTCTTAGTAGTGGGATAACTTTTTGCCATTTCTCAAACTTTAATTAATGTATACATATTAATTTATAATCAGAAAAAATAATGTTACTTCAAAAAATCATTATGTTTGCTCAGAAGCAATAATTTCTGGAATTACTGGAGGCAGAGGAAGCCGGAGGCAGATTGTTCAGTTAGCAGGCCACTCAGGCAGTAGTAGCCTGTACACTAGATGAAAAAGTCCTTCAAAGCAGTGACCGCGAGAATGGAAAGGGAGAGATGACAGAGTCTTGCATGTAACAGAGTTAATACTAACTTACTCAGTGGTTAGCGAATTCCTCCCGTGTGTCAAACCCTAGTCACTCTCATTGTCACCTTGAAGCTAAAAGTTGAATGGAGAGCTTGACAAACAAATAATTACTATGAAATACAACACCCTTTTGATATTGTAAGTAAATTGTACAGGATCCTGGAGAGAGTTACTGAGAAGTAAATATTTGAATTTAGCCTTATGGGATGAATGAACATTTTCTAGGTGGAAGATTTCAAGTAAGAGAGAGATATGTCTACCAGAGAGAATACAGCATGTGATGTTGTTAGTAATATCCTGTACTCAAATTATTTCAGATTTCTGGATTTTTATGCAAAATGATCTTAGGATGAATTCACATAATTCTAGAGTAAGACTGATACAAGGATCCTTGTTATGTTCAGCAAAAGAACAGAAAATATCACTAGAAGATAAGATTGGAAATATAAGAAGTGCTAGTTCTTGGAAGATCCTTGCAAAATATGGAAATGTAACTGACTGTGATATACCTGGAAATTTCTGAACAGGGAGTAAAATGAACAGGAAAATTCTGAAAAGGAAGTAAAATGGTAGGATCTGGCTATTATGATTAATAGGCAGGGCTTTACTTTTTTGTTCTTGTTATTATTGTTTAATAATAGAGGGAATGCAGTCCCTTAGCAGCGATCTAGAAAATTGAGACTCTATTAAATCATATGTAAAATATGTAAAATTATATATTTCTTGGAATTAATATTTTCTATCAATTTAAAGTAAAATGGTCCATTGATTTGCTTACAGTCTAAAAATGCAGAAATAGAGCTATTCTATTTGCACTTTAATTTCAGAATCTCCTTTTGACTTTGAATGAGAAATCAGCTATGGAGTCATTTTTTCCTGCGTCATAGAACTTAATGAGCTTTAAAAAGTAATTTTAACAATTGGCAAAGCTATACAGTGTTAAGCAGTAACCTCGGTGTATTTCCACACAATTTGTGTGGCTGTTTTTCTTTGAAGAATCTAAATATTTACTTTAGTATGCCAATACTTTAGCCTCATAGGGAAATAACTCTGCAGTCCCTTGGGTCGAAGTTTCTGCAAGTGATATAGTGCGTTCCCATAATCGCATCAAATGCTGGCAGTTGAAGTCTCGTCGCCGAGCAAATTGCTAGTGGTTTGTATCCCTGGATCAAAGCTGGGAGAGGTGGACAGTGCCCACAAATTGTTACTCTCTGATTTATCAGCAGTTGCTGACGCGTTGGCTTCATCCCTGTTGAATTTTCTGATTTTTGCTATAGGGGAAACAACATTTATTTTATTTTTATTTATTTATTTAGTTAAAAAAAAGATTTTGTTTATTTATTTGTCAGAGAGAGAGAGAGAGAGTGAGCACAAGCAGGGGGAGTGGCAGGCAGAGGGAGAAGCAGGCTCCCCTGCTGAGCAAGGTGCCAGATGGGGGACCTAATCCCAGGACCCTGAGATCATGACCTGAGCCAAAGGCAGACGCTTAACCAACTGAGCCACCCAGGCGTTCCACAAGGTTTCTTTTATTTTTCTCGTTCCAAAAGGATTTGAAATAATGGGCATTTGTATGAAAATTCAGAATTTGAAATCTAAGTTTACTTGCATATGGCATTAATAGAAACTTTATGGTCTCTGTGTCAGCCAAGAATTTTTTTTACCCATTCTTCTCCATTCCATTAAGAAAAAACAAAAGTTGAGTTACTGGATTTAAGACGATGCTTCTTCAGTGGAAGCCTTGTTTACCCTGCCTCACCCTTAAATGTAGATATCTCAGTTTGACTTTCTCTGTGCTTTTCCCCAAAGAGTTGTATGTTTATTTATTTAATATCTTATTGGGCAAGTATTTTATCCCAGCAAAGCTAAGTGCTTTTTTGATTTCAGATAAGACAGACCTCTTAGATTGTTTACATTCTATTAGAGGAAAGAGACTGAAAACAAGTAAATGTAATAATTGCAAGACTGTGAGTGTCCGAAGAAATCATAAACGCCCGATGTTAGGGACAGGAGGCAGGAAAAGTGATGGATTTAGCTAGTGTGGTGAGGAGTGTGTCCGTGAGGAGATGACATTGGTCACGGGGCCTAAAGGGATGGGAAGGAATGAGAAGACATGGAGGAAAACATGGTAGGCAGAAGAAGCAGCGGGTAAGAACGTGCTATTCAGTGATGATGTCAAATTCTACATGGAGTGACAACATCAAGATCCTAATTTCTTCTTACCCAAAATGTTAGTGAATGCATGGAGCGGTATATCTGTGTTGTGACAATCATGGTCTATGACGATGGCTGGCTCAGGAGTTATTTCTCATTTGAGTTCATTTTCTCTCCATTGAGTCTGAGTGCTAAAGCTTTTCTCTGGTTCATTAGCTGAAATATTAAGGAGTTAAGATACCCCCAGTTAGGATTTTAGAGAACAACCAAAGGCTCCTCCCCATTGTAGCTTGATTACCCAATTCTTGTGTCATCCACTGTATTCAGCAGAAAATAGGGTTATGCAAATCAAATAACATAATTTCTTCCCTTCTTCAAATTTCTGCTTATTAGCCACATAGAATTCATGAAGAGAATGTGAAAGTTGGCTGCCCAAGGTTTAGAAATAGTGTGTTCTATAGCTTTTTCAGTATTTGCTGCAATGAAATAATTAAGATTTTAAGGAAATGTGTAACTGCAAGAGTGGCTAAGATATCAGATGCACAAATGTGAACTCCATTGCAGGGAGCCAACCTAATGACTGCTACAAACAAATCACCATTCATTTATTGATCTGTCATTGATCTGTATAGCAAAAATCAATGTTACTCAAATCCCTCATCCACCCTGAAAAGATGTATACTTGAATTATAAAGATCAATTAACAGTACCTTTCTTAACAATAAATTAAATTTAAACGAAAAGTGTTCTTACAAATAAGATCTTATAAGAGATTTGCCTTTCCAGTTCTGTGTTGAATAGACCAAAGCAACCATATGTTCCATTGTAATTGGATTAAAGGCTGTATATCTTCTTAGTCTCTAGGACTGCTAAATGCATATTTTAAAAGTTGCAATGATTATTTGAAAATAATATATTGTGCACTGTCTAAAGTTTTTGGTGATGAGCCAATTTTTTTCAAAGGCGCTAAGGTAAATTTTCATGTTTTTAAAAGAAAGTTCATGTTCATTTTTTTAAAATGTGCTTTTATTTCTGGTCTCCTTTATTTTTCTGCTTTCCTCCCCACTCCTCCCAACTCCATGTGTCCCTCTTCCTCATTCCTTCCCTTGATTTCTTTCTTTTCCTTTGGGTCCATTGAATCTCTTTCAATTTCTTCAGTTTCATTTTCCTTCATTTAATCTTATCTGCTACCAGGTGGCTGTGTTACAGATTCAGGGAGAGTTGGTTAATCAGAAGCATGTTATTTCCCCTGGGCTTCCCAGCTCTGTTCACTCCTCTGGATTTCTCTAATGAAAAGGAAAGATACTGTGATGGGCACCATGGAGTCTCTTCCTTTAATTTTCTTGTCTGCCCATTCATTTCACAAACTGCCCCCTTTGTTAAATTAGAAGAGTAAACCTAGAGTACACCCCTTGGGTGGAAATTAGAGCACCTTTCCCACAATTCTGACAGAGGTATTTTCTTTGGATGGAGAGTGTATACCCTGTTCTTGAATTTATCCAAAGTGAATTCCATGGACTTTCTGAAAAAATCTAGCAGGAAGAATTTGATTGAGAGATTGAGGAATAAGGCTCTAATTTTTCTCCCCAGCTTTGTTGAGAGATAATTGACCTATATCATTGTAAGGGTTTGAGGCCTGTACTGCATGATGGTTTGATTTATATACATTGAGAAATGATGACCAGAGTAGGTTCAGCTAACATCCATTCTGTCATACAGATACAAAAAAAGAAAAGAAAGAGAGGGAAAATTTTTTTGCTCTTTATGGTAAGAATTCTTAGGATCTACTCTCTTAAAAACTTTCCTACATATCATACAGCAGTGTTAGCTGTAGTCATTGTGGATTACATTACAGGCTTTGTCCTTATTCATCTTATGCCTGGGAAGTTTGTACCTTTTGGTCACCTTTCTCCAGTTCCCTCCCTTCCTCCAATTCCCCTTCCTCACCACCCGCCTCCCTCCAGCCTTTGCTTCTTTTTTTTTCTTTTTCTTTTTTAAAGATGTTATTTATTTATTTGACAGACAGAGATCACAAGTAGGCAGAGAGGCAGGCAGAGAGAGAGGAGGAAGCAGGCTCCCGGCTGAGCAGAGAGCCCGATGCGGGGCTCGATCCCAGGACCCTGGAATCGTGACCTGAGCCGAAGGCAGAGGCATTAACCCACTGAGCCACCCAGGCGCCCCCAGCCTTTGCTTCTAATACCCACAAGTCTGATCTCTTTTTCTATGACTTTGGTTTTTGGTTGTTGTTTTTAGATCCCACATATAAGTGAGATCGTACAGTATGTCTTTCTCTGTCTGACTTATTTTACATAGCATGTCTTCAAGATCCACCCATGTTGTTGCAAATGGCAGAACATACTCATTTTTTTTTAATGGCTGGATGATATTCATATATATGTGTGTGTGTGTGTGTGTGTGTGTGTGTGTGTGTGTGTGTATATAGATATAATATATATATCCCACAACTTCTTTATCCATTCACTCATCAATGGACAATTTGGTTGCTTTCATAATTTGCTGTATGTAATTTGAGCCCCAGTGTTAACATAAAGATAATTAATAAATAATAAATATTTATTACATAAATAATTTTATTTTATTTACTTCTTTAACTTCACTTGTCCTAAAGAAATAGGAAAACCAAATTAATTTCACATTGTGGTAGCATTTTGCATGCCATGCGTTGGGATTTCAGAGTAAGAAATGATACATACAGAGTGGAGGTCTTTAAACAAAACTTCATAGCCACCTTTCTTTTTTTTTTTTTTTTAATTATTTATTTGACAGACAGAGATCACAAGTAGGCAGAGAGGCAGGCAGAGAGAGAGGGAAGCAGGCTCCTCGCAGAGCAGAGAGCCCGATGTGGGGCTTGATCCCAGGACCCTGAGATCATGACCTGAGCCGAAGGCAGAGGCTTTAACCCACTGAGCCACCCAGGCGCCCCCATAGCCGCCTTTCTTAACCAGTTTGGGCTTTTAGTAGCTCTTTTTGTATCCAGAGATAGCCAAAAAAGCAGAGACTCTATTGATAGGTCCTCAGTCAGCTTATGAAATTCTTGGGATAAAACTTTTTTGATCCATAATTCTGAAGTTACTTACTCTCTTTTTGGAATTTGCTGTGTCCTTGTCTCCAGTTGCCGTTCTCTTCCTAGAGCTCTGCATTCTTTCTGCCTAGTCCCTTTGAACCATTATGCCTATGGGCTACTTCTCTGATTCTTGACTTCAGCTTTGCTTTAGGACATGAGGTGCTGGATCCTCCTCAAATACCTAGTCCAAAGAACCTGGGTGGAGGGCAGACTCCAATCCACTCCTAAACCCCAAACCTAGGTCCTAGAACTTACCACTTGGTGAGAAAGTTGCTTCTATTAAACTTACGTAGATGATTATTAATCATTATCATCTGTTTGCCCTTAGTTGCTGATGGTTGTTTTTCTCTTAATACCAGGGAGGAGATACAGATTCTCATTTTGCTCATGATACCCATATATTTTTATTCACCCCTTTCATTCTGTTTGAGTCTAAAGGCAAATAAAAATGGCAGTCATATGGCCACAATTAAGTCTGTTGTATCTATTTTCTTTTGGCTAGGCATTAGGAATTGGATGTCTAAAGACATCTTTAATTTTCTTCTGAAATTTTTATAATTTCAGTTGTAAATTCCAAATCAATAATCATCATTAAAAAATCAAGCCATATAGAATGTATATTAAAAACTAAATCTTATTTAGATGATTGCCTAATAGTTTATAAGATAGATATACCACAGTTTCTTTTGTCCCCAGAAGATCTTAGTTCTGTCCCCAAACAACAAGGTTGTTAGGTGATAATGCCTGTCACAGAAAGAGATTGGGAGAATTGGCATGATAATTTTTCATGGGTAGTGTATATGGGCAGCTTCCATTAACTAGGAAACTGGACAGGAAGACTAAGATGTTTCCTTCTTCTGTACTTACTAGAACTGAAAATAACATTTATTACCCACAATCATTGGATAAATAACTTCAGTTAAGAGATTTAGTTACACAGTGCTCCAAGGTGATGTAGATTCCCATGAGGCTGCCATCTCCCTGATGTAATCAAGATATAGGTGAGGACAATCTGGACCTTGGGGAGATACACCAGGGATAGTGGAAAAGACAGCCTGCCATACAGTAAGAGATGTGTCAGTGGGCTTTTTCCCCCCTTCTACTACTACAGGTGATCTAAAACAGGTAGTGTGAATTCTGACAGTTTGCCTACACTCAAATCCTTTTGTATTTTCTGAGTAGCAATATGAGGAGTCCATTCAGCCTCTCGTGCACAGGGAGCATTCAGAGAGAGACATTGGGCTGTCAAACCTGTGGGAGGCCACTGAGTCACATATGAGTCACACATCTGGCTTTAGAAATCTTTAGACTTCCACGTTACCAGACGGGGTGGTCCATTTTAAAACTGCTGTTGAAATTCACATTGGGATGTGCGCTGAACGGAGCACCAGGAACAGTGACAGAACGGCTGTTAAAAAAAATTAGAATTCTGCAATGATTCATCTGATGATTGATGTTTAATTCATGTTACTGGCTGCTCCATGATTCCTTCATAGTTCATAAATATGATGGGTTATACGGGCGTGCCATCTTACCAAAGTGGTGTCCTCCATTCACTGGGGCTTCTGACATGCTTGCTGTTGTTTCTTGGATGACTCAATGAGATGCGTGTTTAAGTCTTTCCTTCTAATTGCAGAAGAATTATTTCCAGTGTGGAAGATACAACAACATTAGGACTTTCTATAAGGAGATTGACCATTGCACTGTGAAGTTTTTCTTTCATATTTTATATGAATAATTTAAATACCAGAAATCATTGTGTTATTTGCTTCCTGAAAGGCAAAATATACCCAGGGCTGATTTTTTTATTGCCTTTTTTTTTTCTTGGTTAGTGATAGCAAATCATCTAATAATAAAGATTTACCTAGAAAAGGGGCGCCTAGGTGGCTCAGTGGGTTAAAGCCGCTGCCTTCGGCTCAGGTCATGATCCCAGGGTCCTGGGATCGAGCCCCGCAACGGGCTCTTTGCTCAGCAGGGCGCCTGCTTCCCTTCCTCTCTCTCTCTGCCTGCCTCTCTGCCTACTTGTGATCTCTGTCTGTCAAATAAATAAATAAAATCTTAAAAAAAAAAAAAAAAGATTTACCTAGAAAATTCACATTTTAGGGCACCTGGGTGGCTCAGTTGGTTGAGCGATTCCCTTCAGCTCAGGTCATGATCCTGGAGTCCTGGAATTGAGTCCCACATGGGCTCCACACTCAGGAGGGAGTCCGCTTCTCCTTCTGACCTTACCCTTCTCATGCTTGCTCTCTCTCATTCTCTCTCTCTCTCAAATAAATAAATGAAATCTTAAAAAAGCAAAAAAAAAATTCATGTTTTAAGTATAGATTTAAAAAGGGCTTCTAAGTAGTTATAGGTATGTGAATCATGCTTCACAGCTTTTTTGCCTTTTTTTTTTTTTTTTTTTTATTTACTGGCTATGACATAGACATTTCAATTGGATTTAGCTCCATAAAGTGCTTTTTCTCCCTGATAATTTTTTCTATTTAATTGCCTCGATTTTCAGTTATTTTTTTCACATACAATACATAAAAGCCCAGAATTTTATAATGTTGTAACTTAAACATTACATTATTCGGAAAATTTAATTCAAATAAAAAATGTGACTAAGAAACTAGAACTAATTTCTTTTCCTGTATTCCTCTGATATTTATATAGGACTTCCACTGATGGTTCATATTCTTTGCAAGGAGTTCTTTAATAGTGCTAGAAATTGTTCAGTTTTTCACCATTCGATAAGCATAAATTCACGTTTGAGCACAATTCTCATTGTTAATTTTATGGCGATAACGGAGAAAAACGATTTGATCAAAACAACCAGTTTAGCTCTGTGTTTATATGGAGCAGGTCAGGAGGGAGAGCTGGCTCTCACCGCCCCCCCCCCCCCCCCCCCCCCCCCCCCCCCCCCCCCCCCCCCCCCCCCCCGCCCATGCAGCAATCTCCTGCTGGGCATGTGCACTGTGCCCAGACCCTCAGAGAGGAGCACAAGGGCCACGAATGCATTGCTCAGGCAAAGGGGGTCAAAGAGAAGCACGTGTCTGTGGAGACAAAAATGTTCAGAGCAATTAAACTGTAATGTATTTTCTGGAGCTGAAAGGATGTTTATCACTTCAAATTTGAAGGTTTCATTCCAATTTCTTTTTTCTAGAATTTCTGTGCCTTATGGCAAAGGAATTTAAAAAGTTGGGGATACGCCACCCTTGCCGTGTTCCTTTCTGATGGTTTTCAGAAGGCGAGTTCTTATTTGTCGCATTTGCAAGTTAATAAATTTGCATTGACAGCTTTTTGATTGTTAAGTAAACTCTGTCCTGGAAAGGCTGCCAGACAAATGATCCTATGGGCTGTCTTTACAAGGAGAGCCGAACAGTCAGTCTGGGTCTAGGCTTTCATATACTTGGATTTGTTTGTGTATCTGAACCTTCATTATGAAGACAATGAAGGCCAGCTGAAAGTCACATCTTCCATCCCTATTTGAAGGATTTCATGTTGCTTTGAGAATATTTTCTATTTAGAAACATAGCAGGGCTGACTCTACATCTAACCTGCTACTTGATGTCAAATCTGTGTGCATGCCGTGAATAACAGGAGGGTCCGTGCCTGTGTACCTAATACCGACCATGCTTTGGTAATGAAGGCAGAGCAATTCATGGTTTTGAAAATAAAACAAATAGTGCTTATTTATTTGCTAATATGAATGAAATCTTAAAAAAAAAAAAACGTGAGGAAAAATGACGGCATTTCAGTCGTCGTGCATATTTCCACAAAAAAAATTATTTTTAAAGATTTTATTTTTTCATTTTGAGAGAGAGAGAGAGAGAGGGAGGAAGGAATGGGAAAGAGGGAGAGGATCTCAAGCAGACTCCGTGCTGAGTGCAGAGCCCCTACCGGGGGCTTGATCTCAGGACTCCGAGATCCCAACCTGAGCCTGAATCAAGAGTCTGATGCTCGATCAGCTGAGCCACCCAGGTGCCCCTTCACAAAATTTTTCTTAAGGAATAAAATATTTGAGTTTTCTCGATTATTTAAATCTTCATTTCCTAATTTCCTTTTCTCTTGCCGTATAAAAATAAGACTTATGTAATTGTCATTTCTTTTCCTTACATCGGTGAAGCAAACTTAGAACCCAGGGCTCTGACCCTCTGTAAAATAAAAGACAGGAGACATTTGTGAGTTCTGATAAGAGAAGAGTTGAGGCCTCCTGTCTGGTGGTTTAATGAGGAGAGCCAAGCCATGTTTCAGACCACCCTGTCAATTAGCAGTCATTAAGACCGTATGCTCTCTTGGCTTCTTAGGGCGATTTGTCCCACTTTGCCTTTTACTAACTCTTTGATCCTGGGCAAGTAACTTCACCTCCCTATACCTCAGTTTCCTTATCTGAAAGGTAGGACGCCATACCTGCTTCAGTAGATTCTTGGAAGAATGAGAGGATGTTCCCATGACTTGTTTAGAACAGCTCCTCACACTCTGGCACTCAACGGATATTATCTACTATCCATTGAGTGTCTGCTGTATGCATGGAACTGTCTTAGATATTCTCAGAATACAGAACTATAGGCTGTGGCCTCTCTGCTCCCTGAAATTAAGTTATTGCTGGAGAAGAATAATACTAACATAAGACCTATATCAGCGTGTGTGACATTTTGTAGGACAGGCTATGTAAATCTTAGAAACGTAGGGAAAAGAACAATTTCTGAGGCTTTGAGGACTTGGGTCGTCCAGAAGTAGGATCTAAGTACAGACTTGAAGGATGAATTTTGGGAGCTGAGGGGACTTAGGTAATTTCAGGTGAGTGGAAAACACGATTGCCTAACATGACCAAACTGCCATGATTGTGAGGCAGCTGAACTGGCTTGACTGTAGATATTGACCCATACGGGGAATTGGATTGGCCATTTAGAATCCAAATATAATAGACACTTGAGTATTTGGTAGTACTGAAAATATTATGAACGCGCAGTTCATAATTCAGACAAGAAAGAAATAAGGACGTTTTTATCAGGACATTACATAATATTCACATGCTTGAATACAGCTTGAATAAGTTTTGGGAACAGTGCAACGACTGAAAAAAATACAGATAAACAGTGCAAGAGAAGATCTTCAATAAAGCGCATGGAGGTTTAGTAATAAGCAAATAGAAATGCAGTTGATTTCGTTTATGGAATACCAGTAGCAGATTGAGTGGCCCATGTTGGACACCTCCATTGGTCCCAAGCTAGAGGGACGAGACTGGAGGTTGTAACTCACTGGGATAGGGAAGGATAAAAGACTCTCAGGGCCTCAAGAGACCAAATACCTCACAGGAGCACCCTTCCCCCTTCTAGCGAACCATGGAACTTTCATTCATACCTGCCCTAAAGTGTATGGCTCATTGGTTGTCTTGGAAGCTAGAAGCAAATTCCTGGAGCTGAGGCAAAATATATTCACTAAAGAAACAATGAAAAAATTCTTGGATAAAACAAAAATCAATCCAAGATAGTATAAGGAGTAGGTATGAAGAACCTTTGATCTTTGAGAGTGAGGAATGTGTATATTTATGACACAGATTGAACACACACACACACACACACACACACACACACACACACTCACACCCATAAACACACACCACACACACACACACACACATGCAGGAAAAGCAAAAGGTCAACAGAAAATGAAGGCAGAGGAACGTGAACAGCTTAGAATCTGATTTTAGTGATAACCCCTCCTTCTTTTTCCTACTGTCAAGGACTTTTACCTTTCCACTGTGATTAGCACGTTCACGTCCCTTTCTGCATTTCTTACAGGATTGACTCTAGATAAAAATGGAATACTAAAGCATTTCACAAGTCTAAACAGCTTTCTAAAAACAGTAGCAGTGTTATTGAAAATGGTTTCAATTGAGAATAATTTCAGGAACTAACATTCCTGGCATAACACCCATCTCACAAACAATCCTGGATTTAAAGCAGGTATCAAGCATGCGCCTTTTACACTGGGAAAAAAAAAAAAAAAAGAATTTAATGATATACTTATCTACATTGTAAGAAATGCCTAGTTAGCAAAATAGTGTGTCTGGGCTATCTACATCTTTGGCTTACTTATGTTATATTTATCCAACTACAGGAACACTGTGGGTAGTTTATTACATAACAAAAAGCAGTGTGGCATTGGTGGGATATTTATAGAAAGTAGAACACTTTTGAAATATATGATCTTATTACTTCAAATTTATGAATAAGCTCTTTATATATACCACCACAACTGAAGTGGTCAGATTGTCAGATCTTGTGATATTCTAATTCTTTCCCAGGTCCACTATGTCTCTTACCTCCTTGGGTTAAAAATAATTTCTCAAGAATAGTGGCATAGGCGGAGAATGCTTAGGACAAGGACCTTTAAGGCTGCAGACTTCTCACTCTCTCCCTCCTCCTTACTGTAACAGCCCCCCTCCCTTCCCCTTCTCCTGTGTATCTCGGATTCCTCTTTTGCTTTAGTCTCTATGATAATTGCTAATGGGGTAATTCAAGGAGGGTGTGGAAGAAAGATGGCTGTTTTATTACTTTCTTCTTGCTAATAGCAGTGGGTTCATATACAGCCTTCTCTTTTCTAGAGGACTTACCACATAAAATAGAGCAAGGAAGGACAGTTAGTCTTGGTAGGACCTATTGTAACAATTCTTAGCTATCACTTTGGCTCCATTGTTTCAACCAGTAAAAAGGCAAATTCTTTCTGTAGCATTTAAAACAATTAAATAGGTAACTATGTAGATTTGACACTTCGTACTCAACCATTACACTTTATAATAGATTAAACGGGGTATAATTTGTGCTGTTCTGAATTTGATATTCCTCAAATGCATGCAAAATGAAATGGATTACCATATTTTTTCTTTTCTTAAATAAAGAGTTTCCTGAACTAGGTAGGCACTACCCTTTTGAAAGCTGTATAACAGGCAAATCTGATCTCAAAAGGAACAGTATTAATTGCTTGGCAAGTATTTTTCTTTCAAATTTAGTGAAAATTTGACTATCTTATATATTTGCTTTTATTTTATTTTTATTTTTTAGATTTTATTTATTTATTTGACAGCGATCACAATCAGGCAGAGAGGCAGGCAGAGAGAGAGAGAGAGAGAGAGAGGAGGAAGCAGGCTCCCCACTGAGCAGAGAGCCCGATATGGGGCTCAATCCCAGGACTCTGGGACCATGACCCAAGCTGAAGGCAGAGGCTTTAACCCACTGAGCCACCCAGGCGCCCCATATATTTGCTTTTAAAATTTGGGCTCTTTCTGTACCATGAGATGAAGTCCAGGATATAAAAGATTATCTTACTAGTGAACAAAATATTTGTCTTAATATTTAGAGATCTCATAGTGAGTTCTCCAATATAATGTGAGTTTGCAGACATCATCTGTTGACAACATATTCTGCTAGTTGACTCTGAGTTATTGTAGGGGCAGAGAAGGATTATGAGACTATTTTTCCCCCTATGACATTCATTACGTACTTGAAAGATTTGGAATGATGAGGTGTTCATTTTAGAGATTTAATAATCCCCTTATAATAGTCATATTTTGAAAATTTGCTACTTGTTGAAAAGTGGGTGTTTCTTATAGATGCGTGGGTCCACCAGTTCATTTTTTCAGATGTGGGTTGTGGAGAGAAGAAGAGATTTAGTAAATCAATCACTTTCTCTACTTAAGTAAAGATAATTGTGCTTCTTAAAGACACAGTAATGAAATTATATTTCATTTTAACACATTTTTCTATGTATTCGTTAAATATCTCTGTGCCTGCTATTTGCACGGCACTGTAATAAAAATAGTGAGGATTCAGTGGTGAATGAGAATAAAAGCATATCCATCTAATCTGGAAAGTGTACAGGAGAATAAACACAAAATTCAGTTATTTAAAGGCTTCTGGCTTTTAGTGGATAGAGGAGAAAATCTTTAGTGTGGGAGGTTGTGAAAGGTGATAGTTCAGTACTTGTGGAATTTATTCCATCACAATGGATGTGGAGGGTTAATTTCAGGGAGAGGTTAGAGAGCAAATGCAGAACATGGAAAAGGACAGTCAGCACACGTGGAATGTATGAGGTTCCTTGGTGATTAGAAAATAAACCTTGTTATGGGATGCCTGGGTGGCTCAGTGGGTTAAAAGCCTCTGCCTTCGGCTCAGGTCATGATCCTGGGGTCCTGGGCTCGAGCCCTACATCGGGCTCTCTGCTCAGCGGGGAGCCTGCTTCCTCCTCTCTCTCTGCCTGCCTCTCTGCCTACTTGTGATCTCTGTCAAATAAATAAATAAAATCTTTAAAAAAAAAGGAAAATAAACCTTTTTTATAAATAAAATACTGTAACATTTTAATGAGATTTTTGGTTGGCTTTATTATTTAGAATGCATAGAGATCTGGAAATTTTCAGGTCCTTGAATTCACTTGTCCTTCTCCTTCTTTCCTACATGCTGATATCTGCCCCATATTCATCTGAATGCCTTTTTTTCTCTCATCTTTCCCTCTCCAGTCAAGAGATGGTGAAGACATTCACACATTTATGCTGATTAGTACCAGAAAAATTGATGACCTCCAGTCTAGGGCACATCTTTAAATAACCTCTGGCTAGTGCTCTTTTTAAACGTCCAACTTCCTTTCCAACCACCCTACCTTCATACCTGCTGCTTGTCTCTGAACAGATGACTGTCTCTTCTATTACAAAAGAAACAGACACCAGTAAGTAGAACTGTCTCAGCTTTCTGGTCACGTTGCTCTGGTTATTTCCATTTACCCCAAAGCTTTTATATTTTCCCTCCAAATTCTATGGGGGAGCTATCCTCCCTTCTAACCGTGGATTAGGCTTCTCCCGGGTTATGCTTATTTCTTCACGCACTCCCCACCTTTATGTTTGGATGCGGGGGATGAGCAGGAACAGCCCTGATCTAGAGCTTCTGAAGGACCTTGCTCCATCAATACAGTACATGTTCTCTCCTGAATCTTCATTGTCTCCTTTTCTACTTGTTGTTCTCCTTGTACATGGAAAGATGCCTAAATCTCTCCTATGAAAAAAGAAAAATAAGGGTGTCTGGGTGGCTCAGTTGGTGAAGCATGTGACTTGGCTTAGGTCATGATCTTGGGGTCGTGGAATTGAGCCCTGTGTCGAGCTCCACACTCAGTGGGGAATCCACCTGCCGTACTCCCTCTCCCTTTGCCCCTCCTGCTGCTTGCGCTCTCTCCCTCTCTCAAATAAATAAGTAAAAATCTCAAAAAAGAAAAAAGAAAAATAAGTACTCCTTGCTCTTCGTTTTTTTCTAGGTACTCTTTGTTTTCCCTTCTTTCCTAGATTCCACACTGTTTCTCTCATTACCCTTACATGTAAGGTTTGGATAAATTTCTCCCACCTTATTTGATGACTCCATAACTACATCCTCTCTTTGGAAATCTTCCTCTTCTCTGGGTTTTGTCATATCACTGCTCTTGGATTCCCTTCTCTTTTGCTACTACTCAGATCCTCTGTCCCTTCTTGTAAATGTTATTTTTCAGAGTTCCAGTATTGCGTATTTCCTTCCTTCTGTACACTGTCCTTTGGGAGTCAGACATTGACTTACCTATGTTCTCTATATACACTGGAAACACCAAATCTTGATATTCTTATTGGAAATTGTGAGGACTCCAACCCAGGTATATTCAGTTGCCTACACATGGATCTCTCAGAAACATGTCTAATTGAACCAATAAAAGCAAACACAATCATGTCCCTCTAAATTGTTCTTTCTCCTGTGTGTATATCAACATGTCCTATCATTGTTTAACTGAGGAACTCCATGAATTATCCCCAAATACCACTCACTGTCTACAGCCCGTACTACGTGAAAGCTTGTTGTCCGCACTTCAGATTTTTTTTTTTAATTGAGCTCATAGTTTCTTATACTTAGCCTCTTCTCCACTTTTCTCTCTCCTCTTACTACCACTGAGCTGGTTTGAATCCCTCTCATTTCTTACTCGTCTAGACCTTCCCTTCTTATTTTTCATTTTCCCTCTGAGCCACCATCCTCTTGGCTATCAGGAAAAAAATGGTTTCATCATGTTGATACACACTTGCTGGATCTTGTTACTCTTTAACTCCGCCTTTTCCATGATCTCCTTATTATTTTGGGAATACAATCTAAATGCTTCGGAATGTTATTTAAGACCCTTGCTCTGGCCCATCTGTCTGCCTGAATTTTGTCCCTGCCGTGCCTGCTCCCACCCGATGCCGTTTGTTGAACTGACCTGGACTCCAGCCATTCTGGCTACTTGTAGTTGCTGCGTGTGCCATGTTTTGTATTCCCTCTGCCTTCATTTTTTCTTACTTGCCTTCTCAGTTTTGTCAAATTCCACTTGTCTTCCAAATTTCACTTCAAGTAGCTACTAGCCCACAGAGCCTTCCCTGTCTATCTCCCTGCCCTACTACCTAGTAAACTCTAAGTGATTCTCTGTTGGTCCTGAAATGTATCCCACTCATGGGATTCAGCACACACTACCCCAAAAGATGATACTGAATATTTTAAGCTGAGGGAGTTTGAGAAATGGTGTATGCATGAAGGACTTTCTGACCTTCCCCTCATAGGAAGGTTGCCTTCCCTAAACCCAGGGGAGAAGAACATTCTTACCTCTGAAGACAAGGGACAGAGAGAAAACTCTGAATGAATAGGCTTTGTTAAGTTCCCTCTAGTTTACATACATGGTTCATACTCTTGTCTCTATGTATCTTTCCCTACTTTCACTCTTTATTGGATTAGCATAAGAATGCTCAGGTTTAACCATTTCTTTGGGTCCCCATTTCCTTATGAAGGTTCTCTTGTCATGTAAAATATGTATAAAATAGATGTGTCTGTTTTTTTTTTTTTTTTCTTAACTGCCTTTTGTTATAGGGGCCTTCTATTGTCCAAGTATTCTCTAAGTTAAGAACTTAAAAAGGTAGAAGAAAAAGATATTTTTCTTCCCCTACACCACCATGTTTTTTTGTTCTCTTCTGCCTTTTTCCTGCCAGATCTGATTTCAAGACCAACCACATTGTAAGGCATATATCTTTCATTTCTGCACCTGGTGTTTTTAGTATTTGTTGAATGGGTCAACAGCAAACAAAATCTTCCTTGTGGAGTCCTGTGTTAGTTTCTTATTATATGAAAGGGATATATCCTCTGTAATTTTCTCCAAGATTTCGTAGTAGTTTCTGGGGATATTTGATAAAATAGGGCTTAGTGAGTATATGTATGTGCGTGACAGTTTACCCAGAAAGAGAAAGACTGAGAAAGAATCTGCACGTATGAGTGTTTTCCGTTGTGTAATTTTTCACTTTCATGATGAATGGGATCTTTGCTTATTTCTTAGCCGTTATAATCTTCAATTCCAGGTTTGAAAGGCATAGTACTTATGAATTTTAGGAAAACCAGGTAACACCCCATATCTATGAAAAATTATCCTTGCTTCCCTGAAGTGTTCTTGACAGCTTGTCATTGATGGCAAGGAGACTGGATAGGTCCTCCATTGCTTTCAGCCAAAATAGGTTAAACTCGATGAACATTAGCAGTGACAGTACACTCAGGTATCAAGTTAGAATGCACATTTTGGATCACTTTAGCATAAATCAGAATTCAGGCATGAGGTAAGTTTTTGTTTTTTTTTTAATATATATTCTTTGTGTCTTAGTTTCTTAGCTAAAGGGATATATAACACTTCTTACTGTTTGTTGATGTTGGGAATTATTTTTAAGAAGAGCTGATTTATTTTCTCTAGGTCTTAGGACTTGTTCACTAACTGCTTGGAGAAATGAGATAGTCTGATGTGAATTAGCAAATGGCATCAAGGGGGCATCTGGGTGGCTTGGCCAGTTATGCATCTGCCTTCAGCTTCGGTCATGATTTCCACATCCTGGGATCCAATCCTGCTTCAGGATCCCTGCTCAGCCGGGAGTCTCCTTCTCCCTCTCCCTCTTCCTCTACCTCTCCCCACTCCTGCTCTCCCCCCACCTCAAAAAAATAAATAAAATCTTTTAAAAAATGGTGTCAGTGCTCTTTGTTCCTGCCCACTCCCTAAAGTAATTTATTGTTCTGAATGGAAAAATGGAGCACAATTGTATTTATCTAATAATAGTAATAAGAATATTAGTAGTTCGTATTTGTAGTATTTTTCAAATGGATTATCAGGAAAGAAGGATTTACTTTGCCATTCAAGCTCCTTCTGGCTGGATTAAGAATCACATTGACCTGAGACAGATTAACTGGAGAAAATCAAATTTAATAGCATACTTGTGGGGAGTCCATACAGACATGGAAATTCCAAAGGCATTGAGGCTTATTTTATGAGCTGAGGAGGAGAGAGGGGTCTGAGGATACAGAAGTGAGAAAGACCATTAGCAGGAAGGTGAGAGGAGATTCCCTATTAGGGAGATAAGTTTCTTAGGTAAAGAAGAATCGCTGTTCATAGCTGTCTTCCTTATATAAGTAGGCAGTTGAGGGGGAGGTAAAGAACTTTTCCTGAATCTACTGGGTTTTGATTGCCTTTGACTCAAAATCGTGTTCTTGCCAAAGTGGCCCATTTTGGGCCCATCTTGGTGGCCTGTCCTTGGCCCCTATAATACATACCAGCTTATAAACAGCAGGAAGTATAATATTAGAATAATGTGACAGCCTTCATTTTAATGGTTCTATAAATTTCTTTCCATACTCTCCTCCTGCTTTATTTATTTATTTATTTATTTTCTTGATAATTTTTTAAAAAAAATTTCTTGATAATTATTTACCTCTTAAGGTTATATTTATAAGCCTGGGTCAATAATTATTCTTTCTTATCTTCATTTGTGTGAAAGTATCACCAGCTTTTATGTATTTCATTAGTTAACTAGTTTGCTTCACATGTGAGTCAAACCTCTGTGTTTTTCTTTAAAGCATTCCATCCTTTTTCTGTGACTGACTTTGTTTTCCTTGTTCCTCTTTAGTTTATCAGTTTATTATCTTTTGTATGTTTACCTGCACCTCATTTAAAGCCCTTTTTTACATTATGCTCCCCCCACCACATTTAATTTTTAAAATTCTGTTACATTTAAATATATCTGACAAAAAGTTGGTAACATTGTAGTTTTCTTGGAATTCTTATCTTTCCAAGGAAAAGAAAGACAAACATGGTTAAATCTCATGATGGAGCACTTATGAAATAATAGTTAATTTTTAAAACAACACTTTCCTAAGCCACTCTTAGATGTGGTCTCTTAAAGATGGGAGAACACTTGGTCCTAATAAAATTTGAAGAAGTAGAATAAATAGACAACAGATAGATATACATGTCATACATATGTAGAGAGAAGTTCAAATTCAAATATAAGTCATTACCTACCATTCTTACTAGTGTTTTCTTATATTTGCATGGGCAGAAAAGAATACATATCATGTGTCTTTTTATAAATAAGGATGAATAAATGCAATATATGAAGGGATTACAAACTATATTGATTTGAATAAGGAGCATTGTGTGCTCTTCGGTAATATCTCTAATGACAGGAAGAAGTAAGACCATTGATTTAAGCTTTCCTAAAATGTCGTGATATCTGTAACTTGTATTTTAAGATCTCCATTTCATTAATCTGAAATATATACATGCAAAGGATTTGAACTGAAATTTTTCAATCATAATTTTAATGTTCAGAAACATTCCTTTAAAACTTCATCCTTGAACGAAGAATTCAAATCTAAGAGTCTAGCTAAGGAAATGAAATACTTTTAAGCTTTATGCCCTCAGATATTTGTTTCTTCATAATTCGTAGTGGTTAAAGCTGATGATATTCTATCTTTTAACAAAAAAGGATGGTCAAATATATTATGGGATATAAAGATAATGGAATATTAAGTGGCCATTAAAATACAGTGTTTATAAAATATTTGTAATGGCATGGGAGAATATTTATCATATGACCTAAAAGCAAACAGAGATGTGAATTTTACATAATATGCTTTCAACCATGTGAAAGAATTTTAAAAGACCAGAACATATCAAAATGTTTGGTGGAATACATCAAAATATTCCCAGTGGTTATCCCTGGGCGATGGAATTATGAGAAATTTAAAATTATTTATGTTTTCTTTTTCAAATATTCTATATGTAGCACACCCTTGGTAGTATATTAAGAATACTTACAAGCTAAAGGGTAAAGTTCATTTTAGAATATTCTATTTTTTTAGAATATTAAAAATATTTAGAATATTCTATTTAATATAGTAATTAAATATATACTATATTATTTAATATAGTAATTAATTATTAATAGAATTCTCATAAAAATTAAGGAAACACGTACCCTCATATTGGACAAGACATCTATGGCATTTTCTTTTAGTTTTGTGGCATCTCAGCATCCTGAGAAGCTGACCACTGAAGGTTCATTGGTTTTGTAATTTGAAAGTGGGTTGGAAGGGTGGACATAGTAGGAACTTGGAGGGGAAAGAAAAATATAAAGGCAATTTAATGAATTATCTACAGCACGAGTATAGTATGTGTGTGGTTTCAGTTTGCCAGAGATCTGATAGAACGTTGTCTTCTGATTTCTGCAGCATCAAGTCATGGGTGGATAAAATGCAGGAAGACCTGGTCACACTGGCGAAAACAGCAAGCGGAGTCAATCAGCTCGTCGATGTGAGTGAGATCCCAAGAACTTTGTTCATCTTTTCCTTGATTTGAATGCTGTCCTACCTTCTATGAACTGAACTTTTTTTTTTTTTTTTTTTTTAAGATTTTATTGGTTTATTTGCAAGACAGATCACAAGTAGGCAGAGAGGCAGGCAGAGAGTGGGGCGGAAAGCAGGGTCCCCGCTGAGCAGGGAGCCCGATGTGGGGCTCGATCCCAGGACTTTGGGATCATGACCTGAGCTGAAGACAGAGGCTTAACCCACTGAGCCACCCAGGCGCTCCATAGGAACTGCACTTCTATATTATGAATAGGACATGATTTTTCATGCGAATTGGGTAGTGGGATCGGACAAGGAGCCTTGGTACTGCTAGTTACTATTATTATTATTTTTTAAGATTTTATTTTATTTGAGATAGAGACAGAGAGCGTGTGAGAGTGCAGGAGCTGGGGGCAGGGGCAGAGAGAAAGGGGGAAGCAGACTCCCCGCTGAGCAGGGAGACCAGTGCGGGGCTGATCCCAGGACCCTCAGATCATGACCTGAGCCAAAGGCAGATGCTTAACTGATGCTTAACTGGTGCCCTGATACTGTTAGTTATTGTGAACAAAAAAATGCCATTCCTGAACAATTCATGTAGCGTTCTCAACACACGTTACCGCTTACCTACAGCCTCTCCTTAGATGAGTTCATGTGATATGTAGATTCCCCTAGAACTCATCTTGGGGTTTTATGTTCCTGTTCTTCAGAGTATATTTTAGAATCTCTCACGCAGTGGTGACTTGAGGTCCTGTGATGGATTCTTTTGAATATCCTCAGTGGGAACACATGTTCTTTCTTTGAGGGTAGATTTTATTTTTAAAAATGGTTGGAAAGTGTTTATAGCCATGTCTAGAGACTAGAGTGAGTCATTGAGATGGGTAATAAAGATTTTTGTGCAAGAAAAGAAGACACTCTAAAATATGGTTTTTCTTACGATTTATGAAATGGCTATGAGAGTCACTCCAAAATGATAGCAACATATAAATGATAGTAGAGCATCTTACTTAGATTATTTTCCCCAGATAAGGGTGTTTATATGTGTAGGTTTCATAAGATTTTTTAAAAAAATTAATTGTCGGGGCACCTGGGTGGCTCAGTGGGTTAAAGCCTCTGCCTTAGGCTCGGGTCATGATCTCAGGGTCGTGGGATTGAGCCCCGCATGGGGCTCTCTGCTCAGCTGCGAGTCTGCTTCCTCCTCTCTCTCTGCCTGCCTGTCTGCCTACTTGTGATTCTGTCAAATAAATAAATAAAATCTTTAAAAAAAAAAAATTGTCATTTCTTTAGAGTCTCACTACTTGTTTTCCAGTTCTAGCAACAATTTGAAAGTACTTTTATCTTGTGTTCTTAGTGATACAATGAGACCTTTTGTTTTCCAAAAATGTGATGAGTCACAGAGGTGAGATATGGTATAAAAGGCAATTCATGGAGGGTATATGAATATTTATCATAGGAATATATATATGTTAGTATTCTTCCCTGGGAGACACTGAAATGTATGGTTACCTCATGTATTGATCGAACTTTATGAAGAAACATACCAAAGTATGTTCAAGAAACTTAAGTATTTGTGAGATGAGATAAGGAATGTTTTGGGAAGTGAAAACTGTTCTTTCTGGATAACAGTGACTAAATGTAATTCTAATCAACACTTATTAGCACAGATTATGTCTCAGGCTCTGTCCAGGCTGCCAAAGGCTGACAGAGATGCAGTTCCTCTCTGTAGAGGACTGATACTGTAGGACTCAAAAATCCCCCTTCGGAGTGTGAAGGTTCCTGAAAGCTACTGTAACCTGATGCTTGGGGTCCTCGATGATTGTCCTTATAGAAAAAGGTGTTAAAATGTCAAGTTGGACAGGATAATAAAGTGAGCCTCTGTCAAAGTGATGGAGTTTGTGGAAATGAGAAAAAAAGAAATGAGAATTGGCAGATTCTGGTTAGAAGTTATATGACTTTCTTTATTGACAGCTTGAGATTAAAAATAAACTGCTCTTGGGAGCTCTTCTTCCCTCCTCTCCACTGTTCTCTAGCCTCAAAAACCACTTTCTTGGCTGACCTCACTTCTCCTTTTGGTGTTCATCTGTGAACCGTTTTATTGAACCTGCTTTTTGCAATGAATCACTTAAAAAAAAAAACTCACCTGATTTCCATTATGGTTTATCAAGTATAGATTACTAAAGAACAATGCAAATCTTGAATGAATAAATGGCCTAATCTGAATTAGGATTAAAAAAATAGAATGGACAGGAAGAAAGAAAATCCCCACAATGTTCTGTTTATGAGACATGTACCTAATAAAGTGACAAATAAAATAGAAAATTGTATATTATGTAACAAGGAGCACAGAGAGATAGTGAGCAGAATCTATTATTGGAAAAAGAATTTAAATACTGAGACACACGAAGAGCGTTATTTTGTATAGATAAATGATTCCATATGCCCCTTTCCTTTTGCTTAGAAAGCAAAGGTCCATGATGGGGGCCAAAGGGTTGCGTTTCTTTTTGGCCATGAAAACCTAAAACACAGAGTAGCTGAAGGGCACCAGAGTTGAGAGTGTCTTTATGCAGAGTTTGGGGTTATTAGGTGCACAGTGAGGATCAGAAGTTGAATAGAGAAATTTAGCAGATTCCTAGGTTGATATTTAATATTGTAGAAATGATAATTCTTCCCAAATTATTTAATGGAATTGTTTCTACTGTCATTTAGTACAGCTAAGTTTTTACCTAAAGGCAGCATAGCTAAAATCAGACATCTTTCCAAGTTTATAAAAATGGCTTTCTAGCATCCTCAAACACTAGCCCAGGGAGGGTTGATAATGATTAAGGCATTGTGTTAATTTAAGGTGGACATTGTATTACTTTGATACATTTATGTATTGCAGTATGCTTATAATGATACCTGTCATATTACATACCTTTAATACATTATTATTGTCTGTTTTTAACGAACTGTACAAAGACTTTCAGATTATTTCTTCTATTTCTTGAAAAATGTCTTTTATATTTTAATGGGGGTTGAATCTCCAGAAGGCTTTGAGTGGTATGGCTGTTTTAACAATATTAATTCTTCCAATCCATGAGCACAGGATGTCTTTTTATTTGTTTGTGTCTTCTTTGAAATCTTTCAACAAAGGGAAGACATTTTATTACTTTTAAACATAAACACACTGGGGTACCTGGGTGGTTCAGTCGTTAAGCTTCTGCCTTTGGCTCAGGTCATGAT
This sequence comes from Enhydra lutris kenyoni, assembly GCF_002288905.1. NCBI lineage: Eukaryota > Metazoa > Chordata > Mammalia > Carnivora > Mustelidae > Enhydra > Enhydra lutris. The sequence goes on along the minus strand of NW_019154124.1, from coordinate 11,377,669 downwards.
CTAATGGTCCTGGGCTCTCTGCTCGGCAGGGAGCCTGCTTCCCCCCCTCTCTGCCTGCGTCTCTGCCTACTTGTAATCTCTCTCTCTGTCAAATAAATAAATAAAATCTTAAAAAAAAAATAGAAATAAACATACACACACACATAGACATACAAAGTCCTGTAGCTGGCAAATGGAGAGGCTGATCATTATATATTAATGAAGAGATAACATTTAAAAAATCAAGATGGTCTAAATCTTAGAAACAAATCTTTTTTTTTTTTTTAAGGATTTATTTATATATTTGTTAGAGAAAGAGCTCCAGCACAAGCAGGGGAGGAGGAGGGGCAGAGAAAGGAGAAGCAGACCCCCCAACTGAGCAGGGAGCCTGAGGCAATGTGGGACTCGATCCCAATACCATAGGACCATGACCTGAGCTGAAGGCAGACACTTAACTGACTGAGCCACCCAAGCGTCCCGGAAACAAAGTTTTTAACTTTATAAAACATTTACCAGCAACCATTTTTCTCATATAATAAGTTGATAAAATATTTCATGTAAAGATATACTTAAATTTCAACCAGTATCTAAATTATCAGGTATTCTGAATTAATAGGTTCTATGATAATGAATTTGTTTTATGAAAAAGATTTTTTTTGGGGGGGGAGAGGGAGAGAGAGAACGTGCACACATGTTGAGGGAGGGACAGAAGAAGAGGGAGAGATTTTTTTTTTTAGGATTTCATTTATTTATTTGAAAGAGAGAGAGAGAGAGAGAGAGAGAGCAAGCAGGGTGGGGAGTGGAGGGGGAGGGACAAGCAGATTCTGCTGAGCACAGAGTCCCATGCAGGGCTTGAAACCAGGACCCTGAGATTATGACCTGAGCCGAAATCAAGAGTCCAATACTTAACTGCCCGAGCTACCCAGGTGTCCTTGAGAGAGAGAATCTCACGTAGCCTCCAAGCCCAGCTCGATCCAGATGCTTGATCTCCCGACCCTGAGATCAAGACCTGAGCTGAAATCAAGAGTGGGCTTGATGAACTGACAGAGCCACCCAGGTGCCCCGTGAAAAACTTTTTAAAAGATAGATTGATAAGTACAGACTACTGTTTGCTTTTCTGTAAAATCCACTTCTGAATGTTCAAATGGAGCAAAACAAAATAGAACTCTGCAAAGAGGTCAGAGATCCTCAGCCGCCCCACTTGAGAGATGCTGCTCCATGGAGGGGGGTGGGCAGGGAAGCAGATCATGACACTACAAGCAAATCACGAGTGTCTGGGAGTTTGTTGTCTCTTTTGTTCTCTTTCTTTGCACTTCCCCCTTTCCCTTTAGGAATCCAAGGCTTTCTCAGGGCCTCCTAGGCAGCAGTATGAAGACTGTATTTTGAAAGAGGTAGAGTTTTTCCAAATAGGTCATTCTAAGTACATCTCTTTTCCCTGATGGGGGTCAGATGGGGTGGGGGGGACCCACAGAACCGGACTGAGGTGAGGTATGTGATGTACCAAGGACACAGAATGGAAGGAGGCACCAGTTTGGAGAGTCAAGTGAGTGAGGAGCTCCTGAAATTTCGTGCCCTGGGTGACTGGGATCATCACTTGACTGGGGCCCAGGGACAATAAGGACCTGACTTGCTCTATATCTTCTGCTCCCTGTGGCTGGAGGCACAGACATTTGCAGCCTTCTGGACACCACACGAATCCCAAGCCTCTCTGCTACTTTTTCTTCCCTGTTCGTTTCCCATCCTACATATGATACCAGGTTCTCTTACAGGTTTTTGTTTTTGTTTTTGTTTTTAAATGCTTTGTAAGCTTCCGAGACTCATTTTGTGTTTATGGAAGATGCACTGGCTATTCCTGTATTTATTCCTAACAATATATGCATTTTGAAATCTCCGCCCTCATTATCTGACACTGCCCCATAGTCTACTTCTATTTCAATTTTAATGCTGCGTTGGTGGTCTGGGTGTCCAAACTTTTTTTTTTTTTTTTTTTTAAAGATTTTATTTATTTATCTGACAGAGAGAGAGATCACAAGTAGACGGAGAGGCAGGCAGAGAGATAGAGAGAGAGGGAAGCAGGCTCCCCGCTGAGCAGAGAGCCCGATGCGGGACTCGATCCCAGGACCCTGAGATCATGACCTGAGCCGAAGGCAGCGGCTTAACCCACTGAGCCACCCAGGCGCCCCCAAACTTTTTTCTTAACAGAGATTATTATATCCTTTTAGCTTTCTAAGAGAGTTGAAATTATGCCTGTCACCTTGTTTTAAGGCTTTCTTCTTAACTATAACTACAAATTCTTTCTGGTCTCTGACATGTTTGGCTAGAATATGCAAGCATATTTAAGAAAATTTGGGGATGGGCACCTGAGTGGCTCAGTTGGTTAAGTGACTGCCTTCGGCTCAGCTCATGTTTCTGGAGTCCCAGGATCGAGTCCTGCATTGGGCTCCCAGCTCCATGGGGAGTCTGCTTCTCCCTCTGACCTTCTCCGTTCTCATGGCCTTTCTCACTTTCTCTCTCTCTCTCTCAAATAGATAAAATCTTTAAAATATCCCCCAACCCCAGAAGTGTATTTTTGAAGATAAAATCATTCTGCAGTGGCATCATCATAGAACTTGCTGGTTTTTGATTCACTACTGTGATTCCATAGAGTTAGGTTAAAATCAGTACCTTCACATTTCAGTGTGCTCTCAAAGCTGTCAATATGAGACGTGTCTAAATATTGAGCATTCAGTACTCTTAATTTAGTATTTACATAAGAGTTTTAAGTGAATAATTTCTTGTCATTGGTAACTCGTGGTATTAACAGACTGATGCTTTTACTTTGACATTGTGGTCACGTCCCTTATGTCAATAGAATATTCATTTTCTAGGTGGCGGAGAGTTTAGTATATTAATCTGTTTACAAAGGAAGATACTCCAGAGCAGAGTGTAATTAATCATTGGTGATTTTGACTTAGGGAATCACCATGGTGCCGAGACAACAAGGACTGGGATCTTCTTTTCTGCTCTGGGGGGTGCGGCTAAGTAGCTTAGCTGGTCGGTGTCAGATGTCCTGTTACCTGCTTGTCAAGTGAGATAGAGCCTAACACTCTCCTCCTTACAGAAATGGTTTAGGGTAAAAGGGAATATGGAAACCTGAAAGCAATAAAAGATACTATGGAAAAGTTAAATGCAAAATGTAGCTTTATGTTCATATTCCTTTATAAAAGTAACATAATTTATAAAAGTAATAGAACTATTTTGTGAGAATAGTATAATTAACTTTCAGTTACAACTATTTATTGCAATTTCACATTCTGGTTTTATTTATAATTGCCTTATTCTCTCAGTGATGAAATGTAACCAAATGAATTGCCAGAATTGCATAGGCAACTTGAGATTATAGTTATTTTAAGGGGAAAATACTTTTTTTTAATCTCTTTAAGTAGACAGAAATCTACTTTGACTGCATATAGTATTATCAGTAGAGAATATGGATTCCCTTTACCCTCCTACCGGAGATTTTAAAGTAAGAAGCTGATTTTTTTTTCAACAGTGTAATTACATTCAATTTCAAAGGTGTGGAATAAACTCTAGGGGATTTCTAATCCGATAGTGACTTTCAGAATTTTATTAACAGGTTTTTCAATGAAGTACTATGTGTTCATGAACAGTAGTAGTAAGAGACTATTACAATGTTTTCTTTTTTACCTTACCAATCTGTACCATTATCAATAATTAACACTTAAGTTATACTAGTACTAGAGGGATGCATGATTATTCATTGTTTTTCCAAATAGCAATCTAATGGCTTGGTAATACTAATTACAGAGAGAATGATGTAATGCTGTCTGTGCCCTTTTCTTGTCTCTGAGCTACACAGTGAAGATGGAAACTAAGAACCGCTAAATGATATAGCCAAGCGGTAGTTTCTCTAGAGTGAGGATGAATGGCATAAAAGACCATTATTTGCTACTGCACCCTCTCGGTATACAACGTGTAGATTCTTATTATTTATTTTTTCTGATGACAGTTATTGTCTTTATATCTAGAGCTGTGGTTCTCAGCCAGGGGCAGTTTTGTCCCCCCAGGAGGCATTTGTCAGTGCTTGGAAACATTTGTGATTGTCACAGCTGGTGAGGGGGGTGCTCCTGGCGCCTCATGTGTAGAGGCGGAGGATAGGGCTAAACATCTTACAAAACACAGGACATCTTCTCACCACCAAAAGGTATCTGGTGAGTATGTCTGTAGCGTTCGGGTTGAAAAACTGCTCTAGAAGCACTGAGACATTTGAAGCAAGGGTAAAGGTATGGAATTCTTTAAATGAATGTCAATTTGTAAACTTGTCTATCAGCTTTGGTAGGTAGCAGTTTTCCTTTAGAAAAGCCATTTGTTAATAAGGTATAATGGTTAAGAGCAAATTAAACAGTGCCGCTTTTTAAAATTCTTTTGTTGGCAGTAAAACGAATTTGGGTCGTTTGGGGTTAGGGACATTAGGCAAGCAGCTCACTCAGCCTATGGTTAAGTATTTTTTAATTTAACTTTAATGGAATCTAATATGATCTCTTCCACTTTTAATTGCATATGAATTTGCTGCTCAAAATACATACGCAATTCATATATAGCTCCTGATATGCAAAATGAAAGAGGCTAGGTTAAAATAATATCTCTGGGATTAACAAACAAAAGAACCCCAAGTAGCTGGCTTCTTATTTTATGTCTCTTAATGCTTGTTTTAATTCAGGGTACTCATTTTTTTAAAAAAAAATTACAAATATTTTTCTTAAAGATTTTATTTATTTATTTGAGGGGGGAGGGGCAGAGGGGGGATGGAGAGGGACAAGCAGACTTTTCACTGAGCATGTAGCCTGATGCAGGGCTTGATTTGAAGAGCCTGAGATCATGACCTGACCTGAAACCAAAAGTCAGGGGCTTGATCAAGTATGTCCTTAATTCCGAGTATTCTTTCTTTCTTTCTTTTCTTCTTTTTTTTTTTTAAGATTTTATTAGAGAGTAAGAGAGAGCATGGGCAGGGAGAGTCAGAGGAAGAGAGAGGAGCAGACTCTCCACTGACCAGGGAGCCCCCAGCAGGGTTCATCTCAGGACCCTGGGATCATGACCTGAGCTGAAGGCAGGCGCTTAACTGACTGAACCACCCAGGCGCTCCCAATTCTGAGTATTCTTGAAGATAAACTTACTCTTCACCTTATGTGTGAAATGTCTCCAAGCTAAAAACTGAAAAATTATTACTATGCATCTCTTTTTTTGCTCAAGTTAGTCTTTGTTGTAGTTTGGTTACTGTTTTGTAGGAATGAGCCCTTATATTGCACTTGCATTTGCAGCTAAATATTAGCACCTGTTCAATGTGTAGTAGCATGGCGATAGCACAGGCATGTTCATGGTTGTTGCTTGTTCTAGTCCTTCTACCATCTTTTTTTTTTCCTTCCCTTCTACCATCTTTAATGCAAGGTTGATAGCGTCACCATCAAATTCTTGTTAATAAGAACTAGAGTATGTAGCAATTTACGCTGTGGAAGGTTCTCCAATTCTGACTTCATTCTTCCTAAATATTCTTCTTAAATTTGAAATGTCTCATTTGAAATGTGATATTGTCTCAGCTAAAAAGCTGTATCATATCGAATAGAAAGAATGGAAAGACTAGGGAAATATCGAACTGCTGTGTTTGATTTTTGAATGGCAGTTTGATATAGTTATCATCAGAAATATATGCACTATGGGGTTGGGGCTGGGTGGCTCAGTGGGGTAAGCATCTGCCTTCAGCTCAGGTCATGATCCCAGGGTCTGGAATCAAGCCCCTCATCGGGCTCCCTGCTTAGTGGAGAGCCTGCTTCTCCCTCTCCCTCTGCTTGCCGCTCTTCCTGCTTGTGCTACACCTCTGTAAAATAAATAAATAAAATCTTAAAAAAAAAAAAAAAGAAATATATGCACTATGAATTCGAGAAAATGATCAATTATGTGTATTCATGTGTATGTGTGTATGTGTATACAATTACATGGGTGTGTGTACATACATTCAGAGGATGTTCATAGTAAGCCTATGTTATATTTTGAATTCTTCCTATGTGTTAATTTTCCTAGGCCTTCTGAGCAAGATAGCTTGGAGTTAACTATAAGGTATAAACCATTACCCTGAATATTTTTTTTTCACATTCAGCATTTTATTTGATTAGATAATTTACATATCTCCCATCCTTCCCTTTAATTTAGTGTGACAACGTTCCATAATAAACTACTTTAAAGGGCAGCTTTGGTCAAGAATGGAATGAAATAGCAAAAACAAAACCAAAAAGACCCAAATCACTGCTGCTTTTAAAAAACCAACACTGTCACCACTTATATTGCTTATATTCAAAGCAAAACACACAAACGAGATGTATATATATATATAAAATTTTGTTATTGTTATTGTATTGTATTATTATTGTATGTATTATTGTTATTGCATATTGAGCTATATATATTATTTTATTATATATATATATATATATATATATATATATATATATATATAATTTGACAGAGATCACAAGTAGGCGGAGAGGCAGGCAGAGAGAGAGAGGGGAAGCAGGCTCCCTGCTGAGCAGAGAGTCCGATGTGGGGCTCAATCCCAGGACCCTGGGATCATGATCCAAGCCAAAGGCAGAGGGTTTAACCCACTGAGCCACCCAAGTGCCCCCCGACAAATGATATTTGCACAAAACATCATAAGCGTTTCCTTGTTGCTGGCTCTCCTCACTGCATGCCCAGGGCAGGGCTGCATCGGCACATTTGTCAGCTGGTCGGTCTGTCAGTTTGTCAAGCTGGATCTGGGAGGCTCACTCAGCTTCACGTTATCAGGAGGCCCTAGATGGAAGACGCTTAAAGTCCTGAAATCCCAAACTGTCATGGCTCCCATGGATGCCAGTAGTGCAAAATCTGCAACAATCTCTCTTGTCCACTCAGTGATGCTCTTCTGGTGCAGCATCTCCAAGGCTGTGTTATGGTCCGCAGTCATGGCCCTCTTGTCCGTGCTGCGGAAGCGATCCATGGCAACTGTGTTGCGCTGGAGGCTCGGGTTTGGAACGTCTAGTTTGGACATGAAAGCCCAGCAGCCACAGTCATCATCGTTAAGGAGCATTGGGCAGCGGTCATGGCCTGCAGCGACAACGCTATTCTCTGAGACAAATGACACACTTAGGAGGGGTAGGAACTCTGTTTCCAGAGTTAAGACCTGCACGGTTTTGGAGGCATCAGCAACGGATACGGTACTGTCATGAATGACCCAGGCCAGGCAGCTCCCGCTGACAGAGAAGCTGACCCCACGCACCCAGCCACCGGTGCTGCGGCCACCAAAATCGGACATCTGCTGACCAGAAGGCATCTTGCTGCCCCAGGGGATACTGGCTGGCTTTTCACTCACCTCTTGAATGTAGGCAGGAAACACTTTGCCTTTGAAATCACAAGATCCTCCCGCCGGCACAACCTGGCTGGGATGCCCCTCCAAGCCGAGGAAGTGCCCTGCATTTCATAGCTGCCCATGGTTATATCTCACTTTGCCTTTCAATCTGTATTTTCCAATAATTCCTTTTACACACACATTCTGATTTCTTTCCTCCCTCATTAACAAATGTATCTCTCAAAGTGTGGCGGCAGTCCCATATTCTTGTCTGTTGTAACCCAGGTGATTGTACTTCCCTCTGAATTCTGACAACACAATTTTCTGGATCTCTTCAGTGGAACACTATTGTTCTTCGTATTTATCATTACCTCATTTTGTGCATTTACTCTATTTTTGGGATCTAATTATCGTTCGGGTGTTGTATTTACATTCCATTATCTAATTGCATAACACCTTATATGGCTTTGTTATGTTTTTAGGTTCAAAATAAATATTAATTTTAAAGTACAAGGAGGAACTTGTAAGTCAGCATTCACATTCCTAGCAAGGCCTGGGTGCAGTAACAACTACCTACTAGTTACTAGTAACCACAGTAACTGTGGTAGTAACTGTGTAGGCACTGTATTACGTGCTGAGCTGTACCAGTGAACGAAACAGGCAAAAATGTCTGTCCCCTTAAAATTTATATTCCTAAAGGAAATAGGAAATATGTAACAAACATGATACTTAATAAATTATGTTAGATGATGGTTGCATTTGCTTAAAGGTAGCCAAATAGAAATCTCAAGCCATAAAAAGTTCAAAGGTAGTAATGTGTCTCAGAAAACTGGGTTATAGGAGAAAGGAAATAAAAGTGATCTTTACCAATTGCGTTAAATACAACTGACAATGTATTAAAGAGCATTAAAGAGTGAGAGATTTTCAAAACTTGACATTTGTTTCTGAGATTGCATCATTTACTATTTTAATTAAAGAGGAGGAGGGGAGAGTTTGAAGAGATCAGGAGTTAATTAGTAAATATTGCATATTCTTTTATGGCAGTATTCATTTCTTTCTTTTTTTTTTAAACTTTTTTTTTTAAAAGATTTTATTTATTTATTTGAGAGAGAGACAGTGAGAGAGAGCATGAGCGAGGAGAAGGTCAGAGAGAGAAGCAGACTCCCCGCGGAGCTGGGATCCCAATGCGGGACTCGATCCCGGGACTCCAGGATCATGACCTGAGCCGAAGGCAGTCGTCCAACCAACTGAGCCACCCAGGCGTCCCAGTATTCATTTCTTTTTAACTCACCTAATTTTCAATGGAGGAAGGTAGACCTTTTAAAAATCTTCTTTGTTGTTGGTAAAATATATTCTAGCATCAATTCAGATCAGTGACAATAGATATTTTTTACCTTAGATGAAGGATTCTTCACATATCTGAACATCTCTTTCTGTTGGGCAGCTTGTCTGATGATGTAACTTACAATAAATCAAAAGAAGGACTTTATTATACTTGTGAATCATTGCAAAATTTCTTAAGGTAAGGGAACTTTGATCTTTGAAGGTGACCACAGAAGAAGATTATATCATTCTTTTGTGTTAATACATCTTTTAGACACAAGACATTCTCAGTTGCTAGGGAACGAGTAGTCCAAAAGCCCACAAAACACTTAATAAAGAAGAAAAAAAAATATAACGAAGCCATCCCATATTGCAGAATTTAAGTAAAAGTAAGTGAAATTGATTTTTGAGTCTCTGAAGCAGTTGAGGTAACAGGCATCTCTTTGCTGCCTGCATTAGTACTGAAGATGTGAGAATGTACCCGTTAGCCAGTAAAGACAGTGAAGTGATAATGATGGTGGGAGTCTGTTCCATTTTCTTTTAATCCCTCTCATTATTATGAGGTAGGATCATATTCATCCAGTTCACATATATTTTTTGGACAATGTGTGTGCATCTATTTTGATATTTTTAGCTTTTTCTCTCTAGAATTTCTTCTCAGAATCTCACATTATTGTGAGGGTCATAATAGAAGTCCTGAGATAATTTCATTATTTTGTAAAGTCGAACGGAAATTGTACATTTCTCACAATAGAGCTCATTCTTCCTGTGAATGAAATGAATCCAATGAGTAATGAAACGAAGGTGCAACGTAGTAATTAATAATGTTAATCACGACTTTCAAAGCCTGAGGTCTTTCTTAGCATTTTTACTTTTTGGAAGAGTGAATCACTTGAGGAGTTTATTATAGACTTACTATCCAGAGGCTGATGATTATTGTTACCTCTCAGCTAGGAGCTCTTCACAAATAGTTCATTGTTTTAATTTTCTATTGTTACTTTGACAAGTCACTCAAAATGTATTGGCTTAAAACACAAATTTGTTATTTTACAGCCTATAGATCGGGAAGTCCTTCCCTGGGCTTATGGCCCCCTTATGGCCCTTGATCCACCTAACTATTGTCCCACATGTGGCGAAATAATCTGATTGGTTCAGTGTGTTGTCATCATTTATACAGATCTTTTGGACCTGTTGCCTCACAGGCCTTCAAGTCAGAAGTTAGCTGCTTCTAGATCTGATATGTCCTGATGCAATTAGTCAGGGGCCAGGGTCAAGGTCATACATTAGAATATTGCTACCCATTTATAAGGAAACTGTCAAAAGGAAAACTTGTCTCAGAAAGATGACTGTGGGCATGGCAGAAACCTTGATTGCTTATTCGAGATGAGTTCCATGGGAGGGAAAGGGTTGTCAAAATTCACATATTTAAGACTAAATATGCAGACATTTCTGTTTCTCTTAAGGGAACTTAACTTATTTAAGACCTGCCATTCTCTCTTCCTGGGGGGAAAAAAACTTAGTTGCAGAATTTCAAGGTCTCTCCCAACTCCCTTCCAATAATCTCTGGTGTTCTTAAAAACTTTGCTCCTTGGCATCTGGGTGCAAGGGGAAGCATGTGACAAGATGTGTAGTATATTTGCTGTTTTCTGTGCTCTTGGCATAGATATTGAATATGATTGCTACTAATACTTGGCCAATCTCTTCAGCCTCTGTCGGGCCCCTCAACTGTGGGTGATTTGCACCATCATCCTTCAGCTGGAACTCAGCTCCCCACTGTCCATCTCTCAAGCTCTTCATTGAAATTCCCTTGATTATCACTGACTTAGTCTCCTAGCAGACAGATTAATTCTGAGCTACCTTTCTTGTTCATCCCAGCAGCCTTTCTTTTTTTTCCACGTCCTGCTGAAGCCAGATGAGATCCCGGGCTGAGTGGTATTACAGATCTACTTTGCCTAAACGTGCCACGTTACCATTTCCCCTTCGGCTGCTTTCCCCCGGGCAGTGGTTTGCTCCTTTACCATGTGATCTGGGACCCAAACTGCCTCCACTCTGATACTCTAAAGCCTGAATTTTGGTATTCTCACTAATGCAATGGTTAATTAAATGTATTTTTCAGGTTTCTTAAAGTGAGTAAATGGTATAATGTAGGTGAAACGCCTCAGAATAGTATAGAGTAGAAGCCTCAATGTGATTGCTAATCACTTTGAACCCATTTGGATTTGCATCCAAAACTCAGAAGCCTATCTTGCTCTGGGTTATCTGTGTTATTCCATGTCATAATAGTAAGTATTATGATTTCTGAAATATTTCTTTAGGTATGTTTATGAAGTAATTATATCAATGAGTGGTGTCAGTTTTTAATATTATGCTTGAGGTTATTTTAAAATGTATCATTCTGAAGATTATCTTGAAACTATGGACGTGGAGCAAAGAGACTTAGAAGTTTCCAGTGGAAAAAGAAAGGGAAACTATATTCTCTGTTGTCCATGAATGTAATAGTGAATGGTCATTAAAGCCAGTTAATTAAGATCATAAGAAAGTAAGAATTGACGGGTGACAGATATTTTTTCTGTCAGAACTTGTGGCAAGGATGGCAGTGAGAGGATTTGCACTGCAGAAAAATTAAAGCATATGAGTATATCAGTCAGGAGGAAAAATATCCTGTCTAGGATTCTCATTATATACTACATTCTTTCTAGTAGAAGAAATGGAAGCTAGTGTCAACATAACATAAGAGGAATTGACATATGATTTGAACGGAGCTCTGTCTGGTATCGAAAACTCATGTTATTTACACTGTGTTCTTTTATTTTTTTCTGGAAAGAATTGGATAAAATGGTAAAACAGACAATTGTTTTTGAAAAAAGGAAAAAAAGGGGCATCTGGGTGGCTCATTCGGTTAAGCATCTGCCTTTGGCTCAGGTCATGATCCTAGGGTCCTGGGATTGAGCCCTGCATTGGGCTCCCTGCTCCGTGGGGAGTCTGCCTCTTCCTTTCTCTCTGCCCCTCCCCCTGCTTGTGCTCTTTCTCTTTCTCTCTCTCTCTCAAATGAATAAATAATAAAATCTTAATAAAACAGAAGCAAGAACTAGTTCTTTTGGTGGGGGCAGTTATATGGTTTTTTTTTTTTAAGATTTTATTTATTTATTTGACAGAGAGAGATCACAAGTAGGCAGAGAGGCAGGCAGAGAGAGAGAGAGAGAGAGAGAGAGAGAGGGAAGCAGGCTCCCCGCTGAGCAGAGAGCCCGATGCGGGACTCCATCCCAGGACCCTGAGATCATGACCCGAGCCGAAGGCAGTGGCTTAACCCACTGAGCCACCCAGGTGCCCCCAGTTATATGGTTTTAATTAATTTTTATTACCAAGAAACATTTCAAATGTGGTTTTATACATAACAGAGTACAACAGGATATTTGTATTGGGGCTGTAGATGTAAGCTTCCTTGACTTCGCTTATTTAAAGTTTATTTGTGAATTAGGTTCTGTTTTCTTTTTTTAATTTTCTAAGCATGAAAAAATTACCCTAGAATCAATTTTGGAGAATTTTCTGTATATATTTGAGAGGATCTGCATATACTTGAACTGAATCGTTTTTGTCTGATTCATACTCCATTTGTTCTTTAAAGAACTTATATCTGGCATATGTAGGTAGTGACTTAATAAGTGACATTACGTTTCGTACATAATGCAAAGTACAGATTGTATATTTGGAACTGATCTCTACCGACTCTAAATTCTGTCATAGTCCCTGTACCACAGGAAGAAGGTCAGACTTCATTTAGAAATGAACACAATATCAACGGCACAAAGCACAAGTGCTTTCACACCAATTAGCTTTATTGGTTTTCCTGCAAAGAACTAAATGCTCTGGATCAATTACAGTGATGTTGAGGTTTATCTGTTTGTACCCCAAATCAATTAATCTTTTTAGGAGTTCATGTTCTTGGATGTTATCTTAGGCTCAAATGAAAGAGAGAGCCTTGGGCTGGATGGAGTTATTCATGGGCAACTTGGTCTTTAAAACAGGACTCCATAATCTGCCCCTTAGCAGAAAGTCTGAGCAATCCAGTAATAGGCAGGAATTCCAAATAAAACTGAATGTGGGGATTTTATATGACCGGATGACTGTGCCTTGAATAGTTGGGATGATGAACCTATAGGGTCAAAATTTAAATGACTATGAGAAAAACCTCATAGTTTGAATAAGTTAAAAAAAATAGGAGTAAAAGCTGGATTTAAATCTTTTAAAATGATTAATTTTGAATCCCCTAAAAATATGAAAACTTCATGTAAAACTAACATGTCCGGTTACAAATACATGTTAGCGTATGCATCTGTGCATATGTGAAAGCAGCGTCTACCAGTAGCATCCGTGGTCAGCTGGAAGCAGGCTGTAGGACCTGTTGGTAGTATTGCACAACGCTGGAGTTGTGCCAGAAAAAACAGGGTTGAACTGGTTCCTGCATGTGCCCTGGATTCACTTCTCCTAAGACGATAAAAACCTGCCAGGCCCTGGCTTTCAAAGATGGTTTAGTCATGCATGTGCAACCCATCTGTTGGATGCATAAGGGGTTTCCTACTCGGCTCAGCCCTGTAGCCACAAGCATGGTTGCTGTTTCTTCTCACCCCTCCTTGTTTAATTCCTCCCCCCTGCCAGGAGTGTGTGGGCTCTGAAAACAGGTGCATCTGAGGCCACTCCAGGGAAATCCTTCTATGGACACTGATGTGAGGCAAAATTACAGGCTTTTGCTGCCTAGCTTGCTTCCAGTGTAGTTTGATTTAGTGATTCAGAGAAGACCAAACCCCAAAGATTCAGTTTGCTAATGAAAAATATTTACAGTTACAGATTTAACCGAAGTTGAATGTAGACCTCAGTGACTTTCAACCCTTCTGTGTAGTAAAGCTCCCCGTGTTACCTGGGTGAACCAGAGCAGAGGCTTCATTCTCTCTCTTTCCCTCTCTCCCTGCCCCTCTCTCTGCTCTCTCCCCATCCCTTCATAAGGTTTAGCAGCATATACTTTAATCTCAGTGGTTGTAGCTGGCAGGATAACCATGGGGAGTCTCCTTCAGTACATTATTGGTTCCCCCTTCCTCCTACCTTGGTTCGCTGCACACATCCTCCAAGTCTGACCTGCCATGCTTCTGTTCTACTGTTTTCTAGCATGGCCTTTCTTTAAAAAAAAAAACAAAAAACAAAAATCCCAATGGCAGTTAATACCAGGTTTTGCATTTAGGGAGGTATAATTTCAAGTCACAAACTTGAAATACACAAGGGCGCCTGGTGGCTCAGTTGCTTGAACATCTGCCTTCAGGTCTGGTCACGTACCCAGGGTCCCGGGATCGAGCCCCACGTCAGGCTCTCTGCTCAGTGGGAGCCTGCTTCCTCCCCCTCCCTGCTGCTCCACCTGCTTGTACTCTTTCTCTGTCAAATAAATACATAAAATCTTAAAAAAAAAAAAACTTTAAAAAATTGTGTACACAGATCTTTGTGGTACAAGATATTTTCCAGCCTTTTTTTTTTTTTTTTTTTAAGATTTTATGTATTCATTTGACAGAGATCACAAGTAGGCAGAGAGGAAGGCAGAGAGAGAGGAAGGGAAGCAGGCTCCCTGCTGAGTGGAGAGCTGGATGTGGGGCTCCATCCTAGGACCACTGAGCCACCCAGGTGCCCCTATTTTATAGCCTTTTAACAGGGCATGCTAGCTGGTGGTCTGATAGCGAATTTTTATTTACATACATATTTTTGACACATCCATATTCCAAAAAGATCACAATAAAGAAAGGAAAGAGTGGGTCTTTCTAAAGTGGGTCTGTTTAAAATACATTCTACTATGAACTTAGGAACCACATAAGCAATTATTATTAATTTTTTTTTCTCTCTATGCAGATTTATGAGAAATATCAAGATTTGTATACTGTGGAGCCAAATAATGCACGGCAGCTGGTAGAAATTGCAGCCAGGGATATTGAGAAACTTCTAAGCAACAGATCTAAAGCACTGGTGGTGAGTTTAAGTTGGATCTGCTCATTTTATTATTTTCCATTGCTTGTTTATTTTTCATACTTCTTTTTCTCTAGTATGCTTCCTTTACCTTGGAAACAATGTCGAGGTAATGTGTTCCTAAAAGGTGAGAGATCACAGTTTCACAGTGGAACGCAAAATAATCAGAGTATTTCTGATGATTAGTTTATTTTTTATGTTAGGTGATTTTATAACATAGGAACAGTGTATTTAATTAGGGCATACTTCTGTTTATCCATTTGTAAGTTATGTGGCACATTCATCATGTTTAAATCTATGATACAACATAAGACCCACAAATATTGCCAGTACCCTTCAAGCTGTCTTTGTAATCATCTCTTTTCCCTGTAAGGCGGCCAGGACTCATTTTCCTTTCTTTTTAAAAATAGACACACCTCGCATAAATGTTTTGTAAAAAACAGTGGTTGTGAGTTTGCTTGTTTTTCAGCTTTATTAAAATATTGTAATGTATACAGCTGTCAACACTTGCTTTTTTCCCTCAACGTTACGTGTGTATTTATCTGAGTGTTCGCACTTGGCTCAAATTCACTCTCATTCACAGTTGAAAATTATCTTATGAGGGCATATCTCCATTGGTTCATTTCTTCTCTGTTGGCAAACTATCATTCAAATTATCTCCAGATGAGTGCTACTGTGAATACTGCTGCTGAATTTTCTTGAACAAGTCTCGTGGTACATAAATGCAGGGATACCTGTAGGGTGTTATATACATGACAGGAGAATCAGTAGACCATAGTGTACTCCAAAATGGTTGTATCAATTTACACCTCCGCCAGCTGTATACGAGTCCCCACTGATCCGTATTCTGGCCAATAAATGGCCATGACAGATTTCTTAATTGTGGACCAGCAAATGGAAGTAAAGTGTAAAGTAGAACCTCCCCTTCTTAGTCATGAGGCAGACAACTTATTTCATTATCCACTCACCATTTTTGTTTCTTCAGTGAAATATCTGTTCATGTGTTTTGCACATTTTAATTTTTTAAATTGATTTTTGGTCATATATTCTTGATGGCAACTCATTTAAGTTCTGTGTAATGCAAATATCTTTTTGTGACTTGCTTGTGACTTGTCTTCATTGTTCTGGTGGTTTTATTCTGACAAAATACATTCTTCATTTTAATGTAGTCACAGTGACCTTTTAAGAAACTTATGAGTAAAAAAATGTTATTAGTATTTCAGGGTGTGTGTTTGAAGAAATCCTTCTCTATCCTGAGATTGTAGACATTCTTTATATATTTTATTCTAAAAAGTTCTGTCTTTCACATTGATTTACTCTACCTGAGACTAATGTCAGTATACATTGTTAGATTGCAGTTTATTTCTATTCATTCATTCATTCATCCATTCACTCATTCACTTATATATGTATATTTATATGACAGAGAGAGAGAGCCCAAGCAGGGGGAGAGGCAGAGGGAGAAGCTCTCCCTGCCGAGCATCAGCCTGATGCCAGCCTCTATCCCAGGACCCTGGGATCGTAACCAGAGCCAAGGGCAGATGCTTAACCATGGGTCCCTAGGTTGCACTTAAGATTAAATGTTTTTCTAACCAAATTTCCCATGGCCATTTTTTAGCTTGCATTACCCCAGAGAGCTCCAAATATCAAGCTAGATTTCTGGCAAGCCCAGTCCCTTCCCGTATTCTTCAGAAGGATCTTGAGTATTCTTGAGCCTTCATAATCTAAGTTTTAGATTCTAAGTTTAATCTAAGTTTTAGATTCATCTTGCCATTATCCAAGAAAATCTTTCCTGGGATTTTGATTGGTGTTTGCATTGACTCAGACCAAACTGGGAAGATTGATATCATTATGATATTTTGTCCTTCTCATTTATAAATAGACTCTTCTTGCCACTGAGCAAGTTTTTATTCTATTAAATAATAGTGTAAAATTCTTTTGTAAAGTTCCTATCCATCTTCTGTTAGAGATAATGCTGGGGCTTGTGTTTAGCTTCTCTTAGTCTACAAATCACAGTGCTGTTACGAGAATTTGTCCGAGGACAACTCCGAATGTCCTGTTTACTTATCACTCACAGTTCAGATTTTTAGCTTACTCTATTATATATCTATATATCTGGGCACTCAGAAATTTTGCCTGGTTTTTTGGCACTTATAAATCTTTATGGTTCTTAAAATATCCAGGATCTTATTGTAATATAAAAGGAAAGTTCTTTGGAATACTTGAATGCCATATTGCCAGAAGTTGAAACATTTAATTTTTAAGAAATATATACATGACTTATCCATGGTAAAGTAAGTTTTCATTACTGGAAGATTCGAAGCATTCTTCTCGTAAATTTTGGGTATGTGAATACCATTTTTATGCATCATTTACAAATGTTAAAGTGTGTTTTCAATAGAAGTTTATTTAATAAAAATAAGTACTTTCTACTTAAGTAATTAATTAACTCACTCAATGACAACTGAAAAGGATTCCAATTATACTAATTTTTATCAGCTTACCTTTTTCCTCCAAACATAAGAAGTGGATAATCCGGACATCAAAGTTCCATGAAAAATGATCACAGAATGAAATATCATGTCTCTTGCTTTAATTGGATTAAAATTGAGCCTATTGAGAGTTTCTTTTTCACCATTTGGATTTAAAGCTCTAGACACCTGGCACATTATTTGAGTTCTGTGGGGGACCAGTGACTATCCTAAATGCATTAATGGCAGAATACAGAAATCACAATGACTAATTAAATGTGGAATTAGATTATATGTCAGGGGGAAAGAGTCATGTTTGTTTTCAGACTAAATTCTTTATTTAACTTTTTTTGACTCCACAAAAACAGAACACACATTATTTCAAAGGGAAATGTTTTGAGGCTAATTGAAAAACAGGTGCTACATTGTACTGTAAATGAATGCAAGATGGCATTATTAATTAACTTCTATTTTTGTTGTAGGCTTATACTCTGGGAGACTTCTAGACTAAAAGAGCTTAATTTATCTGGGTGGGATGCCAATGTAATTCCACAAGTAAACATACCAGAAAATACCATGAATGTACAAATTTGAGGTAGATAAAGTTTAATGCCAGATCGACCTTATGAGTATTTACTAAGTAGCATTATCTAATTATTTCTCATAATAAGACTAAGCTCTTGACATCATTATTAGTGTCATTTTTCCATGAGAAAACTGGGTCTTTGAGAAATCTTCTAACTTGCTCAAGGAAGTGTATCTAATAACTAATCTATGTCAGCGCTTCTTAAATATTAATGGTGTTGGTTCACCTGTGGCTCTTCTTAAAATCTACAAGCTTATTCAGTAGACCTGGCCAGAGAGACAACATTTCTAATAAGCATCCAGGTGATACTGATACTTCTGGTATAAAACTATACTTTGAATTAGCAAGAGTGGAAGAGCATTCAAATTCAGGGGTGTCAGACTTGATTTCCATTTTAAGAGTTGCATTCTTACCTACTATATAAATATATTCTTTGGTCTAAAAAAAGTGTATAATCGTAGAGGATAAAAGGAAGGCTAAAGAATTTGCTATAAATTACTGTTCATTCAGAGTGACTAAGAATTACACCACTTAGGTATTTACCCCAAAGATACAAATACAGTGATCGGAAGGGGAACGTGCACCCCACTGTTAATAGCAGCCACGTCCACTATAGCTAAGCTCTGAAAGAGCCTAGGTGTCCATCGACAGATGAATGGATAAAGTAAGATATAGTGTATATATATACAATGGAATACTACTCAGCCGTCAAAAAGAAAATGAAATCTTGCCATTTGCAACAACGCAGATGGAACTAGAGGGTATTTATTATGCTAATCAAAATAAGTCAATCAGGTAAAGCCAATTATTATATGATCTCATTCATTATGTAGAATTCAAGAAACAAAACAGAGGAGCATAGGGGAAGGGAGGGAAAAATAAAATGAAATCTGAGAGGGTGAAAAACCATAAGAGACTCTTAACCACAGGAAACAAACTGAGGGTTGCTGGAGGGGAAGGAGGTGGCAGGATGGGGTAACTGGGTGATGGACATTAAGGAGGGCATGTGATGTAATGAGCACTGGGCATTATATAAGACTGAAGAATCACTGACCTCTACCTCTGAAACTAATAATATATGTTAATTAATTGAATTTAAATTAAAAAAATAAAAGGAAAAAATGCAATGATAGAATAAATAAACAAATAAAATCTTTTGAAGGATTAGGAAAAAAAAAGGCTTGGATATTCTGGTTGGTAGAATATTCTGGAAGGCTACGAATTTTTTTAAGGGACTCCTGTATCAATTACCCATCTTCAAAAAATGACTCAATGAAGTAAAATATACAGTATTGAAAAAGTTTTCTTTTTTATTTGAATGTGAGAAAATTTTAAGCCTCTATTCTTCAGTATCAAGATGAGCAACCTAAGAGGAAGAAATAGCTTGAATTGGTTGTTTACTCATATATCTACTGAAGAAAAGGCCAGTTTAGGTTGATAATTCAGTTTTTTTTTGTTTTGTTTTGTTTTGTTGCTAAGATTTGAGACTTGAGAGATGAGAGAAAGAGCATGAGAGGGGAGAGAGTCAGAGGGAGAAACAAACTCCCTGCTGAGCAGGGAGCCCGACGTGGGACTTCCTTCCTTCCTTCCTTCCTTCCTTCCATTAAGTGGAATGATTACTTTTTAATATCTGTGATATATTTTATTACGTATGCATGTACACAGATTTTTAAGGCTTTGAACCTTACATTTTTAATCAACAGCTTGTTGATTTAAAACTAATTTTATTGCCTTTTATTTATCTTGAATTTATTCATGTGTTTGACTCTAAACTATTCTGACAAGATTGTCTTTTTTTCTTTTCAGCATTGATTTTGATGTTTTATTCACACTCATTTTATGCTATGGTCTTTTTTTTTTTTTTTTTTAAATTTTCAGCATAACAGTATTCATTGTTTTTGTACCACACCCAGTGCTCCATGCAATCTGTGCCCTCTCTAATACCCACCACCTGGTTCCCCCAACCTCCCTCCCTCCACCCCTTCAAACCCCTCAGATTGTTTTTCAGAGTCCATAGTGTCTCATGGTTCACCTTCCCTTCCAATTTCCCCCAACTCCCTTCTCCTCTCTAACTCCCCTTGTCCTCCATGCTATTTGTTATGCTCCACAAATAAGTGAAACCATATGATAATTGACTCTCTCTGCTTGACTTATTTCACTCAGCAGAATCTCTTCCAGTCCCGTCCATGTTGCTACAAAAGTTGGGTATTCATCCTTTCTGATGGAGGCATAATACTCCATAGTGTCTATGGACCACATCTGCTATGGTCTTTTTATGTGTTCCTTTAGCCAGCCTTAGAGCTGAAAGAGAAACCAATGTAAAAAGTTTTAGTTTCCTTTGCCCTAAAACTATGTCTTTTATAAAAGCAAAACAGACTTTTGAACTTAGTTTTTTGTTTTGTTTTGTCTTTATGACCATATAAAAACATGATTCTAATGATTGATATTCCAGAAAGCCTATGACACAGGCACATGAAACATCTACTTATTCTTGTTTTATAAATGAGGAAACTCAGACAAGACTAGTGTTCTTGTTTAAGGCTTATACAGGTAATAAGAGGTAGTGGTGGAATTCAATTCTAAGGTGTCTGTCTAAAGTTTTTTTACCCTCCTCTAAGCCCACACTGGTAATTTTGACCATTTTATTTTCAAAATCTTCTGCTAAGTGACTATTTCTCTGGCACTTATTACATCCTTTTCTCAGAAAATGGCTCAATGTGATGACTATTAATGTTAATATTAACATTAATTGCTAACATTATTGAATTGCTCTAAAACATACTCAAAGAGTGTTTACAAGCAACAACCCCCTCCAGAAGAACACCCCCAAACCACAATGATCATTTAACATTGTTACCAACATTTATCTCGGCCTGATCTAGACTGAAAAATCTGCAACTATATGAATAGTTCATGGGAGAAAGCTCTTCAACCAAATGATCTAGCTTCTTTCTAGTGGTGCCTTCTGGAAGATGGAGGTGAATGAGATCATTGGTCTCATGGTTCATCAACCTGCATGGCCAAGGAGACCTACTGAGTAAATGAAGGTTTTCAGACATTTTGCTCAAAGAAAAGAGGAGCAAGATTATGATAACTGAATTTCTGTAGTGACACTTTTCCAATTATGGTGTATCCTATCTCCCTCTGGTGTCCTGGTAAGTTTAATTAAAACGACTCTAATTTATTATAAAGCTTTAAGTACTGTAATATGCCCAACTCTTTTTTCAGCCTTGATATTGAGCTATAGATATTGATATTGAGCTATGATGAGGTAATGAAAAGAAGAAAATAACAAATGTTTTCAATGACTCTTAGGTAGGGTCTTTATTCTGGAAGGATTAGTTGTTGTTTAACTAAATGGTTCTGTTTTTGTTTTGTTTTGTTTTGTTTTCTTACATGTTTCTTTAGCTCCTAACTCCATAGTTCTGTCTCTCTCATGTTTGTCAAAAATGCCACCAGAGTTTGCTAAAATGCAGATTCCTGGCCTTTATCTCTAGAGATTTTAATGTGGAGCTATAGGAAGAAATTTCAGAAAATTGGGTCCAAAGAGGTGGTAAAGAGATTCAGGAGGAAATGTGAAATTCTTCAGAGACTCAAAGAAGAACAAAAAATGTATTATTTTGGGTTGTTAGTATTAGGAGTCATTGGTTTACCTTTGCGAGAATAGATTCATTAGACTGTATTGGAACAGAATAAAGGCTACAGTGTTAAAAAGTGATTAAATTGTGAGAAATTGTCAAGAAGTTTGTTTTTTTGTGAAATTTGGTAGCACAGTACAGGAAGAGAAACATGGAGTACTATTAAAGACTTTGTTTCTCTTTTCTGTTTGTCGTTGAGAATGGAGGACATATAAGCATGTTAATAGAAGGGAAGGAACCTGTGACATCTGAAAATAAGAAAAAATGTCTGAATGTTGAAGATTGATTCCAGAAAAAGTAGGCACAGAGAAGATCAGAGTCATGTGATTTATCTTTGAACAGATAGTGGTATTTTTCACTTGAGACAAAAGGGATATTAAATATGGGGCCACCTGCATGGTTCAGTCATTAAGCATCTGCCTTCGGCTCAGGTCATGATCCCAAGATCCAGAGATCAAGCCCCACATCGGAGCTCCCTGCTCAGTGGGAAGCCTGCTTCTCCCTCTCCCATTCCCCCTGCTTGTGTTCCCTCTCTTGCTGCTCTCTCTGTCAAGTAAATAAATAAATCTTAAAAAGAAAAAGATATTAAATATGAATAAAGACTTTGCAGGTACAGAAAATCTGAAATTCATACTGGATGACTGCTTGTCTCTTGGCAAAGTGGAAGTTAATATTTTATGCAAGGAATGAAGGGGCTGTGGGATCTTCAGGACCACACTAAAGACTTGGGAGATCAGAGTAAGAAAAAGTGAAGAGTCTGTTGTGGGTAAATGAAATGGCTGATAAATAAAACCTAGGGCCTTCCTAACATTGAGAAAAAACAGAAGTCATAAAATGGCTTCATATTCTAAAAATGAAGTCCTAAGCTGCATATAAATTTGAAAGAGCTTTCTGAAATGTGTGTGTGTGTGTGTGTGTGTGTGTGTGTGTGTGTGTGTGTGTGTTTTGACCACTAGTCCAAAATTTATCTTGCGGTTATAAATTTATCCAGATTGACGAGAACAAGAGAAATTACTTTGGAAAAATTATGGAATGTTGTGCTATTTCTGTTACCCGAAGAAAAGTGTGCTTCCTCTTCTCTTTAACGTTCGTATAAATGTCTTTGTGAGGATTACTCAGATACCTTACGTGTATCCCTTTCACTCTGAGTGGTAAAGGGACCATGTAGTCTACTATTTGTTTTGCAAAGCTGAGATTACTTTTATTTATTTAGATTCGATAAATACCTCTGGATGCTAAAAACTGAAGTGCTGAGGCTAGACATGCTGGCCTGATGGCTGAGCGGTGAAAGGTAGCTTCGTTGGGTATAAGCTCCCACACAGCAGAGGCAGGCCTTACAGGACAGAGCTGCTCTGTGACTCGATCCAGTAGGATTTCCTTCCAGGGCCAAAGCCAATATAGCAGAAAGAGGATAGATGTACACTCTCAGATGGAAAATGAGGAGTAGGGCTGTAAATGGCACCCAGAGTGTGGTGTTGGAGTTGTATGAACTGCTTACCTTCAAACAGTCCAGAAAGCACCCTAGGAGGGGAACAAGTCTGTGTTGAACATTCGCCACTCCCAGAGAGGACCAACATGTAATTACAGTCAAGAAAGTGTCTTCCATGGCCAGCTTCTCATAGTGCTGTTGCTAAAATCAGCGCCGGATGCTTGTAAGCCGGGTCCGCATGGGATCAGGAGGAAAAGCTCAGAGAGTGGAAATAGAAATCTCCCACGGTCCTCAACCTGAAGTTTTTCAGCCCCAACTAGTCCCGAGCCGGGAACGGGACAACAGATAAATTTTAAGCTGAGCTTTGACTTTTAATTTTTAACCTAGATGGGATATTTTAGTTGATTAGTTGGGATTGTTTTTAGGTATAAAAGTTGTATATTCAGTGCAGAATGGAAAAGTTAGAGGATATATAAGGAATAAAATTGTGTTCAAATATGATTAATACTCAAGCAAACTAATGGGTGATTTGAACAGATTGTAGGTTTGTTTTCGCTCATGTAAAAAGAAACCTGGAGGTAGGTAGCTCAAGAGATTTCTAGAAGTCCCATTCTGCTACTTCTGTGTCCATCTTACTCGGTAACTCCTGTCTGCAACAGGGAGTAAGAAATGTGGGACCTTTAATTAAAATGGGTATCCAGCCAGCTGGTGTCTACATGAAGACCTTTTTAAGATTTAGTGTGTATTTTAGGGAAGAAGGTCTAGAGAAAATTCATTTTAAAGAAGCAGAGGAAAGAGAGGAAAACATTGCTGGTATGCATGTATGTATGTATGGATGGATGGATGGTTGGATGTACATAGTGTTCCACTCCTTCAATATAATGCTTATATGCACAATCAGATCGGCTTTCTCTAACAAGGTTTGGCACAATGTGAGTAGTAGTAGTTGAAAGGACTGTCAAATCCGTCTTGGGTTGAAGATTGGCAGAATGCATTTTGTAAACATCAAGGATACTTAAGAATTAGTCAGGAGTTGAAATATTTGAAATCATGAACCATGATACATAGGGTCTGGTAATGGTCAAGAACGACAAGTTCAAGAGAGTAGACATTTTTATGTGGATAAACTGTAAGTTTATAGGGAATGTCGGAGAAACAAGAAGTTGTGGTAAATGATGGAAATGAAAGAAATTAAGAGTTCTAGCGATAGCGAGGTTGAGGCATGAGTGAGGGAGCAGGTTACTTAGATTAGAAAAGAGTGAAAGTTTTTCGAGTTTTTTTTTTTTTTTTTAAAGATTTTATTTAACTATTTGTCAGAGAGAGAGAGAGGGAGAGAGAGCAAGCACAGGCAGACAGAGTGGCGGGCAGAGGCAGAGGGAGAAGCAGGCTCCCTGATGAGCAAGGAGCCTGATGTGGGACTCGATCCCAGGACGCTGGGATCATGACCTGAGCCGAAGGCAGCTGCTTAACCAACTGAGCCACCCAGGCGTCCCATGTTTTTCGAGTTTTAATAGTGCTGAGCAAATTAATAATTAGCACTTAATGAATATCTGCTGTGGTCCAGACACTTTGCTAGTAGGCTCTTCCATAAATTGTATTTCTTTCTCTCTCCTTTTTTTTTTTAAAGATTTATTTATTTATTTGACAGACAGAGATCACAAGTAGGCAGAGAGGCAGGCAGAGAGAGAGGGGGAAGCAGGCTCCCTGCCAAGCAGAGAGCCCGATGCGGGGCTGGATCCCAGGACCCTGGGACCATGACCTGAGCCAAAGGTAGAGGCTTTAACCCACTGAGCCACCCAGAGGCCCCCATAAATTGTATTTCTAATATAATTTATATTCTGCAAAGTTTGTATAATTGTTTTCATTTATAGATGAGAAAGGGAAAGTTCAGGGAATTTAAAAAATTTTGGCAAATAATTCAAAACCACTTACGTATATCTGCAAAATATTTGGTGTTTCTTATGTGCCTCTTTAAGCTTAAAAACTTACTACATCAATTCATTTAGCCTTCACAGGGCATCGGAAACCACCCCCCCCACCCCCAGAAGATCAATTAAAGGTCTTGACCAAGTCTTACCTAGAGTGAGATATCTGAGCTTGAATTCTTATTTTTAGAATCTATAGGTTGTAGCTCTGTGCACCTTATTTCTCACCTCAGTGACATCTGAATAATCTTAGCCAAAATATATTTATGTGTCATTTGTCCAGTCAGCTTCAGTCTCTCTGTAAAGGTGACATCACGACTTTAATGGGGTCTCATGGACCCTTTGGATTTAATTCCTGTAATGTCAGCATCTATTTTGTTTGCCCCATAGCATCTAACACACACTTAAAACATTCATTTTGCTACTAAATAGCATACAGGCATACCTAACATGCGGAATGTCTTTCCAGTTAATGTTATTGAAATAGAATGACTGCTGACTTTTGAAATCCAATTTTCACAGAGTAGACTGATTCTCAGTACAATGTTTTTGTTTCTGGGTTTCTTTTGAGCCGATGCCTATAACACAACTATTTATATTTACTGCCTCCAAACTCAGTATTATTTATTTATTTATTTTTTGGGTAAAGAATGTGATACCTGGGAAGAGTCTTGATTTACCTTCCAAATGCGGTTAGTAGCACGTCAGAATCCCACGTAGATGCTTGGAAGAGCCAACCAAGGAGGTGTGTGTGCTTTTTCTTTTGGCTCTGAGAGGCCAAGCAGGGCTGATTGTCTGTTAGCAATCCTGTTCATCTTTTCATCCGGAAGCCGGGTTGTAGCATTTTATACTCTCATCTAAGAGTTTCTTACATTTTTCAAAGCACTTGGGCATTTGATAAGTGCACACGGGACTGTTTTACTTAGGCTTTCAAAAGTTGGTTGGGGGTGTGGAATGATGCAGATACACGATGGATTCGTTTCCATTGCACATAATAAATGATCAATTATCAGAATTTTCACTCAAAATACCAGGTTTTTCTGAGGCAGATTCCTGACTTAAATGGGAGATGCCCGTATTTCTTGATGCCTTTTGTTAATGTGTCAAATGGAAATCTCTAGCAATACCATCACATTTCCTCTCTCAGCTTACACACTTTAGAAGCAACTTTATGGATTTTTCAATCTAATGTGATGGTAACGATAGGAATTTGGGGCCAAACAGAAGGGATGGTAAAGAACCCAGGGCTGTGTTTAGGACCTCTTAAATGACACTAAGAGGGAAACAGATCCATATGTCCTGTAACCGTAAGGCTACTCTTTATCACACTCAGTGTTCTCATTTTTATTGTATCCTGTTTGATTAAGATATTCTTTAAACGCTAGCAGTGAAGGGTTTTGAAACAACACGTGCTTTTGTAAAGCGCTCGGTGTGAGAGAGAGTATTTTCTCCCTCCTTCATTCCATAAAGTGTAGTGTCTGCGCTAGATGACTGTCTAAACAAAGACACTTCTGAAAGAAAGGTAGTTGACAAGTATCCCTTTAACTTGCAGAGCATGATGAATGGTGTAGCTCCCCTAATTTTTTAATAGAAGGTGTTCAGACGAGGAAAGGTTTCAGGCAAAAGTTGTAATCTATAGGAAAAGAAGTGTCTTTTGGAAATACGATTTTCATAGTCTTGGGTTGCCTTAATTTCATAGGATCCAAAAGTAATATTTCAGGTATCAGGAAGAGCCTCATTCTTTTCACCATCTGACCAGGGTAACGAATGCTCTAATAATGTGGCACTTGAATAGAGTAAAAGAGTGATGGATTTGTTGACTGCAGTTAGGAAATGAGAATTTGATGCACAAAGTGACCGGCAAAGCTCACATAGGCAGAAATGACTATGTAATTTGCGGGGCCCAATACAAAATGAAAATATGAGGCCCTATTTTTTTTTTTTTTTTAAATGAGGCCCTATTTAAAAAGGGATGAAGAATTTTCAGATGACAGCTGCAGGGTGTTATACCAGGTGGGGGTCCACCTGAGTGAGCCCAGGGCCCGATCCGACTGCACAGGTCACACACCCGGGAAGCTGGCCAGCCATGCACACAGGTGATTAGTGGTAGGACTGGAACTGGACGTGGGATTTGTTCAGTGCTGGCCTGGGGTGATCGTCATAATCTTTATCTGGTGACTTGGGAGGTTGTGAAACCTGTAGCGACTGTTAGAAGATTCGCTCAAAGTGAGGCAAAAAAAAATTCCATTTTTCTTTCTACCTCTGTTTTATGAAATTACAAACTTGTTTCAACAGCATGATAGAAATGCTCTGATTTAAATGTGCTAGCATGATGTTTGGCATAAAAATAAATCCAGGGAAACCAGGCTAATCTAAGGGCACCCTCTTTGATTCACATAATAGAATCTGTAGGTTGAACTTCGTAGCATGCCGTAAATTTGGAGGGAATATGATCAGACACTGTTAACTGTGAACACCATTTTAGCATTTAATAGAGTTGAACTTCCGTGGCTGTCTGGTTCCTGAATGTTCTTAACTTTGTTTTTTTTAATCTAGTGATGTCCACTTTATCTTTTTATCCATGAACCCCGTATTACCCTATCACAGAATTACATAAACTCTAAACCTTCTTTGGTGAATTAGTTTTCTAGCTTTTACTGAGTAACATGCAGGTAGAAGAAACCCTTTATGAGATAGGCAGTGCCAGCCCTGCTTTTATATATATATATGTTTTTCTAATCTATTCTCAATAATTTTTTAGAGCTTTTAAAATCAAGAACCGCATTTGCAAAGACGAGCTGTCTTTGCCTTCCTTAAAATCCCCTGACACAATCTACCATTAGAATGACAGAAAGCCCTGTTAATTTTAATTAAAATATCATAGAACCATCAATCTTAAAGGAAATTTGGGGAATTCATTTTTCAGGTCTTCTCTTCTGAGTTAGGTACACCACCAAGGTTAGGGAGGGCTAAACCACCAAGGTTAGGGAGGGCTAGTTCTTCTCTCAAACATTTTTAGTGATGACATTTCCAAAGTTTTAATACCCTGTTAGTTGCTTAGCTTGTTTTTCAAGAAATTATTTCTAACCTCCACGTCCTTGTCCAATTTAAAGTTACTTTGTTTTCTGTTCTCTATGTGCATTGAACTTTCATTGGCCTTCTCCTTACAAGAATATCTCATTTTGTGTTTGTGTGTGTGTGTGTTGGGAGGGTTGAAGGTGGTACAGACTGTCGTTGGGTCCTCCTAGCTTAGTGTTCTTAGCAAGTAATGATGATTCTCATTTGCTGGTCATTATTGCTGGGCATTGTTTTAAATTCTTTACACGTATTATCAAAGTCAAGCTTATGTGGCAGGCACATTATGGTGTTTGAAGATCAGAGGTCTTACTTAACAAGGCTAAAGCTACCTAACTCAGAGAACCAAGTGGAAGAGGTTTTAAACTCAGGCATCTCTGACTCTTTAAAGTCCATGTTTTTTAATATGCTAAGCTCTGTAACCTAAGGAACCCTGGTTTCTTTAGCTTTCCTCTATGTCTGGACATATTTCTCATTCCTTTTTCATTTTGTACTATATTCTGGAACTTACCAAATATTTATTCTCCAACTTCCTTAAAACACAGAGGCCGGAAGTAAAGATGGTAATTTAAAAGGGGCTGCTCAGAAAAATCCCAGTACAACTGCAAGTTAACCATTTTTCATTTGCGTGTGATCCAAAGTGAGAGCTGTTACTTATTCTCTGTGGGTTCTATGGTAGATAATATGTATGTTAGATGATTCTGTTGTATTTTAAACTTATGTTGCTAAATATACAAGTATACCTTGTTTTAAATAATTGACACTATATGAACATATAGTGTAAGATGAAACACAAAAACTCTGAAGAGTCTACTAGAGTAAATGACTTTTTTTTTTTTGATGATTACCCTTTAAGGCCATTGTGTGTGTGTGTGTGTGTGTGTGTGTGTGTGTGTGTGTTATTTACCAGTATATCCGGGAGTTGTTTATATCACTGGATAATAATGCATATAATTATTTTTAATAGCTTTGTAGTATTTTAATTATGTCAATATATTGTTGTGTATTTGGCAGTCTCCTATTGAGATGCACTATTTTGATATTTTTCCCCACTGTTTCTGTGTTTTTGATATAGACAATGCCGATACTATTTATAACACATCTTTATATATGGAAAAAGGTTTGATTTTTATTTTATTAGAATTAGGCCATATAAATGGTTGACTAAAAAACATATGGGGCATTTATACTTTTCTTTTAAGGAAATAGAAATCTTTATTCTTTCCACTAATTCCTTCTTCCCCTTTTCTATATTTGTTTTTAAATCACAGGGCTTTTGATAGACTCAGGTGGGAGTGACAAGGTTGCCCTTGGCCCCATATAATAAGTTAAATACGGTTCCTAAAACTGGAATTAATTTTAAATGATAGATATATTTTTAATTATTATAATAATGTCAAAAACTCATACTGTTCTCTGCAGATTAGTGCCTTTGTTGTTGGCAACATAATCAGTGCAAAATTAACAGGCTGGCTGGGGCAAACATCTGTCTTCCAGATTTATTTAAAAAAAAAAAAAAATACTCAGTCTAAGTTGCAGCTGCTGATTATACATACCAGCTCATCTGCTCTATCTTGCACGCATGATCTCAGCCCCAGGCAGGATGCCAGCGTGCCACACTGCATGAGTGATCCTGCCGTCGGCATACCTTGTATTCTGGGGCAACTGACACCAGCAAGGCCCAGTTAAGAGCAAAAATCAAGTTGTGTCTTGACAGCCGAGGCATTAGCTACAAAAGACTGTCTACGCCTTCTGTGGCTAATTTATTCATTTAGTCCCAATTACTCCCCATTTGCAGCTGCTATTATTTTTTTTTTTTTTTAAAGATTTTATTTATTTATTTGACAGAGATCACAAGTAGACAGAGAGGCAGGCAGAGAGAGAGAGAGAGAGGGAAGCAGGCTCCCTGCTGAGCAGAGAGCCCGATGCGGGACTTGATCCCAGGACCCTGAGATCATGACCTGAGCCGAAGGCAGCGGCTTAACCCACTGAGCCACCCAGGCGCCCCTGCAGCTGCTCTTATAAAGGTTGGTCTCTTGCTGCCTGACAATCCAATCGCTCCTGATTGTTTGCACAGTCTTTTCTCAGAAATTCCAGGTCAGCTGACTCCAAAGTCCGATAACACGTCATAATGACTCATTTTCTATGAGAGTGTTTACAGAGAATTTATTGCCCTGTACCTTACTGCCTGTGCCATTTTTTTCCTCCTTTACAACAACATAATATGATCTCTTAAAAAAGAAGAGAATTAAATAAATCATCTAGTATGATGTTTATGTGCTCAGAAGACTTCTTTACAACATGGCTATGCAATAGTCATTTTTGTTTACAGTTAATTATAATGAGTTTGACTTTTTCAGAAATGTCCATTGTCATTAAATGACTGCACACATCAACAATCCCCTCTTGAATGGGCTTGTTTAAACTTAGGAAATAAAATACATTTTATATATATATATATTTTTTCTATTATTATAGTATATATATATATATATACTATACATAGTATATAATTTCTCATGCCTTTATTTGGTAACCATATTTTGACTCACTAATTGTATCCATTGAGATGAAATTGATCCCCACAGTTTCTCAGTAGAGTGATGACTTTTTTTTTTAATTTTTTTTTTAAGTTTTTATTTATTTATTCATGAGAGAAAGAGAGAGAGAGACATAGAGGCAGAAGGAGAAGCAGGCTCCCCAAGGAGCAAGGAACCTGATATGGGGCTTGATCCTAGGACCTGGGATCATGACCTGAGCCGAAGGCAGATGCCTAACCATCTGAGCCACCCAGGTGCCCCGAGTGATGACATTTTTAAGTTGAAATAGTACAATGTTTCAAAAATAACAAATATCTTCCATAACATTTTAGAAAAAAGGACAATAGTGATAACAATAATTTACTAAGTGCTGACTGTATAATAGGCACTGTGCTAAGAACTTTATTACATTTACTTATTTAATCCTTAAAACACACTTCTGCACTTGGTGTTAACATAATCCCTATTTTATGGTGATATTTTGCCCAAGGATTTGAATCCAGATCCATTTAATTCCCAAGCTTTATAGCAGCATTTCTCCTCATTCTGTCCTGACTTACTATGTGTCAGATACTCTGTGGAGTATTTTACATGTATTATTCCAGTTAATAATTTCTTTTCTTTCTCTTCCTCTCTCCTTCTTCCTCTCTTTTTCCTACTCTTATTCTTTAGTACTTATGTAAAAATGTGTGGGTGTCAGCTGATGAAGACAAAGATCACAAAATCCCAATTTTTAAATTTTTAAAATTTTTTTATTAAGCTCAGTGTAATTGCTTGGGCTTATATGAGAAAATGAGCCATTTAAGAGTGTCTGTAAGCCACACGTTGTGCTGGGACTCTTACACCGAAAAATAAATATATTCTGGGAGAGGTTTAGGGATACTGTGGTCTAGATATTACAACATACACAGTTGTAAAAGATAAAAAATAATTAGAATTAGTCTTATTTCTATACTTATGCTTAAATACCAGGCAGATAATTACTCTCATCTAAGCAGTGAAACCAACTCTCTCTATATAGCTCAGTTAGTTGACATCTTAGCAAGTAAATTTTACTAGCTCCTAAAGCACTGGTGGGTTATAAGCCCAGATGCAGAGCTGAGTGGATCACTTGGCGTTCTAAAGTTAAGATATGTTAAAGTGACCAACATTTCATTACAGACAGTGAGCAGTTGGATGTGAGGGAGATCTGCCTCCAACATTGGTCACTCCACGGATCACCAGGGTTGATTTGGCTGATCTGGTTGGCTGGTGGTGTGCCCTCCCCTCCCCCATCACTGCTTGCTCCGGGTATACCCTTCCTGAAGCTGCATTCTGTGACGAAGAGGACAACCTTCTGGAAAGAGGAGGTTCAGTCTTCATTCAGGGGGTATCTCCGTAGCTGTGATTCCCTGCTAGAAGCTGCAAACAAACTCTTATGTTCCGTTTGTAGGGGAAGTTACAGTGGTCATCCAAATGAGGCACTGCGAGTGACAGTCTGCCTTTAAAATAGATGGGTATGTGCAGAGAGGGAGAAAGAGAGGGAGGGGGCATCATGGGAGGGGAAGGCAAAACACAGACAGCCCCTGAGTTTCTCTAGTAGAATACAAAGAACTTGCGACAACTCTCCTAGAATTTTTATGCCTCCAAAGTTCTAGGTGTTTAATGTACTCACTCTTATTCTTTTGCCCTCAGATTATTTACGGGAGCTTTATAATACCGAGAATGATGTTATCTTTTGGGAATTTGGAGGGGGATAGCTCTTCCTTCAATTTCAGTGATGTCAGATGTCTGCCAGTCTTCTGGCCTGGAGAACGAGGCCTGCTTCATGTGGCTGCACTTCTATGATCAAATTTCTTCTCACTAAATGTAGTCTCTAGTCCTTAGCTGACATTTCACACCCACTGCCCTATCACTGTTGGAAGCTAAATCAGCATATTAAGAAGTAACAATTGGCCCCTAATGCCTGCCCCAGAAAAAGTTACCATGTTTTAGTTACCACAGAGATCCTCAGCTGCTCTCCCTGAAGTATTTCAGACAGGCTCAGTGATTTGAAACAGCATTTCTCCGCTGCGCAGAAGGCGCACTGAATAAATACTGGAAGGAGGACAGTTTAAAGACTTCAAGGCAGTTCCTGTCAAGGCAGGCCATACTTTTCCTCTCAGCCGCACACACATGGGAATTATCCCTATGATCCGCCAGTGTTTTATTGCAACATAAGTAGGCGTCCATTACGGAGGGAGCCGGCAGCGTACATTTTTGTTGTGTTTGTTTGTGTGACAATAGTAATTTCCCGCTTCCCCGTTTAGTGACAGTGTTTAAAAAGGAAAATAATGCACACATTTTAGGAAGCAGTGAGCTCCCAAAGACTCTTGATAGCTTATGTAAATGCAAGATCGTATTTATGGTACAGCTGATGTTTTAAAAGTGGATAAGATTCAGCTCCCGTGAACCCGTGAAAGACTGGAGTCCGCCCCATGTGCCCTCGTGACGTTGGTGTATCTTTTTCTGATTCACTTGTGGTGTTAACTGGTCAAGTATTATGGCATGAAGTGTTTTGATTTACCCAGTAAATCCTAATTCAGTCACATTAATTCTTTCCTTATGCTTCAAGCAACAAAACCATTCTGTTGTATTTAATTCTTGTTATTAGAGAGGAGGGAAAATACTTCCAGGCCCGTCTCCTGGCAAGGAGCTGGATTTTTGACTTTATGATAAATGGGGGTGGTGAGAAAAGAATTGGAGGTAGAACCAGCAGTGATGAAGATACTGGATATTATTTTTTCCCCCATTGTTGATCAGAGAATAAATAGTTTCACTCATGTTTATAAAGACAGCTAGTAATGAAAGGAAATTACTGAGTTAATCAAGAACATATACAAACACAAATCAGCAGACCTCAGTGAGAGATAAAACTTGAATTGTTCTGTCCTATCAGCGTTTAGAACAGTGTGTTAAATATGCTTAAAGCAGTTATTTAAATGGCTAAGTTAATTATTATATAAAATCGTTAAAACTACCTTATTCCATATCTAGTTCCTTCACAATGCTTAGTGATTCTGATATTGTCATTTGTTAATAAGTAAAATATATATTAGGCTTTCGAGAGACTCTGTTTACTTTTTCTGACCCTGGTAGTCCCATACCACAAAACAAATAATACATTTTTAAAAAATTCCTCTCACCTGGTGGCATTAATCTAAAATTTTTAGAATTAATAATATCATCCAGTATTTGCAAAGCATAATCAGTGATGAATTAAAATTCAGTGAGGGGCGCCTGTCTGGGTCAGCTGATAGAGTATTTGACTCTTGATCTCAGGGTCATGAGTTCACGCCCCACATTGGGCATAGAGCTTATTCAAAAAGAAAAAAAACTTAGTAAGAAAAAAAAACCAGAGAATAAATTAAATTTTAATTAATTCTGATATTTGTGGCCTTGATTTATATATGGAATTAGCTATACTGTGAAAGGCAGTGATTGTATTCTGTCTTGTTCAGAATTTAATTTCTAGAGTCTTAATTTCCTCATTTTCTTCATGTCATCAATAGAGAATGACATTTTATTTCCAATTGAACGGGCGAATTTGTAAAAAAATCACTTTGCCTTGTAGTGTTGTCTCACTTTATTTTATTTATTTGTTTATTTTGCACATCTTTCCCTCTGCAACATTTTCAACCTTTGGCCAGAGTGTTTCTTTTAAACAATATCTAATGAATTTTTAATTTCTGATTTAATAGGATAATTTCTTTTTTTTAATTGGAAGAATTCAGTCCATTCATAGTTTACTGACCAAACAAACAAACAAACAAAACCTCAGTTTTATTCCTTCCGTGGGACTGTTTATTGTTTTTCAAATTTGCTGCCTCTTATGCTTTTCTCACCCCTCCCCCTCTCCCCTACTCTGATCAAATTGGTTTTCTTTCTGTTTTCTCCAATGGTATTTAATTTGGAAGTTCTCTTGTGCTTTTTGAATCCTTGCATGACTCCTTTACCCTTCTGTTTTTTCAGTGACCTAAATAAATAAGATCTATGGTTTCCCCACATCGATACTGTTTTTTTCTTACTTTTGTTACCCTCCTCTGTCCTACTGGTACAACTTTAAGAGAAAGAGTCTTTCTTTCTTACCTTCTTCTTTCCTTCCTTCCTCCCTCCCTTCAACCCTCTCTCCCTCCTTCCCTCTCTCCCTCCCTCCCTCCTTCCTTCTTCCTTCCTTCCTTCCTCCCTTCCTTCCTTACTGATTTAGAGAGAGAGAAGGAGAGAGCACGCATGGGAGAAACAGAGAGAGAGAGAGAGGGAGAGAATCTCAATCCACTCCCGCTGAGCAGAGAGAGCACAATTCCGGGCTACATCCGGGACCCTGGAATCATGATCTGAGCTGAAATCCAGAGTTGGCCACTTAACCGACTATGCTACCCAGGTGCCCCAAGAGACAGATTTTTCTTATTAGAATTTCCCTGAGAGTGTGTCCCTTCAGTTTCTCTTTCTTTCTTTTTTTTTTTTTTATAAAGATTTTATTTATTTATTTGACAGAGATCACAAGTAGGCAGAGAGGCAGGCAGAGAGAGAGGGGGAAGCAGGCTCCCTACTGAGCAGAGAGCCCGATATGGGGCTCGATCCCAGGACCCTGGGATCATGACCTGAGCTGAAAGCAGAGGCTTTAACCCACTGAGCCACCCAGGCGCCCCTCAGTTTCTCTTTCAAGGCTATTTTTTAAGCATTTAAATTGTGTGTTTCCATGCAGTACATCTTTAGCTCATGGGCTATAGTCTTGTTTCTCAGTACATTGTGGATTTTATCTTCCTGTCTTCTATTCTCTATGCTTCAGATGAGATGTCTAGGGCAGATCTGTTTTTTTCCTCTGAATGCAGTATGTTCATTATGTCTAAGCTTTATTTATTGGAATTCGAGAATTTTACCAGTATATGCCTAGGTGAGGGTCATTTCTGATACATCCGCTTTATGATTCTGGGAGCCGTTCTGATCTTCAGACTCAGGTCTTTTTCCAACGCATGTGTGCTTCTTTCTAGTGTATGTTTACTTTGTAGCCTCTATATTGTTTTAAAATATTTTAGTTATTTGTGTGGTTGTTTGGTTGCCTGGATCTCTTCTCCACATCTTTTAGCTTTTCCTTTATTTCCATGTCTTTTCTTTTTCAGTTTGAACTTCTTACATTTGAACTTTCAGTCTCATAGTTCAGATACCTATAATGATTACCCTCTTTTTTAATTCACCTGCTTAATTTTTTGTTCATGTAAACTCATGATTTTATGTTACTCCCTGCATTTATTTATTTATCTTTTAAAGATTTATTTATTTATTTTGAGAGGTAGAGAGCGAGCGAGAACGCCTGCAAGTGTGGGAGGATCCCAAGCAGACTCCCGCCGAGTTCGAGTTCGGAGCCCCTTGGAGCTGGATCTCAGGACCCTGGGATCATGACCTGAGCTGAAATCAAGAGTCAGGTGCTTAACTGACTGAGCCACTCAGGCACCCCTCCCTGCATTTATTTTAGTGTTTTTCATGAGCTCCTCTTTTTCGATTTTATGTTCTGTTTCACTAATGTATGTTCTGGTCATTTTACTTAACCTTCTCTCTGGACTTAAAATTTTTATCTGTTCCTCCTGGGGTTATGGTCTGGTGATTGAAATCAACCTAATGCAAGAATCCCACAGGGGTTGAAGGGCAAAGGATTCTTTGGGCCCATATTGTAACAGAGCTTTTAATCAGTTCTGTTTTCTAGAGTCTCCCTGCATTTTCTGAACCTTAAGAACAAGGAAAACTAACCTCACTCATTTCCTCTTTGTGGGTTTTTTTTTTAATTGTTTCTATTTTTAAAATAATTTTAAGATAATTTTAAACTTACACAAAATTTGCAAGATTAGTAAAAAAAAAATGCAGTAGTATCATATTCTCCATATTTCCCTAAAGTACTTTATCACAGCCACACACAGAACAAGTTGCAGAAATTTTCCTTCTTGGCTTTTTGAGGTCAAAGAATGTCACAGGGGACTGCATCCAACTTTGTGTAGGGTGTGAGGGCAACATAGATGCTAAATTCCAACTCTTCCTGAATCTTCTATTTTCAGTTCTCAAGGGGTATCAGTACAACTTCCAATAAATGTTTACCCTATTGTAGAAAGAGGCTCTGTAGTGTTTTACTCTTGGATCTTACTGTGAGCTGATTTGTGTCCTTCCTCAAAATCATTTTTAAGAGACTCAGCTCCCCTCCCAGTTTCTCCAAATGTGACTGTATTTGTGATAGGGTACTTATTTATTTATTTATTTATTTATTTATTTAGAAGGAAAGAGAGGGAGAGCAAGCATACACAGGGGGTGGGGCAGAGGGAGCGGGAGAAAGAATCTTAAGCAGACTCAAGGCTCAGCATGGAGCCTGAGGTGGGGCTAGATGTCCTGACCCTGAGATCATGATCTGAGCCAGAATTGAGATTGCGTTAGAGAGTTGGATGCTTAACTGACTGAACCGCCCAGGCATCCCAAAGATAGGCTCTTTAAAGAGGTAATTAAGTTCTGGTGCCTGGGTGGCTCAGTGGGTTAAAGCCTCTGCCTTCGGCTCAGGTCATGATCCCAGAGTCCTGGGATCAAGCCCCGCATCGGGCTCTCTGCTCAGCAGGGAGCCTGCTTCCCTTCCTCCCTCTCTGCCTGCCTCTCTGCCTACTTGTGATCTCAGTCAAATAAATAAAAAGAAAATCTTTTAAAAATTATTTAAAAAGAGGGGCTGCCTGGGTGGCTCAGTGGGTTGGGCGTCTGCCTTCAGCTCAGGTCATGATCTCAGGGTCTTGGGATCGAGTCCCGCATCGGGCTCTCTGCTGGGCAGGGAGCCTGCTTCCTCCTCTCTCTCTCTCTCTCTCTCTACTTGTGATCTCTCTCTGTCAAATAAATAAAATTAAAAAAAAATTAAAAAATATTTAAAAAGAGGTAATTAAGTTAAAAGGTGGTCATTATGGTGGGCCCTCATCCAATATGGCCGGTGTCCCTATAATAAAGGTAGATTAGGACACAGATGAGCACAAAGGTTGATCATCTTAAGACTCAGGGTGAATGTGGTTTGGCCATCTACAAGTCAAGGAGATAGGTCTCAGAAGAAGCCAACTCTGCCGACAGTTTGAAGTCAGACTTCTAGCATCTAGAAGAGTCGTACTTTGCTATGGCAGCCCTAGCAAATTAACGCAAATCTTAATAGCCACAATGACCCAGAGGTAACTGACTCCTTTATACAGAAGGGTGATAGGCTTAAAAATCCAGAACAGGAGAGAGAAAAAGCTATTTGTCTTTTTATCCCACAACAGTGTAATACGAAGAAGCATGGTGAAGGGTGTAGAAGCCATTGTGATCACTCATACTTGCTTTGAACCTTCACATTATCACAGATAAAATGATGGATAAGTTTATCTCATGCATTTCTGTGCCATATTAAAACATTATTACTGCTGCTAGGGTGATTGGACATTTGAGTCAGGAGAGAAGGCCTGCTCTTTAAGGTTACAAAACAAAATAGAATGTCATTTATTTCTTATGCAAATGTGAATCAAGTAAATTAAGTAAGGTTCTAGTATTTTTTTTTAAAGGAAAAGGTGACGTGCAAAGGTCTGAACAACCTATTTGTCTCTGGAGTTGTAAGATCATTGATAGCACACCTCACTAATATTAGATTTCCTTGCAATATTTCCTACAAATTGTTGATACTCACTATGTTTATTTGGTATACTGACTACGGGAACAAATAAGAAGACGGTTTTTTGCCAGAAGTCTCATTATCTTGGTATTCAGAAGAGCTGGATGAAAACAACATTTTCTGGCTTTCTCACATTGTCTAATGACCCAGCACATACAGCTAACTGGAAGACTAAATGCTTTTAGCATTTTGAACACAAGTATAATTCCCTTAGTGTCCGTAAAAAATTAATGAAGACAAATATAACTTTATTTTTTTCCTTCAATTTTTAATTAAGCTAAGATGGCAAATGTAACAAATAGAAAACAATGAAATCAAGCAAACCAAAAGTATTTACCTGTCTGCACTGGCAACCTTTGATACTTTGAGAGTCAGATAGAAAAGAAACCAACATTAAGATTGAAAATGTAATGGCTTAAATGTTATTTATTCATCTGATTCTTTTAGAATGGTATGATTTCTTTCATAGAAGCATGGGATATAAATAAAATTGGTTGAAAATAATATATATTACTTACAAATGTATTTAAGTAATTGGTAGATATCATTAACCAATATATAATACAGTTTTATTTTTTATTTAGTACTTATTTTACAGTAAAATGTATTATTTGTTTTATAAAATACACATGTTTGATATAAGAAATATGAGAATGAGAAAAACTTTAAATCTTATCATAGCCATGAGATAGCCATGATTTATATTTTTGGTGTATATCATTCCACTATTTCTATAACAATATTTACTTTAGAAGTTAGGTTATGCTGACATATTTTGTGTGTATGTGCATTCATGAATCGGACTCTTGCTATAAATATTTCAAATTTATCTTCTCAGTTAATCTTCATAATTATCATAATTATCATTTTAGAGAAAAATTGTCTGAAACTCAGATAAATATATATTTCAAAATCATAGGATTAAAAAAAAAAACTTGTCTATTTGAGAGAGAAAGAGCACACATGGGGGAGAGGAGCTGTGGGAAAAGGAGAGAGAATCCCAAGCAGACTCCATGCTGTGCTCAATCCCACCACCCTCACATCACGACCTGAGCTGAAATCAAGTGTCACACACTCCACCAGCTGAGCCCCTGGGACACCCCCAAAATCAAAAGATTAATTAGTGGTAGAGTTAGGGCCATTTGAAACTGGTAACAACTGATGCTTTGAGTCTTAAAAATTATGTTGTATCATTTCCCTAACACATCACTACAGTTCCTGCATTTTCCTGTATTACTGCCTTTTCATTTATAACATGCCTTTTGTGCTTGCCGAAACTATCATTTGGACATAAGAAAGTTTATTGAACAGTCCCCTCTCAGTAGGACAATTAAGTTTGATTTATGTTTCTCTGTAAGTAAGTAATGCTGGGATACATGTCCTTATAGTTAGTCATTTCCCAAATCCTGGATGATTCCCATGAATAAATTTTACAAATTAGAGACCATAGAGCTGAGGCTATGCACATTTCAGGTCTTTTTATTATTTATCCTCAAACTGAGCTCTGAGAGTTTGTGCCACCATTTAAGTGTACCCAGTTTTATATTGGGTATTAACATTTGAAAATATGTGGCAACAGCATAAATGAAAATTTTATCATTAATTAATATATTCTTTATGATACTACATGAATTACTAAAACCTGAAAATCTAGAGTTTTAATAATGGGCACAGTTAAATGAAGATTTTGCTCTCCCACAGAGTTTAAATGCCCATGGAACATTCTTTTTTTAAGGAAGAAATGTTAAACATACTCTCATTGTAGAATATAAAAGTATATAATTTAGCAAACACAATGTACAATTTTTTTTAAAGATTTTATTTATTTATGACAGAGAGATCACAAGTAGGCAGAGGCAGGCAGAGAGAGAGAGAGGGGGAAGCAGGCTCCCTGCTCAGCAGAGCCCGAAGCGGGGCTCGATCCCAGGATCCTGAGATTATGACCCAGTGAGCCACCCAGACACCCCCACAATGTACAATTTAATGCAGACATTCCTCATTTATGTAAAAAACTTACTAAAAATAGAATGAAATTTTTGAAAATTAGATTATTTTTGTCATCTAATATGTTAGTAGAAATTAATAAAATTCTATAAGGCTATTCTTAGCAACTCTGCTTTTTCATTATGTATGATTGGGACAACAAGTAACATTTTGTAGTCCATGTAAAATACTTGCATATTTAGATTCATTAAACTTAGAAAATATTCCCCAAAGTATTCACAAAGTAGTCACATAACAAACCTCCTTTTAGCTGTTCACTTTCCTACCCTTGCAGCTTTTATGCAATAATAATGAAATTGCAATGTGTAAATTTAAATTGCAATGTAAAATTAATTAAATTTGGATATTATTTATTAACTTACATATTTTTGTAAAATTTAAATTTGGAAGTTGCCATCATCTGTTTTTTATAATCATTAATATTGGTAATCCAGATACTACTTCCTTAGTACTATATTGAAATATTTTGGCTCTGTTTTGAAAGAGAGATTATATGAATATAGTAGATATTTTAATTTTAGAAAGTATATTATACATTCATATTATATCCATAAAATTTTTAACTGTCATGTGCTAATTGCCCTTAGTAGAAAAAAATAAGTTGATAGTATCTATTCTTAAGGAGATAAAAATAATTACTGCAAAAATGTTGCCTTTCCTGCATACTTCGGATAGCAAAAGGAAGCAAAACACTGATGCTTTTCTCCCCCACACACATATTCTGAATAAAACTCTAGTTTTATGTGAATTAGTGTTTTCGGTTTTGTTTTATATGGACAACATCATCTGTATGGGAAATCACAGAAGAGCTTTCCAAGTTCCATTTACTGCTATATATAAAATATTATTCATTTGGAATGAAATCTTTTATTTCTATCAGGGTCTGTCAGCCCTTGTATGATCTGTTTTTTCTTTTCTTCTTTGATTTCATTTCATTTCTCTTGACCTCTCAAAATGCTTCAGTTCCCGGACCTTTTTTTATCTTCATTCTCATGTAAAATTATTTGCATATTCTTTTTTTTTAAGGTTTTATTTATTTATTTGATAGAGAAAGAGACCTAGTGCACGAGTAAGCCAGGGGAAAGGCAGAGAGAGAGAGAGAATGAGAGAGAGAGAGAAGCAGGCTTCCTGCTGAGCAGGGATTCCCAATGTGGGCTCAAACCCAGGACCCTGGGATCATGACCCAAGGGGCTGAAGGCAGTTGCTTAACAGACTGAGCCACCCAGTCTTTCCAGAGTATTTGCATATTGTTTCCTTTCCCAGGTCAGTGCTTTGTCTTCATTCCTTAGATCTCAGTGTGAGGGTCAGTTGATTAAAATAGCCCTGTTTGACTGTATTGTTTGAATCAGAAACCTCACCCAGAATTGTTTTTTTGAGTTAGGGTCCTACATTGCTTTTAGAGCAGTGATTATAAATTGATAATTATACAATTTTTGTTCATTTATTTCATTGTCTCCTTAAGCGCTAACGTCCATGAAGGCCCATTTAAGTTCTTATTCTTTATGTCTGCCTGCCTCACATAGTGCCTGATGTACTGGACAGTTTAATAAATATTTACTGAGTAAAAAGTTGCTTACTGATTAAAATATAGCTCTGTTTCCTTAATAGTCTTCCTAATACTTCTTAGTTTTTTTTTTTAATCCTATTCATTTAGGGCTTTAGAAATGAATTTGAATCATGTTTATATGATTGCTGCTCATATAGTAATAAAACCGAAAGTTTGAATGAAATAATAGTGAGGAGACATTGAACTCATGTAGATGTATTCTTCCTTCTTACATGAAACAATCTTTGCTCTTGTTTCCGAGAATACAAAAAAAGAAAAAAGCAAAAAAATGAGGAAATAAAAGAACCAACTTTAACATACCCCCTCAAAATAAAAAACAATAACAACTACAACTACTGAGCATAGTTTGGTCTAAGATCAACGTTTATATTTTTTCTTTAATGTTAGTATCATATCTATAAGATACAGAGAGAAATTATTAGTATTGTTATTTTTTTTTTAAAGATTTAGAGAGAGAGAACACATTAGCAGGGGGAGGGATAGAGGGAGGGGGACAGAGAGAGAATCTGAAGCAGACTCCCTGCTGAGCATGGAGCCCTATGTGGGACTCGAGCCCATGACCCTGAGATCATGACCTAAGCTGAAGCAAGAGCTGGCTGCTGAACGGACCGAGCCACCCAGATGCCCTGAGAGAAATTATTTTTTTCCAGTTCACCAAGTCAGACAAAAATGATTGGGCTTTTACCCTTGTTTTTACTCATTAATTAAATCGTACCTACTTTTACTATTATAAAAACCGTTTGTGGGAGCCTTCCTTTTAAATAAACTCCATAGTGTAATTGAACTTTCAATATGAAATGTAAAATAAAAAATATTGCCACCCAGACATTAAGAGTATTATCGAAGTGAATGGGAAACTTGGATTTTGGCAATTCCTGAAATACATAGGCAAGAAAGGAAACCAGGGGGACCTCAGATGACTTAATAATGTGACTCTACTATTACCCTTTAGTGGCAACTATAGTTACTGTCCTTTTCTTTAATAAATATTGATAAGTACAGGAATATAAAGATGGGAATGTCCCTGCAGGAATGTCCACATTGTTCTTGGATTCCCAGTTTATAGCAAATACTTATATGATATAGATCTTTAGACTATTACTTATTAGTGCATTTAAATAATTCATAGTAACATTTATTTAGTAATTCTGATTAACATTTACGTTCTACAATAGCTGCAAATATTTCTTTGTATCAAATCAAAGGATTTTGAATAATGTTTTCTAATTATGCATTTCAAAATAATTTTTAATGCATTGAAGAACAAAAAAGTTTTTTTATTTTTTAATTTTTTAAAATTTAAACCTCAGTTACACCCTACTTGGTTCTAATTAAAACTACCCTTTAGCAATAAATTCTGCTTCTGATATATCCATATTACAAGAGTAACTGTAGAGCGTTATGGTTGGGTCTCTTTTGGTAATAAGGTTGTATATGGTGAATGAATACATAATTATTTTTAAGATTGCTTATTACTTCTTCTGTTATAATGCAAAATTCTTTATTACTGGCCTCTAGCACCTTAAATAAAATACATTCCTGAGAGGTGATGTTCTACAGAATGAGCTGAACAAAGCTGTAAGTCACAGATATTAGTGAAGACCCCCGCTAGATTAAAAAGGCTAAAGGTAATCTTGGGAATAACTGTAGCCACTATATCTTAGAAATACATAATTTTTTTATAGGGCCCCTCCTTATTCCTTAATTACAGTAAAACTTCTCTACATTTTAATTTCCTTTAAAAATGAATGTTGACCTTGCTTGAGTTTTGTTAGTCTACTAAATACTGCACATTCTGTTACTCTGTAGCTTTTACAATAAGATTAGGAGTATTCGCTTTTATTTAGATAAAGTTACCTATAAAAAACAAGTGGTAGATTATTTTTTAAACCTATTTCCCCCCAAATTAAATGGGGGGGGATAATGTATTTCTTCAATATGAGCTGTCAGAAAACATTTATGTCATACTGATTATCAAGGTTGTTGTCATACTATTGAATGGGGTAGTACGTTTAATAGGATTTTCTTAAGTGAATAAACCTAGTATCCTAGACCCTGAAATATAAAATGATCTTTGCATATAATAGGCAATCTTCAATTATGCTGAGCGAAATAAGTCAGTCAGAGAAAGACAATTATCATATGATCTCTCTGATATGAGGAATTTGAGAGTCAGGGTGGGGGGTTGTGGGAGGTAGGGAAGGAAACAATGAGACAAGATGGGATCAGGAAGGGGGACAAATCATAAGAGACTCTTAATCTCAGGAAACCGAGGGCTGATGAAGGGCGAGGTGGGAGTAGGGATATGGTGGCTGGGTAATGGACATTGGGGAGGGTATGTGCTATGGTGAGTGCTGTGAAATGGGTAAGCCTGATTATTCACAGACCTGTACCCCTGGGGCAAATAATACATTATATGTTAATTAAAAAAAAAAGATACCATAATAGGCAATCTTCAACTACATGCACAAATCCTTTTGCTATCAACTGTTAGGTTTTTTTTTTTACTGGATATAGACCATTAGTCAGGTACATAGATATTAGAGATACAAGAATTCATATTTATATACAATCAATCAGGATACTATACCACCTGTGAAACTGAGACCATAGAAGGTACAATAATAATACATAGGGGAGAATGATTAACTCCATGGTGTTGACGTTAGGCTGGGGTCAGGGAATGCTGTAGCTGCATTGGAAACCAGTGCATACTGAAGTGAGTAAAAGTTTGACAGCTTAAAAAAGAGACATACTGGTAAAAATAAAATGTGCAATTAGGTCTCCTAGGTCTAAGTTCCTGTAAATTCATCAGAATCCTCCTTGCTACTCCAGGAAGGTTTCTAATTACGTGTCTTTCTGCTAATTAATTGTGGTAGCTCAAAGCCTCATCTCTTGTAACAGCTGTAGTTCTTCAGACTGCAAAAATTTAGCTTGACACATCGAGCAGATGATTCAGATGTCACAAATGCTCTGAGATATTAACCCCATTATAAAAGGGTCACTTATAGAAACAGCTTTTCCTATTCAATATCTGCATGTTTGCCTAGTAATCTCACATTTCCCCCATCCTTTAGTTATGCTGTCGCAAAGTTGTCCTGTGTTATAGCAATAGTGACTCATTTATGTTCAGACACTAAATAGTACGTCCTGCTGAATTTTGAAATTATCCCTCCCAGTACAATGTC
The DNA here is from genome assembly GCF_002288905.1 of Enhydra lutris kenyoni. Classification (NCBI taxonomy): domain Eukaryota; kingdom Metazoa; phylum Chordata; class Mammalia; order Carnivora; family Mustelidae; genus Enhydra; species Enhydra lutris. The sequence continues at coordinate 11,332,900 of NW_019154124.1, read as the reverse complement.
TGAGTCAGAGAATAATTTTTTTTCTTTCTTTCTGGCCATGCGTGGGAGTAGGCGGGCCAGGTGCTCTTGTTATGGAAATTTGAAGAGATGAATCTTTTTCTCCTCTGATATTTGTTACTTACTGTAATAAGGAATATTTTACATTACTGTATAAATTTGTTTTTTTTTCTTTATAGAATATTTGAGGAAATGGGCAAATAGAGCATTAGAAATAAAGGTTTTCTTCCAAAATAATGATGTCTCCTGTTTTACCTTCCTTTCCTGAAGGATTTTGTGCAACTGATAATTAGATGGCAAGGTTTCCCTCTGTTACCTGATTAATTTAGCATGTAAAAATATTGATAAGTATGAATCTCTGTATACTTGTTATCTTCAGCTGAGATATTTTGGACTGATTTAATTTTTTTCTTTGCCTTTTGTTAATTGGATTTTTATAAGAGAATATATCATCTTGCAAAAACAGAATAAAACTGTTTTAGCAATATAAAATGTAGGTAGAAGATATAAATTTAAAAATAAATAGCTCTAAATTTATTAGTGTAACCCCCGTCTAAAGTTTCAGAAAGATAGTATTGATACTTTCTAGACTGTTAGATTAAATTTTGTTGTGCATGACTAGGCTTCAGAGACACAACTACTCTGCCTCTGGGTAATCATCTGTTTTGTTAACAAGGGATTCTACTATAATTATTTTACGCATGCTAGATTCCTTGACTTCTGAAATAGGTTTTGAACATCAGGAGATAGTTAGTGATACAATTAATTATTAACCTTTAGTCAGTCTTTTCATTTTTAACCCACTGAGCCACCCAGGCACCCCAATCAGTCTTTTCATTTTTAAACCTTATTTCTCTCCTAAGGAAAAAAAAATGTCATCTCAAACTAAAAAAGTCATATTTGTTTTGCATCAGAAAATCCCATTATAATCAAAATAAACGATGAGTCCTGCTACTTTATAGAAACGTCAGGTGCGAATAACTCTGAATTCCTAGATTCAAGAGAAAAAGATCTGGGATAAAGGAGCCTGATAGCAGGTTAAAATTATTTTTATCATGCTTCTGTGTTGTAGCTGACTCACATCAAGCAAACAAACAAACAGACTTCTAATTTTATATAATAAACACAATGTATTTTATTATCAATTTTAAGTAATTTCTAATGGTAAAAAGTAAATATTTGGTATAATGGTAAAAAGTATTTAACCATGTCAAAATACAGCTACTCCAGCTTATGTTGCTGTTAAACAAATGATTTAAAAGTACTAGAGTTATGATGAAACATGGTGGCCTAAACAATTGCATTTATCTTTACTTCCTCCTGAAACTCCATTAAAGTAAAATTAAGGGATGATGAGACTTAAATCCTTGAGGATAAAGATTGTAAAAGAGAAGATAATGCCAGATAGGGATGCTAACAAAAGTTGAAAGGAGTGATCACTGACTTAAAAGAGCAAAAAAGCTAAGTACCTGCTTTGGGATGATACATGATCAACGCGAACTACATTGAGGAAGAAACCCATTTGTTCATCAGAGCTCTGGAAGAGTTTAGAAATTGGAGTCACAGATGACTGTGAGAAGTTGGGCTCAGGGTAGGCCAGAGATTGGTTGAGAATGTTTCGAAGTTCCATTCCCAGTCCCTTCTTCACTGATCTCAGCCTTCAGTTGTACCCAAGAAGCTCTGAATTTGGAGAAACCAGGAGATATGAAGAGTGTCCTCATTCTAAAAGAGGTATCATTAACCTAAAAAAGGAAACTCTAAAGAGTTAAATGAAGTCTCCCTTGAGTTGAATTCCTAGGTTCCTTCCCTCTTAAATCCAGTAATTAGATATTTGGAGACTTAGTTTCTGAAGATACTGGCCCAAGAGGTGAGTCCTACAAAGACTGACGTTCTGGCATTCACTAGCAAAATGGCTAGGTCACCAACTGATCATCCTGTGGCAAAGCCTCCATATCAGAAGGGAAGTCCATGCACAAAGATCTCCTAATGAGCTCTTCAATGCCTTACTTTTAAATATGGTGATACAAAGATTACATGTATTGAGGACGGTTTTGAACATAATGAGAAAGTCCAAATGAAAAACTGGATAAAAAGAAGAAAAGGACAAAATCAAAAACAGAGACAGCACAGTGCAGGAAATAGGAAAAGTTTAGAAAACTTGGGGCACCTGGGTGGCTCAGCGGGTTAAGCCTCTGCTTTCAGCTCAGATCATGGTCTCATGGTCCTGGGATCGAGTCCCGCATGGGGCTCTCTGCTCAGCGGGAAGCCTGCTTCCCTCTCTGTCTCTGCCTGTCTCTCTGCCTACTTGTGATCTCTCTCTCTCTATCCAATAAATAAATAGAATCTTTAAAAAAAAAAAAAGAAGACTATAAAAAAAATCCTCCTTAGTTAAGAGATCTTTTATTTTTGAAATAAGATTAGAGTGCTCTATCTAATTCACAGAACATATAAAAATTGATAATGGAAATAAAAACATTAAGTAGAAGGGAGGGAAGATAAAGTTGGGAACACTTTCCTATGGAAAAAAAGGTAAAGGAATAGAAGACAAAGTCTTAGAAAATTAGAAAGTCAGTCTAGGAGATCCCAAATAAAATAAGATTACAAAAAAGAAAGAAAAGAAAATGGATGGGAAAAAAAGATGGGCATATGTATGTGTATGTATGATTTTTATTATCTATTTTTATATACCTTATGAATGCATATCCATGTATTCATATGAATGTTTATGTATATCTATGCATCAATTATATATACAATGCATAATTTCCTGTAAAGGACATGAAACCCAGATGGATAGGACTCTCTAAGTATGAAATACAAGAAAGAAAAACATTGGCAATAGGTTTTTAGAGAGAAGATATTATAGCTCTAGGCAGAGAAATAAAGGATACTACACTGGAATGAGAGTCAGAAGGCAATATACTTAAAAAAAATAATACTGGAAGTTAAGAACATAGGAGTTGCTTTCAACACTGAAAAATGCTAATTTCCAAACTAGATTATATATCCAAGTCAAACTATCAATCAAGCATGAGGTAAGGCAAGTAAATTCTCAGAAAATTGTTCTCCCATACATCTTTCTCAGGAAACCACTGGTAGGAATGCTCCAGCAAAATGAGGAAGCAAGTAATAAAAGGAATACATAGATTCGACAAAACAAAACAAAGACAAAGAATTGAAAATAGAAAACGTAAGGAAATTGCTGGATGTCAGGAGAGTGGCAGGCTGGCAATAAATCAGTCCAAGTAAGTGCAAGATGATGGAGGCGTCTGGATTGATGTCTCTACGGAAAAACAAAGCAGATAGATTGCTCAGTATACTGACCTAAGGGCTTGACCAAAAGGATTGACGGTTTCTTTCGAGAGCCTGGCAATGTATAACTTCAGGGAAATCAAAAGGTTGTAAAAGAAAGAAAATGTTATCACAGTATCCTACATGGCTTAGCTATGACTAATATTTACATTACTGTAAATTATGTCAACTCTGAAAATTGAATTACCTAAAATTTGTGACTGTCTATGCTGGAAAACTCGAAGGAGGGAAAAAAATGTACACGTATGTGTGTACTGGGGAAGGGGAAGTAACATGACAAAACTAAATACTTTTCATTGGAGAAATTCTATGGATATTATCTAGATTTTAAAAATATATCAGTTTTAGATTTGAAGTTAAAGTTAGATGTTAAATTTGAAGATACAGTTATGTAACAGAAGAGGATAAATATGATTGAACAAACATAATGGAGTGTAATATGATCGCATATGGCTGGCTCTGGGAATCAACTGGGAGTGGAAAAGGGTGTGGCATAATTTTTAAAAATAATGCTTTCTTTTGTCTTCTATGACTTGTAGTACGTATTGACTTTTAAATTAAGCCTCTATCTGAATTATTTAGGAACGTAAAATTTAATGAACAATAAAATACTTCATGCAGTTTTTATTTGGAAGTAAACATACTACATTTATATTACATAAAGTGCTATATTACCTCTCAAACTGATCTTGGACTCTTGCTTCTTATCTCTGTTTGTGCCTATTTTTATCCAGTCTAATATTGCTGAAAGTTCTATCTGTTTGCTTCTCGAATTCTCCAGTTTTGCATTCAATAAGGTTGAAACAGCACCAATTTGTCCTTCTGTGCCTCGGCTTGTATTGGAGGCGTCCTTTTGATCCTTCCCTGTGTAATGGCGGCCTCTGTCCTCCAGTCTTCTTTCCCAGACGTTCCTTCAGTCCAGAGAGTGCTCTTGACGGGAATGCAGTGATAGCTTCTGAAATGATTTCCTGACTCCTAGTCTCTTTGTGCATTGATTTGTTCTACCATGCTTCCAGGTTAAACTTCAGAAATTATAGCTGTGATGCAAGTTCTTCTTTCAGGGAACAAAAAAGAGTTAAGGGAAAGAGGAGGCCACGTCTTTCCAATGGAAAAGCAGTTGTCCTGAGGAAGCCATTATTATGTCTGTTTCCTGGTACCGGTGAGAAGGTGATTCACTCAACGTTGTTTACTGACCACGGATATATGTCAGTAGCTCTGTGAGCTACTAGGGTTCTAAATATTAGACAGGTCCTTCGCTTTTAAGTCACATTGGTCGCAATGCTGTCAGTATTAATGTTTTCACAGAGATGGCTAGAGTTTCAGAGCCAATAGCTGGCCAAGTATTTGCCAAGAGAGGGTCGGAATCAATGAATTCTATTTCAGCTATGATAGGTTAAATGGTGGCTCTTTCCCCTGTATGTCTTTACGCACTGGGGATAGTATTTATTATTTTTTTACAATGTTTACTACTTATTTTTAATCATGGCCCTTTCATTTGTTATACTTTAGCTTTAGAGATGAATTATGGAGATGGTTACATTCTTTGCTATGGTGAGCCCCTTTCCTCTCTGTCCGTTTCTCTAACTCTTGTTCCTTACTTTTTTATTCCGGGCCTCTGCTCTCCCCTATCTGCAAACGATTGCAACTTCAAGATGAATAATTCATATGGTTCATTGTATCCTGAATCGGCATATCTGAGAGCACATATAATACCTTGTGTTTGTGCAGGAAGCCTTTTGTTCTTTCACGAGAGAAGAAAAAAAATATGTGAAGTGTCAAAAGATGTTTGTGCTAAATTATGTATATGTTGGGCATTTGCTTCTTTCAGTCATGCTAGGGGGTATGTTTGAATGTGGGGATATAGAACTAGGTTTCATTGTATTTTTTTGCACTGGATACATTCAAGTATCATTTCATCTCAATTCATCATAAACAGATAGCATCATCTTCTTTCGGAGGGCCAAACAGGGAACTACTTCAGTTGCATCCCATCAAGATATACAACTGTGTGGAACTCAGTATTTGCACTATGTGGTCATGGTGCCTTTCTGATAGGTGGTGGCTGTTGCAGGCTTGGTACATGACTGTGATTTATTATTTAACTATGGGCTGTGTTCTTTTCAGCGGGGAGCTGCTCTCCCCGCAGCTCCTTTGAGATCAGTGACTGTCATCCTACTTTGCACAGTGGCGTGGACATCATTCTCCGTTGCAGATCCCTCTGAACTCCTCCGAAAGGATTCATTTTCATAACCTCAGTGGAACACACAGAGAATTAGTGCCTAAGCTCATTGACTCTCTGATATCCAGTGTGTTCAGAGAAGCATAAAACCATAGGCAGCTGTTCTTTTGGGTCCCAGTTGTCAGGTGGGAAATTACGAAGAGCTTCATGCTGCTCTAAATAATTAAAATTAATACCAGAAGAAAACCTGCTCAATTAGCATCAGATTCCTTACAGATATGGAATATTAAGCTGGTGTCTGTATGAGACAAGTGTGTGCTTGCGAGATACAAATATTTAAGTAGGAATAATTTTTAATCTGCCTAGACTACTTAACAAAATATATCAATTCAAAGACTCTTAATAAAGAAGCGAAGTATTCAGGGGTGTGTGTGTGTGTTTATTAGGTAGGGAATTCAAAGAAGCTTTTAATACGAGCTTCTCCCGTCTTCCGCCCAGGCTCCTTAACCCCAAAGCTGCCCTACCTCCTCTCAATTTCCTTTAAATCATTCATAGGATAACTTTTGGTGGACAAGGATGGGACCAAGGATGGGGCCAGGAAAAAAAATGGTGTGTATCTCTCTCTCTCTCTCTCTCTCTCTCTCCACACACACACACACACACACACACACACACACACACACACACATTTGTTTTAAATGAGTGAGAGAGCAAGTGGGGGGAGGGGCAGAAGGAAAGGGAGAGAGGATTTCAAGCAGACTTCATGCTGAGCACGGAGCTCAATGCAGGGCTTGTTCCCAGGACTCTGAGATCATGCCTGGAGCTGAAACCAAGAGTCCACACAACCACCCAGGTTGCCCCCAAAATAGCATTTTCATTAGAAATATTGAAAAACAAGACCAAGTTCTAAATTTGGAATGAAGGTCAAGAGGACAACCATGAGAATGTTTACTCTGTGGTGCTTGAAGACCTATATATAAAATTCTTGGGAAGACTGTACCTCAGGAACTGATGACATGTCACATAGCGTCACATAGCAGACAGACGGCATCAGCAAGTGCCCAGCATCCCCTGCTCTGCTCCACATCTGAGCTGAGAAAAGCATAACCGTGCGGGAGGCTGTAACCAAGGTAAAAGTAAGAATATAAACAAGTTCTATTCTTAGTCCTGGTGACTCTCAGAGCTTTATCCCTTTATATTTATGTCATTAGAAAGCCCACAGATTGTTTTCTCATTATTTTAATTGTCCACATCATTTTTAAAAAAAGCTTGTCAAAGATAGCTCGCCGGAATACATGACATTTGATTCATTAAGGAATCATATTATGATATCCCAGATCTGAAAGTAGAATGTGCATTTTAATGCCATCTTTTGAGAATTTGGGTCAGCCCTCCTGGGAGTTCTGCATTTGATATTCATTTCCTCTCTCAGCTGTATTTTTTTCACCGAAAAGACGGTGCAGTGAAGCATATAGGACAGATGTTGTGTATGAGAAAGAAAACGGAAAACAAACACAACCGTGCAGTGGGATTCGATTGGGAGGAGACGTAATAGATTTCAGTCTGGCTTTTTCTCTGGAACATCCCAACCAAGTATAGCATCCATTCCCAAGGCTGCTTTACTGCTAAACTCCTGCCTGAATATAATTTCAATTAGTAGGAAATATTTTTAAAAAATAAACAAGGGGTGGGGAGAGCCTGAGTGGCTCAATCAGTTAAGCATCTGACTCTTAATCTCAGCTAAGGTCTTGATCTCAGGGTCATGAGTTCAACTCCCGTGTTGGACTCCATGCTGGGCCAGAAGCCTATTTAAAAAAAAAAAAAAAAACCAACTAAACAGACATACAAAGGGGCTCCCCGAGGAAAGAGAGAAGGAAAATGCTAGGTTAGATTTCCCATGTGTTAATTGATCTTTATGTACCTAACTGGACAGTTGGTGTTGAAGTTTCTTTCTGGAAATCCTTGAAAAAGGAAAGAAAATACATTGGTGCTAATTGTCGCTGCCCTGGGCTGAAGGCATATGTTATTAAAAAAGAGTGTTCAAAGGACGATGATAATAAATTGTAAATGAACTGTAAATTAGATCATCTGATGATTAAAAATGAAATAACTCCTTTAATCTATATGTGGTTGTTAAATGATACAGAAGGCAGAGAGCACCTGCCTGTCTTTCCCATGACCTGGACCTGCTGTGCCTTTGAAACCTATAGATAAGTCAGATATGTTCCTAGCAGCCCATGGAGACCGTTTCATCTTTATAAATGGGGGAAAAAAGACAAGAAGGAGAGTGCAAACACACTTAAACAGTAATGAGGCAAAGTAACTTGGCTAAGGAAGTAAAAACCTATTGGGGGAAATTCTGTCTAATAAAAACATTTTTATTTTTGCTTCCTTCTTTCTATCTTATCAGAACAAACTAAAGCTTTTTAAGGCCAAAGGAGGTACTGAGACATGATCTAATCTGCCTTCCCCCGACCAGGTTGTGCTACATCAATAATCAGTGTCTGGGATTCAGAATATGAAAGTAAGGAAGCCAGGGGGAAGAGAGCAAAACTAGAAAATTAAAGATTTTTTTTTTTTTTAAGATTTTTTTTATCTGACAGAGAGAGAGATCACGAGTAGGCAGAGAGGCAGGCAGAGAGAGAGAGAGAGGGAAGCAGGCTCCCCGCTGAGCAGAGAGCCCGATGTGGGGCTCGATTCCAGGACCCTGGGATCATGACCTGAGCTGAAGGCAGAGGCCCAACCCCCTGAGCCACCCAGGCGCCCCGAAAATTAAAGATTTTAAAGAAGTCAATCTGTCGTGTTTTACTTTGCTATCTTAGTTTATAAAGAACTGTAGGATTACTTATCTCTCTCTCTCTTTTAAACTATATTGGAACTGGGGTCCATTTTAGTGAGGGGTTTTGTTTTGTTTTGCATAGACTGTGTGTGTGTGTGTGTGTGTGTGTGTGTGTGTGTGTGTGTGTGTATTCAAATACTTGGAGAATCAAAATTTCCTGTGAGTAGTTCTAAATCCATTTCTTCTTCAGAAGTATAAGAAGATGGGATGCTCGCCTGGCTCAGTTGGTAGAGCATGCGACTCTTAATCAGAGGGTCATGAGATCAAGCCCCACATTGGGTGTGGAGCCTACTAAAAAAAAAAAGAAGGAAGTGTAAGAAGAAAAGGAATTGGGCAAGGGGCAGAGTAAGGAAGCAGGACAATGGCACAGACAAGGGCCTAGAGGAAAGAAGAAGAGCAGAGAGATGCCATCCAATTTCCCCACAAAGAGGTGTTACCCAATCCCTGGGGTTCTTTCCTCCCAGCGAGCTTCACAGTGCTGTCTGGATGACAAATGGATGTCCATGGAAGCTCCTGACACAAAATTGCCATGTAGGTGAACGTGGGAGAGAGGGAGAAACCGAAAAAATTGAAAGCTATGGTATGATGTCAGGGGCCTGGAGGGCAGAGAGGTTAGGCGACATACAAGACAAGGGAGAGGGAGAAACACAGCTATTGGATAGCCTGCAAAACCACTCTCATCTTTTAAGGAGTAAGTGGCGGACTCTGTGCCTTTTTCATCTTTGATCTACAAATACCAGAACTGATTATTCATTCCGGTATATACTCCAAACGGTCTTAAATGACTGTGCCTATTTTACCTATTTAATGTAATTGGGAAAAGATAGTTCATAACCCACATTCTTCATAGACGGTCCTGTGGGCTCTAGACTCTTCATTGTGTTATAGCCAAAATAATTAGGGTACCGTTACGTTTCCTTTTGCCCAGAGCAGTCCTAATTTTGTCTGTTGCCCCATGCGTTTACATATTCAGCACTCACTTTTATACCAAATGGTTACATTTTGACAAAATTTTATGTGGTCCATTCATCACAGTGGATCCAGCCAATGTGTTCCAAGCCAAAGCTGTCGCCATGTGTCTGCAGGCCCGTCACTGAGACCTTCCTATCACTCCTACCCGGTAGCTGAGATTTCTTATAACCGTTATTTGGTTCATCGAAGAACTGGGGTTAACAAACCTTCAAGCCCCTTATATGTTAAAAGTAAACAGGAAATAATTATTTCAAGAGGATCTACTGTATACCGGCATCCTTTGTCGTTCTGAAAGATAAAGGGGCTGGGACTCCAAGATTACCCAGAGCTGGGCCATGTAGGGATTTGGGGCCTGATTCAAGGAACATGTAAGCTGAACTGGGCAGCACTTGGACATGAGAGGGCGGGTCCTTCAAAGCATGTGACTCTCCAGAAGCTGATGGCACAGGGGCCACCATCCGGAAAAGGGGGAAGGCATGAAGACTCCTGGAGGAGGGGGCTGGCAGGTAGGGGCTTCCATGTCTAGGTGACGTCACCTCGCATTGCTGGGAATCCTAGCTGGAATGCTCTGATGGCAGCAGGGTCCACGGGTCTCCCTGGCCCAGGGCTTCTCTGTTGCTCACACACATGGGGTGGGGTGTTGAGGGGTACGAAAGGAGGCAGCTGCCAAATGGTTCCACATCTCTTGGGGCTATTTTAAGAACAACTAGTTGTCAAATTTGAGATTGGTGCCGGAGGGCTTTTGAGCTAATAGGGCTTGGTCTGCTGAGAAGAAATAACCATATACACTTGTACACAGGGCATCCCTGGCTCATTTCTCTAACAGGCTGCTCCGTGCATCTTCTTAGCGTTAACTGAATGAAGGGCTGGACCACTGTGGGTCTGACGCAGGTTACAAGGACAATCCAAACAGCTTGTGTGTTCTCTTAGCCTTTACTGTAAGAGGGAAGATGGCAAATACTTAGACACACTCTAGTCGCTTTTTTTGGTCAGTTGAGGTCCTAAAACATTTTCTCCAAATATATAACAAAGGCGCTACCCCTGTGCCCTCTTAGACTCCTTGCTGTTGTGTGATCATAGCCTTGTCCCTTTTCCTGGTCCAGCTCTGAACTGTGTCCAGCAGACGGACCACCGCACCAGCATGGCAGGCAATGGTATTACGTTGATCTGTCGTCATTTGTGATGCTGATTTAGTGACTATTATACTTACTCTCTACTCAGACTCAAACGAAGCTTGGTAAGTTCATGACATCCTAGGACTCTCTCAAAGGTCTCTTGCCAAGGTGAATTTGTGATATAAGTAATGTGGCAAATATTAACTCTTCTCCATTCTTAATAGGGGATGCTGTCCTTTACCGTTTCCAAGGACACGGAGACTAGAAATAGAATCTAAAATTATAAACTCTGTATCAACATTTGAGAGGCTGAGCCCCTAAGACCAGTAAAATGTTGGCTCTATTTTATAAATTGTATAAAGGGTTTGTGCAAGGGTCCACGTTAGTTAAATACCTGGGGTCTTTTCTATAACAGAGCCCTGGAGACCCTTAAGTCTTCAGGCATTTAGAGCTGGCGGAGACTAGTAGCCTGCTGGGCTAATGGTAGTGATAGTCCTTTGTACGCGTTCAGTCTTCCACACGTGCAACAGAACCCACCGTGATTGCCATCGCTCCCCCTGCAAACTTCCTTACATGTGCCTCTTTGCCTTCTTGTGCTCACCCCTACCTGTAATCTGACAATATGCTCAAATCCAAGCACTTTCTCTTAACTCTCCAGTAATGGGAGCTACTGTTGCACCTTCCTTTTCTCTCCGGCTTCCAAGCATCATCATCATCTTTACTTAACTCACTTAAAAATTTTTTTCTTTACTTTTCATTCTTTTTTTTTTTTTCTATTAAAATTTTGGGTAATTCCAGTATAAAGAAAAGAATAAAAATAATTTCTAATTTCTCACTTGAAGATTACCACTGTTAATGTTTTGGTATATTCCTTCTAGTCCCCAGGCATATGTCTCTAGGAGTGGGGAGAGGGGAGAGAAAGAATATATTTGCAGGAGAGCTGAAGATGAGAGAGAGAAAGACAAGGATAGAGTTCGAGTAAGAGCTGTAGCTGAATGTAAGGTCAGAGAGACAAAGAGAATACACATGCCCGTGGGCTTGGATTTTGTAGTTACTATTTTGCAGGTTTCTTTTTTCCCTTATAACTATATTGTGAGGATTTAAGGTTTTCCTGGAATATTTAAGATCACTCTCATGCCAAATTGATGTAATAGGATGTATTTATTACGTTTTGATGTTGTTATTATATTTTATTATTAAAAAAACACTGTAGTAAATATGCTTGAAGATAAAGGTTTATCTTTTTCTAGAATTATAATAATTATGTTATGAAAGCTTGGTATTCTTCTAGAATATTTTGAATGCCTACATCGTGTATGAAATCAAGGCTTCGATGCGTGTTGCTAAACTGGGCTCCGGCATACTTGCTTAGACGCACTACCAAGTTTCTACTTTCCTAAACCTTAACTCATATTATCTACATTTCTTTTTAAATTTTTTTTTCTAATTTTCAGTTAAAAAAAAAAAAGACACTTTACTATTCATTTTCTTAGTAACTGGTGTGATTGAATCATTCACTGTTTTTATTTTTTTGTTACGTGGCTTTTCATCTTCTCAGTAAATTTCCTATTTCTGTCTTTTGCCAAATTTTATTTCATGGGTTTATTTTTTTGTAATTTTTTGTGTGAGCCTTTATATATTGTGATTTCACGCTGCTTTATCATTCCTTTAAAATTCGTTACCTGAGTGTCGGTTTTGATGAACATGGAGGACGCAGGGTCTGCATTGGCCTGAATGGGCCGCCTGCTTGGACAGCTATGGACACCCAGTCGTGATATTAACATTTATTCCAATTTGCCTCTCCCTTTCAGTTTTTACTTGGCGTATTATCAGTCTTTTTCTTTATAATTTTTGTCTTAGCCATTTTGTTTAGAAAAAAACTCCAATTTGGCGCTATTCCTTTTCTTTTAGCTAATTTTCTTCATTGTTTTTGTAACCCCCCCCCCCGCCTTTTTTTCTTTCTGCACATTTAACCTTAATCCATTTGGATGGATTTTGGCATATGCAGTGAAGTGGGCACCTTCCTTTCCTTTCCTTATCCAGATAGTTAACTAATGGTTCCAGGATCATATCTCCATTTATTAAAGAATTTATCATAAACCTGTAATTGAAATGACACCTTTGTTTCTAGACTTATAGCTCTATTCCATTAATCTGTTTTATATTATTTTATTAGTAACATGCATCAATGTTATTTTTTTCCTTTACTGTGCAATTTAATATCTCAAAGTCCACGTATAACCTTGCTTATTTAAGAAATGGATATTCTTCATGGTGCGTGTGAGTATAGCTTTACCAGAATCTTTCCATAACCTTATCCCCCAATACATAATTTTAATTCCTAATTGTATATAATCTTGCTTTCCATATTTATAGATACTGTTCTTTAAAGTCTCTAATGTCTTAATCCCCAAATCCAATTGCTTGTTAGCAAGTCTACCGGCACCTATGACATTTTATTGTGTATTATGATACACGAATAAATATCTATTCTCTGTTTGTAAATTTTAACCTTTTACAAAACCAAAGGCTCTTCATATGCTGCTCCTTCCTGGCTTATCTTTTTTATTCACCTTGCCCTCACCTTGTATATAATAACCCTTACATGTTCCTCTCCTACCATTAGAAGGGACCTTTGGGGCAGGGAGCTTTGAAAATGTATCCTAAGCCATCAAACAATTTGAGGGAGGTCAGGCTGAATTCTGGAGTATAGACTGGAAAAGATTGATGCACTATTTTCTGAAATGATACTTTTTTAACTTCAATTCTTCTCTAGCAGCAGGTAGATCGGTACTCTTCAGGGAAGGTCTGATATGGTCAAAACACAATTGTAGGTGTGAGTTTCCTGTAGCAATCTGTAAGAAGTATGGGAGACAGAAATCCATGTCTTGTTTCAGATGTTTAAGGTTCTTTTGTAAAGTTAAAGTTTTTTGAAAAATTCTGGAAGTATAGTCACCATTGCCATGGCACTGAGAATTTTACTCAGTTTGATTCTTACATTGGGGGGAATTGCAATGTTTAAATTTATAATATATTGCAGAAACTACATGATATACTTGAGTTGTCCCTGCGGCCCCACTGTACACCCAGGTAATAGATTTGAACAAAAGGGAGCTTATCAGAAATAATCTAAGAAATGTGTTTTCACTTTGCAATCCATTTTATTGACTTGGATATCCTTACAGAATACCTTCTATGAGTTTTCTCCCATTTTTCAATTTTATTTCTGCTGCACTTTCTTTAATAAAATGGAATTATGATTTTATTTGTTGGCAGTATGGGAATTAGTTGTAGGTGTAAGAAAATGGGATAATCACTTGAGCCAGCTCTACTGAGAGAATCAGGTATGCCCTCCTCCTGCTAAGAGTTTTTCTCCATAGGTCCCACTCACCTCTCTGCCTTCAGCTCTCCCCTGACTCACGGGGGTTACCCAGGGTGCATCGGTTTCAACTGTTACACAGATTTTCTGTCTGGATCTTGCTGTTCTTTTTTGGTTTAGATATTCTCCACCTTCCCTAGATCAGTCAGCGGATCTAAACATGACCGTGACAACAGATTAGATTTTGCTTTGGTATATGGAGTTTACTTGCTTGGTTTTCTTGATAATTATGATATAATGAAAGATTTTCTAGATTGCTGTCATAAAAAGAAAATCACCATAAATCATTTCAGTAGGGAGGACTTTACATTCATAGGACGTAATGACATTTTAAGATGGAATTAAGGAGTTTTGAATAAACATTTTGAATTTATAAATTTTTTGGCCATTCAATTAAAGTTCATAATGACATATATGTGCATTCAATGTTTCTGTTTGTATTGTAGTTGTCGTATTGATGTAAAATCTGTATAAAAATAGCATATCTTTTTATAAAATACCCACGGTATACTTACAGTCTTTCAATGATCCCTCCTTTCTTTGTGAGAATATGTAAGCAAAACAAAAGGCAGATCACAACTTTTTAAAGCTTTTGGGGGTAACATTGCTTAGTAATCTATGTGAAACCTCACCCAATATAACTGAGAATGTTCACTCTCTAAGGGATGGCAATTAGTAGATAATTGTTTACATGAAGAAGTTGTCTCTACATTCTCTTGTTGCGATAGATAACGTGACCTTCTCTTCAACATCCAGTCTACCCTCTCTTCGGTGTAGCATGTTTTGTTTGGATGACACTTACCCGTTTCTCACATGTACTGTCTCTTGAAACAGTTGATTCTTATAATACCCAGGCCTCAGTTAATTAACACATGACCTTACACTGTCTAGAAGGACCGATTTAGGTTATCTCTTCATCAGTAACTGTGTGAGGAAGAGAAACCTCTTTCTTCCCCACTGATCTGGAGCCTGGCTCTCCTAAGAACAAGACAGGAGCCTTTGGATCATAGGACACTTGATGCTTGTTCATTCTGCTGAGGTGCTCAGTCAAGGAACACCGAATGACATCTTACCTCGGGACTTACCATTTCCACCGTCAAATAAATCCTTTGCTGGTCTTGTCAGTTTGAGTTCAGTTTTCATTTATTTGCAGATGAAAGAAACCTGGCTTATATGCTTGGTGCCATGGAAATAGTTCTGACCTGGATTCCAAATTAGGAACCTAAATGCTTGTCTTAGCTTTTCCATTTGCTTGCAGTTTGACCTGAGGCAAACAAGTTATTTCTATATAGGAGTAGAACAAGATGACATAAAAGGCTCCTTGTAGCTCTAAAATTCTAGAATCTTGAGATCCTAAATTGGTTTCCAGATTAAAAGTAGGGGGAAGAAAAGCAATATGTGAATTTTGGTCAATGATGAAGATGATTAACTTCTTCCAGAGCTAGACTAGTCCTCTAGGCACTTAACAACAAATTATAGACCTTGAGAGTGGGATGACAGATCTGTGCACTCTCTGGGATATATTAAGATGACACACATCAGAGATTCATCAGGGTAGACTGTACCATGAGTAGAAAAATGACACAGAATTTCCTTATTAATTATGTGAGCCTTGAGTTTTGTTTCTCTGAGATCTTTTGTTTCTGGGATTCTGAAAATTAAGAGTTCTGAGTTCTTTTGTCACTCAAATGTTTCTTGACCATATATATGCTGTATGTGCACATGTATGTGAGCATTTGCAGACACACATATGACCCACGATTTTTACATATTCACTAATGCCTTAATATAGATAGTAGCCAAAACCTAACATTAAAAATATTATTACAAGTAGTATTTGTTTTCACTTATGGTTTACAATAAATTTTATTATTTACATTTGACACCTGTATATGTGTGTATATATATATTTAAAGATTTTATTTATATATTTGACAGAGAGAGAGATCGCAAGTAGGCGGAGAGGCAGGCAGAGAGAGAGAGGAGGAAGCAGGCTCCCCGCCAAGCAGAGAGCCCGATGCGGGGCTTGATCCCAGGACCCTGGGATCACGACCTGAGCCGAAGGCAGAGGCTTTAACCCACTGAGCCACCCAGGTGCCCCAACACCAATATATTTTTAATTGCTACCTTTTTGGATTCACAGATTTACTTTAATAAATGAATGCCAGATTTTATGTTTTCTAAATCACTATGACTTTTCTTCATATTGCTTAAAAGTGAAGACATGAAAAATGTCATGGCTATTATAATTTTTTGTTTGCTTATTTCTTTTAATGGGTATCCAAGTATAATTTACCTTTGATCATTGAAGCTGTGAGGAGAGACCAGATTGCATGAAAATTACCTGAAGTAAATTTAGTCTTGTCATAAGATACAACCTCATAACATTTTAGTTTTTTTTATAACTATAAAATTATAAGTTACCAGTAATAAGCATTTCATATAGTACTTCTTTTTTAGGTTAACTTAATTTATTCGCAGGTCCTAACAACAGATCAGTGTTTCAGAGGCAACTTGGTTATGAACAGTGTCCACAGCCCAAGGAAATTGCAAGTGTGTCAAGTTGGGCAAGAAGAGGAGATTGGATATTATTTAAGGAATTAGTTCAGGTTCAATCTCATGCACATTTATCTGCATTCAGATAAGAATAAACCTGGAGAAGAGGTCTTCATCTCTCTGTGGTTTCTGAGATTTAGAAACATTGATATCCGATAATGAGGAAATATCTTCGAGGGACCATTATTGGCCAGTTATTGTGGTTTCTAGGAAATACAGACTCTTTGGTTGATAATCAAATTCTGTATATGGTCTGTTAATCTACAAAATAAGCATTTTCTCAAAGTTTGGATTGGCACCTTTTTGGAAGTGGCTGCTTCTTTGGCAACCTACTGCTGGAAATGGGCAAATTGCATCCTGGAATGGAAGAGGAGCAGAAAGGATCCTGTCCTCACATATTTCTCCAGAACATACTCAGTTCAGTTTATTGCTCCTCTTTGAAAATGCAGATAAATCTATCTGTCACCTCAATAAGCAGATAGTATTTTTTTCTTTAAATACCAGGACCACGTAACTGGTTGACAAGATGGAATAAAATTTTCATGAAAACAGAGGAAAATTTTAGAACTGATTTTTCTGCAGAGCTTTTCTGGCTAGAAATCTTGGGATAGGTGGCTAAGGGTAAGAGTGCCAAGAGCTAGAAAGGAAGTCAGATCATTTTGCTTAAATTCCCAGAAACCTTTGAATCCATGAAGAACTAATGCATATGTTCTGTTGATACTTATACAGGATTATCTCTGATAATCAGGTAGAGCCTTACACATGGTTGCCTTTTAAGTCTTAATGCCCTATATGCCCTCCAATGCCATGAAAATAATAAAATTTTAATTTGTGGATTAAATGGCAATCTTGTGGGGTTTATCATTAGTTTTTTTTCAATTGCTTATATCAAAGAAATAAGAGGTTTCATGAAATGTTATGATAAGTTTTTTTTTTTAAGATTTTATTTATTTATTTGACACAGAGAGAGAGATCACAAGCAGGCAGAGAGGCAGGCAGAGGGAGAGGGGAAAGTAGGCTCCCCACTGAGCAGAGAGCCCGATGTGGGGCTCGATCCCAGGACCCAGAGATCATGACCTGAGCCGAAGGCAGAGGCTTTAATTCACTGAGCCACCTGGGCGCCCCTATTATGATAAGTTTTATCAGATTTCCATTTTTGGAACTTGTTTGGTCTCCTCCAAAGATGGGAATTTTCTTTTGTCGGGAAGATGTAAAATTTTGTTTGTTGATATCACTATATTAGGTTTATCAGTGTGTTTAAAAAATTAAATTTCATTCTATCTGTTGTATAAATCATATTAACATAATAATAGGTTGACATGCAAGCAATTTGTTTTTGTATGTGATACATTAATAAAATTGCATGTAGGAAAGAATGTACAAATTAAGGGAGAGAGGAACTGTCTTTCAGAGGGCTAAAAGTTATCAATATTTTGTTATTCCTTTTTTATGATACAATCTTAATTATATATTTTCAACATATTTGTGTGTGTATGTTTCTATATATGCATTTTCACACATAAGCAGATTCATAGAGATATATGTATACCTCCAACTGAAGTTAGAGATTGGCTATTTTTGTTGGATCAAGTTTCTGTCATTGTCCCAACACACGATGTAACCATACTTATGTTTATGTCCCCAGGATCAGTAATTTTATTTTTCTAATCTACAGTGATTATATAAGATTGAAAAGGACAGGGCAGCCTGGGTGGCTCAGTGAATTTGGTGTCCAACTCTTGATTTCAGCCCAGGTCATGGTTTCAGGGCCGTGAGATTGAGCCCCGCATTGGGCTCCACTCAGCTCAAAGTCTGCTTGACATTCTTTCTCTCCTCCTGTCCTCGCCCGACTTGTGCTCTCTTTCGCTAAATAAATAAATACATACAATCTTAAGAAAAAAAAAGAAAGATTTAAAAGAACAAAATACAATTAATTTTCCGATACAGAATTACACTGATGCCATTGCTGCTGTAGAGTTAAAGGTAAAAACTCTGTCCAATAAAAACCATTGGCTCTTCAGTAGTACTGAGTTGAATCAGTTCTAAATGGTCAAATACTACTTGATGTTAAAAAAAAGATGGGGGGAGTGCGACTGGTTGTCACAGGTAGCAGAGCATGTGACTCTTCATCTCAGGGTTGTGAATTCCAGCCCCATGTTGGGTGCGGAGCTTAATTAATTTTTTTTTTTTTAAAGAATGTCAATGTGTAACCTTTCAAAGTATCCATTACTCAGAAGTGGTCTTTGTTAAGATTTTTTTTTGCAGTTCCAAATATCTAGACAAGCTGATTTAAATAGCAGACATATTTATTGAAAGCATGTGTTGTGTAATTCACAGAATTGAAGAAGTTGCCTACAGAGCCAGGTTAGGGTTGACCTACTTGCCACAAGCCCTGTATGTAGGCATCATCCTTACAATGCTCCCGTCAGTACTGGTCACTTGGAGCTGCTGTTGCTTCTTCTAAATCTGGATGTTTCTGCCACAGCCAGGATGAGTCTGTCACTGTCCCTCCTTCCCTGAGTCACTAATTTTTCATTCAAAGTCCAGGACAAGTCCGTCTAACTGGCCAAGTCAAAGTGGTGGGCCAAGTCCCAGAGGCCAACAAGACAAGCATCAGCAGTTTTGATTTCTAAACTTGGATGTGGCCACTGCTTCCTGACACAGTTTACATCTTGGGAAATTCACCAAAGAAATGTCTCAAGGACCAAAAACAGATAAGTAAAAAACTGAGACAAATGTCCACTATAAAGTGGAGCTAATTGCCCTGTAAGTACTTCTTGAGGGTGCTATCTGTGAACTCTTCTCTCTGAAAATGATTTGACACCTCAAGAATACCTGATGACTTGAATCAGCCAACTCAACTCAGGTTGAGAATATGATAAAGCAGAACTCCTTGTTTGATGGTTTGTCTGTGAAGAAATGGCAACAGTTAAACAGTTATTTGATGTGGATGTAAATGAGGTGATGTGAGTGGAGACCTTGGAATGGCCTATCTTTTATGGTGGAATATTTTTATTAAGTGACAGTTCAAAGCCTGTTATGGTCTGCTTCATTAACTCTTTAAAAATATATCCTGTTTCCATAAAAAAAAAATTTAATTATACCGTCTGTCAAAGGGGATATATATCGTCTATAAACAATTATTTAGTGCTTACTGTGTGCATGCTCCTGCTCTGTTGCTTACAAGATACACACTTGGATGTGTGAGGACTGCTGCTTTTCGGCTTCCGGGGCATATCGTCTTTAGTCAGCTTGGCAGGATGGAGTGTTGCTTGTGGGAAGTAATTACAGGTTTTCAATGGAAATGACAGTGTAAAGCCAGCTCGATGGTGCTTGTCATGCTGAAGAGTGTATGAAACACATACACAAAGTATGGGCTCTCTGTAGAAAGACCCCTTTCAGAGATAATGACAGAGCTGCTTTCTGTACTCATGGAATCCAGAACAACCTGATAGGGAATGCAGCCTTCACCTTGGGGGAACAGCTGCGCTATCCATTAAAGAAGATCAGAGAAGTTAAAAAGAAAATATTAAATAATGGGCAAACACTGCTGGGTACGTGTTCTAAGATGCATTTATATCGAAAGAAGTGTTAAAAAGGTGGGAGTGGTGTTGACATTTTGGTTACTTGGGAAAACAGGTCAAACGTGGTCTTGATTCTCTTTCTTTTCAGGGAACTACACACGACAGAGCCAAGGATCTTGCCGTATGTCCTAAGTAAATTCTGATGTTTAACTGAAGTAATACATTTACACTGTGATTTAATTGGCGGTATCAGCGACCTAGTGCTTGGTGGAAAAAGCTCTGTGTTGTGCAACAGTGTATATATTTCATACCACATTTGATGCTTTCATCTGAGACCCATTCATGAGCAAGGGTTTTCCTTCAGTATACTTTTGCTGCCACATGCTAGATCGCAGTGTGTGTGTGTCCTTGCCTAGAATTTTCTTTGGCTTATTTTTCCTGTTCCCATACATTATGTCATCTGTATGGATGTGTGGAGCAGAATATATTGGTTCTTCCTCATTCAGTCATTCAGAAATACAGCACCTGACAGATTTTTATTGAGTGCCTAATATTTATCAGCCACTGATGTAGGGGCTAGACCCAACAAACAGGAATGAGTCACCTCCCTCATGGAGCTTGTATTCTCGTACTCTGAGTGTGGAAGTGCATTGCATTACCATGAGCCCCTGCACGTTGTTGAGGATGTTGGGATGGGGTTCTCCATTTTTCTTGACCCCTTGTCATGTGTCAGTAAGGATAACCTAGCAGTGATGGATCAGAGTCTGATGAAGCAGTACGTGCTAGAAATGAAGAAGAAAAACCAGGTGCAGGGCCTTTAAACCAAGAAGTCTTCCTAGTAAGAAGAATAGGTGATGGTCCAATTTTCCTAACATTCATTTAGAAGACATTTCTTGAGTTCCTGCTATCGGATGGGCATTTTTCTAGGGACTAGAGGTACAGCAGTTATCCAGACAGATGAGTTTTCTGCTGTAATTTTATATTTTATAAATTAAGGGAGATAACCAATAAGTCAAAAGAAAATTAAAGAGAGATTTTTGTATAATGAAACATGCTCTGAAGATTGGTGACCAGAGGAACATAATTCTTGATCTGTTGCCTGGGTGGGCTGCTCTGAATATGGTGGTTAATAAAGGTCGTCTAAAAAAATAAATAAGATAAATAAAAAAATAAAGGTCCTCTAACCTGATGCAAGAGGAAAATGTAGTGGAGGAAGCAGCTACGTATAGCTGTGCAGGTGCCACTCTGGGGGGGGAGGGTGGTCAGTGCAAAGGCCCTGAGGCCCTGGGAGCTCTTTGTGTTCCAGAATCAGAAGGGCCAGTGTGACTGGAGCTGTGAGAGTGTCTAAGAAGAGTTCAGAGAGGTAGCCAGGTTCAGATGATGTATAGTCTTCTAGAAGAGCATCTGCAGGGTATGTGACAAAGACTATTTACTTATTTTCTTCACTGGATCTATTGTTATCTCAGTATTAAGAAATTGATGAGTAGAAGAAGTAAAGAAAAGACAGTTGACCTTGACCAACACAGGTCTCCCACACACACAGTTGAAACTCTGCATCTAGCTTTTGACTCCCTAAAACCTTAAGTACTAACAGCCTGCTATTAACTGGATGGAAGCCTTACTGATAACATAAACAGTCGATTAACACATATTTTGTAAATTTTATGTTTTACATGTATTAGGTATTATATGTATTTGGTGTGTCATCTTGTGCTAAAGTAAACTGTAGAAAAGAAAATGTTATTAAGACAATTGTAAGGAAGAGAAAATACAATCACAGTACTATACTGTAAAAAAAAATCCACATATGGGGCACCTGGGCAGCTCATTCGTTAAGCGTCTGCCTTCAGCTCAGGTCATGATACCAGGGTCCTAGGATTGAGCCCCACATTGGGCTCCCTGCTCTGTAGGAAACCTGCTTCTCCCTTTCCCACTCCCACTCCCCCTGATTGTGTTCCCTATCTCGCTGTTTCTCTCTCTCTGTCAAATAAATAAATAAAATCTTTAAAAAAAGAAAAAAATCTATGTATAAATGGACCCACGTCGTTCAAACCCCGTTGATCAAGGGTCAGCTGTATACTCATAATTCTGCACTTGGGTATAAATAACGTTTGGCGCTTTTATTTCTCTTCCTCTTTCTGTCCTCATCTACTCACATGCATGTGCATGCAGGCACAGACACATGTGCACACATGTGCGACTTTTTATTCAATTGAAGTTTATTTTTTTTTTTAAAGATTTTTATTTATTTATTTGACAGAGAGAGATCACAAGTCGACGGAGAGGCAGGCAGAGAGAGAGAGAGGGAAGCAGGCTCCCCGCTGAACAGAGAGCCCGATGCGGGACTCGATCCCAGGACCCTGAGATCATGACCTGAGCCGAAGGCAGTGGCTTAACCCACTGAGCCACCCAGGCGCCCCCAATTGAAGTTTATTTTTAAAGATTTTATTTACTTATTTGAGAGAGAGAGAGAGCGCACAAGTTAGGGGAGGGGTAGAGAAGCAAAACTCACAGTGAGCAGCAAGCACAATGTGGGATTTGATTCCAGGACCCTGGGATCATGACCTGAGCTGAAGGCAGATGCTTAATGGACTGAGCCACCCAGGGGCCCTATTAAATTGAAGTTACACTCCTTACATATTTAAAATAAGCTGTTGGCACTTGCTCTGTTAAGAATGTTTGTCTAGGTCATCAAATGTAATGATGAAAGAATGGTATTACATAATATATGAAATATACAATAATATGTAACAATAAACATATGAAATATAATGTATTGGTAACATCATATGCATATACTGAGATCTGTAGCTCATTTCTAAAAGCTTCAATTTCTTAGCATCACAAATATGAATGCCATAAACATTTGTATATGAAGGTATGTATCTAAAACTCCAATTTCCTTAGCAGAATTTTCCAAGGTGGAGACATATCAGAAGTCATTATTATTATACAGATACAGCTTGCCAAAATTTCCATCTGAAATTGTAAGCAGTATATGAGAGTGTCTTCATCGTTACTTCCTTTGAAACACTGGTTATTATTTCTTAAACATCTGAGTTGACAGATCACAAATGGTATCTTACTTTTATCTATTTCTTTTGTGGTTTTATTTAGGACATGAAGTTAAGTTTGTTTATTATTTTGCTGTTTTAGTTATCGATGTCTGCATAGTGCATTATCCCAAAACACAGTGTCTTAAAACTACAAACATTTATTATCTCATGGTTTCCATGGGTCAGGAATTCGGGCGTTGCTTTGGTGGGTGATTCTCGGTCTCTTATGTGATCAGGGTAATCTGAAGGCTTGACTGGCACTAGAGGATCTGCTTTCGAGGTGTCTTGATCTCATGACTATTGGCAGGAGATCTCAGTGCCTTTCCACGTGGCCCTCTGTGCACCCTGCTTGACTCTGGTGGCTGTTGTGCCCCACTGTGAACGATGCAAGAGACCACGAGGACCAATTCATAGTATCTCTTATGACCTTGTCTCTTAGATTACACACCGTAACTTCTACTCTGTGCAGTTTGTTGGAAATGAATCACTAGGGCACCCGGGTGGCTCAGTCGGTTAAGTGTCAGACTCTTGATTTCAGCTCAGGTCATGATCCTCAGGGTCGTGGAATCGAGCCCCATGTTGGGCTCTGTATTCAGCACGGAGTCTGCTTCTCCCTTTCCTTCTACTCCTCCCACCACTCTCTCTCTGTCTTTCATATAAATAATTAAAATTTTAAAAAAGAATAAGTCAGGCCTACCACTTGAAGAAAGGAATGTGAGAGAATTTGTAAACATATTTTAAAGCCACACAATAGTTCTTACCAATTTCTCCCTGGCATTTAATAGGCATGGGCCGTCTTGCTACAACTCTTACTGCTATTGGACAACTAATGTACCACCTCACTATCAATAAAGGCCTTTTTATGAGTGTTTCATCGATTCCAGTGACCTTGCTGCCAAAATTTTTTTAAAAAATTTGGAATCCTACAAGTTAGCTTATAATCATTTTTTATAGGATAACCTATCTTTTTTTTTTTTTTTAAAGATTTTATTTATTTATTTGTCAGAGAGAGAGAGAGAGAGAGAGAGTGAGCACAGGCAGACAGAGTGGCAGAGGGAGAGGCAGGCTTGCTGCGGAGCAAGGAGCCCGATGCGGGACTCGATCCCAGGATGCTGGGATCATGACCTGAGCCGAAGCCAGCCGCTTAACCAACTGAGCCACCCAGGTATCCCTAGGATAACCTATCTTATAGAGATTATATTGAGGGAAAAATTTTGTCATAGGTTCTGTGTCATAAATTGATCTTTTGGATTTCTGTTTAAATGCGTTTTGACTTACATAAATCTACAGTTTTTTCATGTGTACTGTTTGTATTGTTGGCTTATCATTTACTGTCTAGGACTGGAAATATTATTTATTTCAAATCAGATAGATTCAGGATAGAAGAAAATGTTAAATAGGGTTTTACATTGTAATTAGTTTCTTTCCCGGTTCCAGCCATTTACCTCACTCTTGAAGCCTTTTTATGTCTTTGGCTCTCATTAACAACTGTCTGTCTAAAGCTCAATTTCTCTCAGCTTCCAAACAGGGATAATAAAAGAAATTTATCCACAGGTGATTGTGGTTGTGGTGCTTCAGGGAAAGAAACTATGATATGTTAGTTATTGCTTTGTTCTTGGTGGTGGTAACGGTGATAATCTGAGGACCAAAATCAGCAAATTGAAAACTAGCAAGCTTCTGTGAAATTTGGCCATTTGGAACAGGCTCACTTAAGATGGTGAAAGATACTTACAATTATAATGACTAATTTCCATTTTGATGGAATAAGTATATTTTATGGAATAAAGGATGGATATAAAGTCTGAGAATCAAGATCATTCATTCAGTTATTGCATATAGGGAAGAAATAAGAGTAAAAATAAATGACTCAAGCTTTTGAGGTTGAATGGCTGTCTGAATAGTGGTAATTTGAGTAGTAAGGGGAAACCCTAGAGGAGAGCTAGGTTCAAGAGAAAGCAGTAGCTTTGCTTCCTTACATGATGAATTTGAGATGATGGTAGGCTTTCTTGGTGGCTGCCTACCAGCAAGTGAAGTTAGAGGATTGACACTCCTGAGAGAAAGGATGGTAGTAGATACGTAGTTTTACTGAGGCGGCACTTGACATGAAAAAGCAAGAGCAGAGGGCTGAATCTATCGTTAAGGCATTATATTTATAGGATGGAAGTGGGGAAGAGAGCCAGAGTCTCAAGGGAATGATGACATTGACATGGAGAGAAGAAATATGTGCAGAGGAGGAGTTTGTAGTTAGTTACCGGGGAATACAGTTAAAGAAAGATGATTATGGAGAAAATGAGATGAATTTGACGTCATGGGTATTAGCATAGTTAGGCAGAGGCCATAATGAAATAAGTTAAGTAATGGGTGCGTCCTAAGGAAGTAGTTAAAGGGAGTTTAGTGATGAAGGCATTAAGAAGGTCAGTGTTCAAATTCACTAGAGTGGCCAAATTTTTAAGAAAGACCCACAGTGCTAATTTTCGCCAATATCCAGAACAACTGGAATTTAAATTCACTAGACATGGGGATGCCCATATTTACAGCAACCACCAGTATCTAACCCTCTGACCCAGCAGTTCTTGGAATATACCTAAGAGAAATGAGTGCAAGTATCTACTAAAAATGATGTAGAATCATTCGCAATGGCTCTTAACTATAAACAACTCAAATGTTCTTCAACAAAAGATTGGGTAAATAATCTGTGCTACATTTGTATACTGGAATATTGCACAGCAAAACAAAAAAAAAAAAAGAAAAGAAAAAGAAAAAAGAAAACCAACAACAAAAAAACAAAACAAAAAACCAAAACACTGCTACGTGCAACAATAGTTCTAAATCTCACAGAGAGAGTGAAGAGCCAAAGAAGCCAGATAGAAAAGAGTATATACTGTATGACTTGATATACGTGAAGTTCAAGAACAGGCAAAAACTAATGCGTGCTCCCGGAAGTCAGAATAGCAGTTCTGTCAGGCATGGGTAGCTGAGGAGGGAGGCCAGCTGTTGACTTCACTAACCATGAAGACACATGAATCAAGTCCAAAAAAGTCAAACAAACAAATAAATAACAGGAAAAGTCAGAAAGAGCTGAGGAAAGAATAAGAACTTAGTTACCTGAAGCCAATGATGGCTCTGTAATTCACAGTCAGGGAACCGACGAGGAAGAAGGACAGTGTAGAGCTATAGAACAACGTACGAGTCTCTCCCATGTGCATTTTTTTTTTCTCCGAAGTCACAGTTTCATACTTTGACTTGGGAGGAGGGGAACATATGCAGGAAGAGCTTTATTCTTTCGCGCCACTTTCTTCCTAGTATCTCTTGTGCCTCAGTCATTAGCTCAGAAAATTTTTACCAAGTACCTCTTACGTTGCACAAACTGAGGTAGGTATTAAGGATATGCTGCCATTGAAAGGTGCTATTTTTACCTTAACGGACTTCCAGTCCAGTAGTGAGGATTGTCAGAGAGACAAACAATGTTCATAGACGTACAAGGACCACGGAAGTCTGTGGAAGAGTTCTCCACTCCTGCAGTGAAGAGAAAACCTGGGGGCATTTCAGGCGGTGCACCATGTGATTATGACACATGAAGGAAATGGTGAGACATGAGGCGAGGGAAGTAAGTAGAGTCCAGATAAATAAAGGGACTGTTAGAGCGTGTGCCCTTGGAAGCCTGCACACTAGAGAGTGAGTGGGCACATTTGGGTTTGAATTTCATGACTTGTCTGTAAAGTGGGGAAACTGGTGTCCATTTTGCAGGCTCATGAGAATTAAAAATGGAAAGCCCCACTTGTTATTTTAGTGAGGGTGGTTCTGTGACAACAGGGGAGCTCTTAGAGGTGTCAGGGAAGGAGAAGAGGAATTGGGCTTATTGTGAGTTCACATTGACCACTTCAGTGAGGTCTGGGCCGAAGGACTGCAGAATCTGGTTTGGACAACCAGTGTGAAAGCTGCTGCAGAACTCCTGGAAAGTGAAGACAGCCCAAAGGGAAACGGCTCCCGTGCAAAGGCAGGACAGGTGAGAGATGAACCAGGAGGACGTCCAGGGCATCCTGAGTTCTTGCATGTGAACATCGAGAGGAAAGAAGATGTTTAGGTTTTTGGTTTGGATAATCAGATGGACTCTGGCCTTTTTTGCTAAGCACCAGTGTGCGGTCGGAGCATCCATCCAGCTTTGGTTGCAAACTGCTCACACTTCCTCGCAGTTTTCCACGCTGTCTCAGCTCGTGCTCTGCTTCCAGCCTGAGAAACCACTCACTGTCTTTTCAGGGTCCTCTTGCCACCTTCTTGGATAGATCAGGACTGGCTGGGAGCATCCCGGGCACCGTTTTCTGTCTTTTTCCTCTCTTCAGCCATTTATCAGGCTCTTTGGATTTACTCTCTTGGTAAAGGGTTCTTATCATCGTGTCTAGTCCCCATCCTTCATTTTATCTTTTTTTTGGGCGGGGAGGGGGGGGGTCCTAGGTGTCTCTCAAGTCTCTTTCCATTCCCGTTTTCTCTACAGCTCATCCTTGCTTTTCGTCCCTTCTAATCATTACACAAGGCACCTAGCCCCCCATGGGGCCAAACAATTCCTCAGCCTTTTTTGCCATCCCTGGTTCACATGACTCTAGGAATTAGCTCAGAATTCTTTTTGGGGGTGGCTGGTTTGGGTTGAATAAATAGGTGAGGAAGAGAAGTAAGAATGGACAATGTGAGATTGAAGGAAGGGTGAAGAAATGGGTTGTGCCAATACATGTAGTAATTAAATAAACCCCAAACCGTGTGTCTCCGGTTTGCTTTGTATCAAGTTCATGGGTGGTTTCATCTATTTTTGTAAAAGAGCCTTTAGACGTTAATCTCATATTTATGATATTTTATGCATTTTCAGTTGAAGTACTTACTGCATATTTATAGAGATGATATCTGAAACATTAAATTCTTAGCCATTATTATAGAATTTTCTCAAAGGCAAATTTTAACTTTGGTGCAGTTATAACACTGTGTTTCCTTTGATCAATTTTAATATTTCCATTCTCTGTGTATATTTCACTAAAAGTTTTTGTCATCCATACTAAAAACAAAACTTTACACCAAAAACAGATTTTTCTCTTCCTATATGAAGTATTTTGGTGACTGAGTTCACCAAAGATAATAAAATAATTCTTACTTATTAATTGTTGATTTTTGTTGTCCAAATAAGACAGCTTGTATAATCTATTGATTTAACAAGGTTGGCATTAAAACCTTTAGTTTCTTCAGTTCAGCAGGGCATCACGCATTGATGCTGTGTATGAGGAAAAGTGAGAAGTGATGGTTATATAAAAAAATGCTGTTTAGCACCTGTGGTCCAGGAATGTATGGGCTAACAGACAAGTGTCCAATGACATTACACATTAATACCGTGTTATACATTTTAAGTGCTGTAGTTGAATGTCTTTTTTTTTTTTTTTTTTTTTAAAGATTGTATTTATTTATCAGAGAGAGAGACACAGTGAGAGAGGGAACACAGGCAGGGGGAGTGAGAGGGGGAGAAGCAGGCTTCCTGCTGAGCAAGTATGCTGATATGGAGCTCGATCCCAGGACCCTGGGATCATGACCTGAGCTGAAGGCAGACGCTTAACGACTGAACCACCCAGGCACCCCTGTAATCGAATGTCTTAAGACGATTTGTTAGCAAACAGATTACTCTGAGCTGTCTTTCTGTTTGGATTCAATATCAGTTGGTGCTGGCATATATATGATTGTGGCACTTCAGGGCTATCATGTGTCTCAATATTAATAAGTCAGACTTTCAACAAATCATTAAGCAAAAATTAACCATCCGTTGAAAAAGAAGGCAAGTATAAGAAAAGACATCCCTCCCCCCACACACGCAATAAACATATGAAGGTGTTTATCCCCTTCCTAGAGAAATGCAAATCAAAACATCGGTATAGCCTTTTCCAAAGATACTTTTTTTTTTTTATTGAAAAATAAGTGGGTTTTGTTTATTTGTTTATAAGGGATTTTTGGGGAGGCTTTTGGTATTTGCCTTGACTCTTAAATTAATTTGTCAATTTATGGAGGCTAGATTCTGGATACCTTCATTGGGAGATTCTGGGTGATGAATTTGGTGGATGAAAGTGTATTTCAGAAATAGTTTGTACTGTGATTGAAATGTAGACATAGAACAAATCAAATGCTTCCTGGATTCAGCCTTTTTTAGGTTAATAAAGTTCTTCTTCCAGTTTATCTGGGCATCGGAAAAGGTCAAACACATTTTTGTTAAGAATTAGTTGAAGAGCTTTTCCACCAGTAGACAGTGATAGAAAGCTTTCAAGCACTGACCTCCTCTATGTGGGGTTTCGTAAGATCCTACTTATGAGTTCATTTCTACAGCTGTTACAGTTTATTTTACATGTAAGTGATAGTAAATGTGTAACCATTTTCACAAAATGTTATGAACTCACTTAAGAGTATTTGGAGAAGCATACACTTACTGAATGCAGCGAGAGCTTGAGCTTATTGTCACAGCTGAGACCTGTGAGGGAGTCTGTCCACTGCGAAGCAATAGTACCCTGCACTTACAAACCTTAACTCAAAACCCAGATTTCAGATAGACAAAGGAGATGTACCTTATTATTATCCAAAGGCCAGGCAATTTTTCTTTCACTCTTCAAATTGGTTTATTGAATACAAATCCTTTTGTGGGTTTGTGGTTTTTTTTTTTTTTTTTTTTTTCCAGGGTAATTGAATGGCTCCTCTAAGACTGTCTCTCTATAACTTTAAAAAATAATGCATTAGATGCACACAAAGAAAGCCATCATCTGGTAGATCAAGTAGATGATTGAATGAGGTAGAATATATTTCCGTGTATATTCCATCTAATTATACTACATAATTTTCACTGTTTCATCATCATATAGACAGAGCTAGAATCATTAAAAATAGCTACCCAAAAATATAGTTATAAGATTCTGTATTGCCTCTCACTTCTCAGAATCAAATTCTGGATAAGGGAGAAGGAAAATAAAGAAGAGAATGATTGAAAAATCAAAAGTTTAAAGTATAAGGAGATGGAAAATGGACTACCAATAGCAGGAGGTGGTTGAAGAATCAGGTATAGTTTTAAGATCAGTTTCTCTTTGAGACAGCAACAGTGTAAGTTCATGTAGAGCACAATAGACTTTCCAAATCTTTCATCTTTCATATGGGTTTGCGGTAAAAGGCTGATATTCAGAAAAGAAAAGGAACCCAGAGCAGATGAAATAAACTTCTGCATATGTAGCCGTGAGTCCCCAAAATAAGCTAAAAGGACCTACGGCAAATGGGATTTGGGAATTTCTTGAATGAAATCCTAATGTGTGTGTGTGTGGTGTTTTTTTTTTTTTTTTTTTTTTTTAACTAAATAGGAGGACAAAAACGACACAGACATCAAAAAAAAAAAAAAAACAAAAAAAAACAAAAAACCCACCACATTAATATGCATGGGTTAGATTTGGCCCTGGAGATCTTAGATTAAATATGATTGGGTTTGCATTGCTTTAGGAAAATTGTAAGGCAATATTTGAAAAAAAAAGTATGCGGTGAAATTTAGCATTTCAATTTGAAAATAGCACTTTGGTTCTAATGAGCAGATGCTCAACTGTGTATTGAGAGACCTGATGCAATTAAAAGATGTTTTTAGGTGGGAGGAGATCATTCAGCCATGGATCGCCTGTCAGCTCTGCGTTGGCCAGCTTTCCTTGTGACAGATGCGGTTAGTTTTTCCTAAGTCTATTCAGCCAGCCATTAATTTAGCAGTGGTCTCTCCAACAATAACTTATAAGACCTGGGTTTGGAAGAGGACTTACGTGTCTCTTTTTTAATATAGCAGAGATCAGATGTGTCAGTGCGGTGATATGAACATGCTTGATAATGGGATGAATCACACTGACTTTTCAGGAGAGAAGATAGACTGAATTGGGAAACAGGACATATCTAGTTGGGAAAATCTGCTTTAATATAGTGTATATTTTGCTTTGTAAATCTCTGTATGTGATAGACACTGAGAGATATAGCTTGTTAAAATAAGGGCAAGAAGGCTTCTTTTTGGAGTCAGTGGCTCCATCATCACTGGTGTATTGGAGATGACATTAATTTTATTTTTAACAATCATAAATGAGGAAGCAGGTGCACCTTGAGTAAGAAAGTGGAGCTTAGAGACGCTGTCATTTACTGGAGGCAAAATTTGATTCAACTGATATGCTTTCCCTTGTCCATTCTTTTCCTTTTCTTTCTTCATTTCTCTTCAGGTCAGAGGCCGGCAGCATAATTAAAATTTGAATTATTTATGAAGAGCCATTAAAGTGGGTGGCTTGCAGATTAGTCAAAGACAGCAGAGCTGACACTAAGCTGCATTTCTTTTACTCTCTCACAATAAATGATACCTTGACTGTATGCCTTGAAAATAAGTGTATGACATTGAAGCTTTTAAAAGAAAAATATATAAAACATTGTGACCGTTTACACTGAAGCGAACACAAGTGTGTATCTATAATCATTATAATGTGCAAAAGCAGGTCTTTGTGTGTGCATACATACATAAAAGATGTTTCTCTGCCAATAATTCATTAATATTGAATAGAAATATAATTACCAAGGGGAACAATTTTTTTGTAGATATATAAAGATATGACTAGGACTATAAATATACACACATGGGTATCATTAAGTGCGCATTTTCTATTTGGACAGGGACACTGAAACAGTTCAGAAACATCTGTCACCAGCGTGATGTGTTGAGAAGCAAAGAAATGGAAATGGGTGTCTGTTTTCTCAAAAGCATTAGCATCTGTAAACATAAACATCATTTTTTTTTAATCTGCCTATTAGAATGAGTTTATGGGCCTAATGCAATTTTTGAAAACAGTGAGAGCCTACCTAATAATGTTAAACTAGAATATTCCCCAAATTAACAGAAAAAAATAAACCCATATGATGTGTTTCTTTATAGCCTCATCTTAGTCTTGGGGGAAAAAGCATATTGTGATGTGTTTCATTTTGCATAATGATTGAGGCAAACTTCTCTATTTTTGCTTACCATACCCATGACTTTATTCATGCCATTTAGAGGAATATCAAACATACCTTTGCTTTCCTAGCCTTTTTCTTCTGCATGAAAAGTGGCCTGATTCTAATTCCATTAAAATGGAAAAATATTAAATGTATCCATACCTTTATTTTCATTTTTAATATGTCGCTTTTAATATGTCCCTATGCGAAATATATTAATACTCCATTGGTCTGATCACTTTTGTCTAACATTTATTCAGTCACATTTATTTCTAGTTTCAGAGTTAGTTTTCTGGGTAAGGTCAACTTCTTCTTTTTCTTTTTCTTTCTTTCTTTCTTTCTTTCTTTTTTTTTTTTTTTAAGATTTTATTTACGTATTTGAAAGAGAGAGTGTGAGCACAAGCCGGGAGTGGGAGGGACAAAGGGTGAGGGAAAAACAGATTTCCTGTTGAACAGGGAGCCCAACTTGGAGCTCAGTCCCAGAACCCCAGGATCATAACCTGAGCCTACGTCAGACGCTTAACTGAACCACCTAGGTGCCCCTGGATAGGGTCAATTTTACGGGTTTTGTTTTTGTTGTTGTTTGGTTTTGAGGGGAAAGTTTTGTTTTGTTTTGTTTGTTTCTTTGTTGTTTTTGTTTCTTTTTGAGTTGGTAGTAGTTTTTTTTTTGTTTGTTTTGTTTTTAAGAGAGAATGTGTGCTCATGCGATTGGGTGGGGGTGGGGAGGGGCAGAGAGAGGGGGAGAGAGGGAATCTTAAGCAGCCTCCATGTCCCGTACAGAGTTCAATGTGGGGCTTGATCTCATGACCCCGAGATCATGACCTGGGCCAAAATTGAGATTCGGATGTTAACATGACTGAGCCATCCAGGTGCTCTGATAGCAGTGTTTTAAAAGTAACACCCTGCGGGTTTAATCATTTAAGTTTGAGTTAAAGTTCTATTTGTCTGGAGTCAAATGGCCAATGTGTTTTTCCTGGTTTGTTGATGTGTGTGTATCTGTAAAAAAGTAACATTGGTCTCTCTTGTCTTGTGTTCTCTCTCCTTTATGTCACTAAATCTCGTCCAGCAGATTTTTACATGTAGGTCCATTGGTGTTGCGTGATAAAATAATAACAATGTCAACAAATACAATAAACTTAATGCTTCTTGTTATTTGTTAGCATGGGAATATTCCATGCTTTGTCATTTTCAGAAAAAAGGACAGGTTGGTCAGCTTCCTCATTAGCATTTGAAATTGGCATTAACATCCAAATAAGTCACGGGAAAGATTATTCCATTCTAACACTTTGAATGCCAAGGTCACTGAAAGAAAAGTTCCAATAACACACCTGGCTTTACCAATAGCATTTACCCCATTTTTCTACTTAGAATGAAAATGTGTCTATTTCTAACATTCTCTTTTCTCCATTTGGTGCTTATAATCTCTGTCATACAGTGGCTTCTATTTGATTGAAAATGATTAAGGAGAATACTGTTCTTATGTATAGGCGGAGCTGCTACCTTTATGAGACTCTGGAGTTCTGAGAGAGACAGTGTTCTGTCTCATCAGCTTGTAGCCCGTCATGGTTTGGTGCCTGACAGGAGCCTTCCTCAGCCAAAGGGCGCTTATTAAAATGGAAATACCATGGTTACGTAGTGGGTTGGCCTCACTCACTCTTGATGTTGTGAAAAAAAAATAGGAAAAGAGTGGTCTGAGAAGTCTGGAGATGAGAAGATTCTTAGAGCTGCGCATGCTGCTAAGGAAATAAAGGGTTATAGCACATTGTAGGGCTTACCAAAGTGTGTTCCACAGCACCCAGGTTCTAAGAGACATACTGAAAAAGTGGGCCGTGACCCAAATCATTTTGGACATGCTTCATAATCTATTTCCCTCTTCATAGACCTCACTAAACCCGTGGGTACTTAAAAGGCATGATAAGGGGGCGCCTGGGTGGCTCAGTGGGTTAAGCCGCTGCCTTCGGCTCAGGTCATGACCTCAGGGTCCTGGGATCGAGCCCTGCATCGGGCTCTCTGCTCAGCAGGGAGCCTGCTTCCTCCTCTCTCTCTACCTGCCTCTCTGCCTGCTTGTGATCTCTCTCTGTCAAATAAATAAATAAAATCTTTAAAAAAAAAAAAAAGGCATGATAAGTCTCTATGTAGGAAGGTCTACTTAAGTGTCTTTAGTCCAATGTTTTATATATATTCAAATTATATATATACGTATATATGTGAATATATATGTATAACATGATTATAGTATCATTTGAATACTATTTATTTATATATATGTGCGTATGCATGCATAAGATCGATTGAGTATATGTATATAAATGTTTGGAACTAATGTTCCTTGGACAAACTTTCGAACAGTTTGAGAGCTACTAGTGTAGTTTTTTTTTTTTTTTTTTAAGAGTTTATTTTTATTTTATTCATGAGAGAGAGAGAGAGAGGCAGAGGGAGAAGCAGGCTCTCTCCCTGCTCTGGGAGCCTGACATGGGACTGAATCCCAGAACCCTGGTATCAGGACCTGAGCCTAAGGCAGACACTTAACCAACTGAGCCGCCCAGGCACCCTAGTGTAGGTTTTATTTTTTTATTTTAAAAACATGTTTACATTTATTTGAGAGAGAGAGAGAGAGACACAGTGAGAGCGGGAACACAAGCCAGAAGAGTGGGAGAGGGAGAAGCAGGCTTTCCACTAAGCGGGGAGCCCGATGTGGGGACTTGATCCCAGGACGTTGGGATTATGACCTGAGCCTAAGGCAGACGCTTAATGACGACCCACCCAGGTGCCCCTGGTATAAGTTTTAAAGACAGGCTTTAGGGTCTCCTGGGTGGCTCAGTCGTTAAGTGTTTGCCTTCAGCTTAGGTCATGATCCCAGGTCCTGGGATTGAGCAGGAAGCCTGCTTCTCCCTCTCCCACTCCCTCTGCTTGCATCAAATAAATAAAATCTTTAAAAAAATAAAAATAAGGGACGCCTGGGTGGCTCAGTTGGTTAAGCGGCTGCCTTCGGCTCAGGTCATGATCCCAGCGTCCTGGGATCGAGTCCCACATCGGGCTCCTTGCTCAGCGGGGAGCTTGCTTCTCCCTCTGCCTCTGCCTACCACTCTGTCTGCCTGTGCTCATGCTCTCTCTCTCTCTCTCTCTCTAATAAATAAATAAAATCTTAAAAAAAAATAAAAATAAAAATAAAAACAGGCTTTACAGCTCAACAGTGTAAAACAAAATCTGCTTCTGTCAAACTGAGCAACTTTGAGCAAGTTACTGAACCTTTCCAAAGCCTTCTTCTTCAACTATCAACTAGTACAAATAATTTCTACTCACACAATTGTGTTAAGGATAGAATGCCATAATATGTGTAGAACTCTTAGTGAATTTCTATCTTATAGTCATTATTAAATATTATTAGATAATACACATGAGAGAATGTTATCTTTAAAGTCGTATTTTGCCTATTTCAAATATTTGCTTACGGTTAACCTTGTGTAATTGTCTTGTTTGAATTATTTGCATATTATTTCATGGGCATAGCATTACTCCTCAAGGAAACCTTTAGTTTCCTATAGTAAATATTTGTTGTTTTTGCTTCTTGAAATTTCTTTGTACTTCTTGTGGAAAAAGTATTTGTATTCCATGTGATCCTGGTGGGATTGTCAATAGTGACGTTGATGTTGATGACAATATCATTAATAATGACCATACATAGCACTTGCTAAGTATCAGGCACTATTCTAAGTGCTATATTCAAGTGTGTGTGTGTATTTATATATTTATATTTATATATTTTGTATTAGCTTGTATATATGATATAAATTTAACATATATTAATTCATTTGATCCTTACACCAACCCCCATAACATCTGTACTATAATCATCTCAATTTTATAGGCCCTTCCCCCCAAACAGCAACAACAACAACAACACATGGGCCAGGGAGAAGTTAAGAAACTAGCTCAAGGTCACACATCTAGTAAGTGGTTGAGTTAGTGGACAGACTCAAGCAACAGGACTCCAGTGTCTGAACTCCTCCCCACCACACCATATATAGAGAAGAGCCCTCAGGAAAGGCCTTGTCCCTCACTTCCCACCTGCGTGAGAATATGGCCCCAGCCAAGCCTAATTTGTCAGTTTTTTAGCATTCCAATATCAGTGTTCCTGAATGGTTTTCCTACCTATTTTAGAACCCTTGTACCATTTAGGACTGAAAGTAGTATGTTCTCAATTGAGAAAGAAGAATTTTATTTCTTATGTTGTGAAATGTTTCTAAAATACTCTAGAATATTTATTCAGATGACATTCATTAGCCGTTTGACAATCAAAACATGTATGTCCAGAGACCTGTTGGAATCTACAGAATTGCAAAAAGCATTTGATTTCAGTCCTTTGTAGTTCCCATTTGTAAATGGGATGGTATGGTTGTAAGTAGTGGAAGGGGCCTTTAGGTAGGCTCAGTGACTGAATAATTTACATTCAAATTCAGGCTCATGGCCATAAGAACTCAAATATGTATCATAGAAATATTACAAAGAGGTCCATATGATAGGTTTGGATCACATACCAATAGTTCAAACACCAGATGTGATGTGAATGTTGTACATGTACATACAAAAGGACACGGAATATCTATAATTTAAAATCAAATTAGGAAAATTCATTTTGCATTCTCACCTTATTGCCGCCTCAACTACTTGCATTGAGGTCTTACCTAATGGTCCTTTCTTGCATAGAAGATGACAACTCCAAAAGAGTGCATCTGTCTGTTTATCCTTCATCTACCTGTCTACCTGTCAGCATCATCATCTATGCCATTTACCCATTTGTATCCCAGTATTTATTTAGGAGTCAAATATAAATTTTCTTAAATCATTACAGTTTTCTTTCAATGAGTAGAAAAGAAACTTTTGAAAGTGCTGGCTTATATATTCCTCTTAGGTCAGATGAGTGATTATTGAGTGAAATCACACAGGGGTGTGATTAATATTTAAATACCTTCAGAGGAGCTTTCTTGATGTTATAATTCATCTTGTTATCCTAAACTGTTTCAAGTGGCACTATGGGTTTTAAACCCATAGTTTTTTTTTTTTTTTTTTTTTTTAAGATTTTATTTGTTTATTTGTCAGAGAGTGCACACAAGCAAGGGGAGTAGCAGGCAGAGGGAGAAGCTGAGCAGGGGACTGATGTGGGACTCGATCCCACGATCCCAGGATCATGACCTCAGCTGAAAGCAGACACTTAAACAACTGAGCCACCCAGACATCCTGAAATTCATGTTTTTCATAACCGAGGTGACTCAACTACAAGCCTTAGCTCTGTAATTGCTGGTGACTCAAAAAAAGATTATCTAAGGGAGGGCTTAAATGGTGGACCTGTCAGGAATGTCCAGGAGTAGACATTTCTTAAGGAAAACAATGCATACCGTTGTCCATTGAACTGGATGGTTTTACATGTTTTCAGATTGGCCAAGAAACTCTGTCCTTGGCTAAAACTCTTAGAAATGCTATTTTCCTCTTTCTCCATAGGGAGAATGAGTAAGTGAAGACCACACTGAAGGACTATAATTGCTTATGGAAATGGGCAGAAAAAGCCACCATGATTATAAAATGGAGAATGTTTGCTTTATTTTATTCATACGAGTGAAGGCTGGGATTCCTTCCCTTTTCAGCTCTAATGTCATCAAACTTTATCTGTATCCATTATGCCTCTTTCTCTTCAGTCCCTGAGAAAATGTCCTTTCCTCTGCTGGAAGCTAATGGCATTACCTGTTTCCAAAAACATTTGCTTCCCATCTCTTTCAACATTGGGGTCTCCCTCCACCAAGTCTCTGTTCCTATTTTATTTTCAATCTCTTCCATTTGGACAGCTCCTGCCTCAAAGTTTGTAAGTTTATGCATGCTCTAGTCTTTTCCATCTTTATACGATAAAGCTACAAACAGAATTAATATTCTTTTTTTTTTTAAAGATTTTATTTATTTATTTGACAGAGAGAGATCACAAGTAGGCAGAGAGGCAGGCAGAGAGAGAGAGAGAGAGGGAAGGAAGCAAGCTTCCTGCTGAGCAGAGAGCCCAATGTGGGACTCGATCCCAGGACCCTGAGATCATGACCTGAGCCAAAGGCAGAGGCTTAACCCACTGAGCCACCCAGGCGCCCCAGAATTAATATTCTTAAACCCTGTGTTCCCTCTAGCTAATGTGTGTCTTCGCTCCTTTGTAGCCAACTTATACCAGAGCTTCCCAGATTTTCAGTTTCATGGACCAGTATATTTTTCTTAATGTGAGAACTAGTCTAGAGAGTTTTTAATGGTCTAACAAGTCTAATAACAATTACTGTGTCTCACCAATTTACCTTCTTAAAAGGAGGTTATTATACATCATAAAAAGAGAAAGGACATGTTTATGGTTATTCTGTTCTGACTACCTATTTTAAGGTGCATATAGTCCTGGTGTGTAGAATTCTTACTGTCATTAATCCCTTCATGTCTTTGTTGTGATCTCATTGTTGTAACTCAGTGCCTGTATTCATATTTTAGGCATCACCACATTGGCTTTAAATCAAAACAAGGAGTGTGATTTAATTCAGTCGATTGAGTTGCCAGTTGTAAATGGAAATTATCCCAAGATGCATATGCATTTTCCCTGAAAATAGATGACTGGCACTGAGTGTGTGTTTTTAGTGTCAAGCCAGGGGTAATGTGTATGATTGGTGGTAAAATATAGACTGCTATGGGCTTGGGGCCAGAGTCCTGTCTCTCATTCTGTGCCAGTCCCTTCGAGGAGCAGAGCTGACTAGAGCTGATTTGCTCGCCTGGGATGCCTTATGTAAGATACCATACTGAGTGTCATAAAAGGAGGGAAAAATGAACCATTTTCTTGACTGAAACTCAAAGAAGCTTGCTTGCTTTCCCTCCCTCCCTCCTTTTCTCCCTCTCTTCCCCTCCTTCCTCTCTCCCTTCCTTTCTCCCTCCCTCCCCTACCCTCCTTCCCTCCCTCCCTTCCTTCCTTCTCTCCTTCTTTCTTGTTTTGTAATAAAAAGTATTAAAATTTGACATTGATACAAATAACAATGACAGTATAGTATAATACGGTTAGTTTGGGGAATAATAATGGAATACTTCAAAATTATAATAATTTAGGTAAGACTTATTTCTGCCACCCTCATTGTTGGCATTATTCCTAATGAAGCCTTAATACATATTGTGGGTAAGGAACTTAAAGTTTTGAAACCATTATTTCCAGTGATGGTACTATAATCCGAGCATGTACTCAGAGCATGTAATCAGAGCATTAAGTCAAACCTTTAATGAGATATAGCTGATTTAAAAGTTTTGCTTCAAATTTTAAATAGCTTAAAGTTTCAAGTTATTTTAGTTCTCTGTGCTTCTATTTGTTGAGATAATATTATCATAGTATCTTCTAACGAATGATTTGGTTAGGGGTTTTTGTCCATAAACATTACTTTATAAGTTAGATTATAACTAACTAACATTTCCTAAACAGGACAGTAAACTCATTTTGAAAGATTCAAATATACTTCAAAAACAGTTCGGGACACCTGGGTGTCTCAGTCAGTTAAGCGTCTGCCTTTAGCTTAGGTCATGATCTCGGGGTCCTGGCATGGAGTCCTGAATCTGGCTCCTTGCTCATCAGGGATCTTGTTTCTCCCTCTGCCTGCTGCTCCCCCTGTTTGTGCGCACTCTCTCTCTGACAAATAAATAAGATCTTAAAAACAACAATAACAACAAAAAACCCAGTTCTTACAATGCTGTACCAGTAATCTTTATTCTTTCTTTGAAGTATATGCTATATGTGTAAAATATCGAGAGATATGTGTGTGTATGTGTGTATATATATATATTCCTGTACCCATAAATGTGTGCAGTGATTACATGCTTTACTTAATCAGGATTACTCTATGGTCCAACTTAATGTGATTGCTTATAAAATGTATTAAAAAACACACAGTGAATTGTACAAGGAAAGAATAAATTTTATACTTTCGTATATTCTTTTTAGTACTTGGAAGCCTAGTGTTGAAGCTTCTGACAGCAACTTGGAAAGAAAATCAAACTGTGATAGTCAAATTTTAACTGATATGCACAGGCATGTATACATATTGGAAGCCTGAAGTATGAGTCTTAGTAATCCAGAATGATTGCTTCAGTAATTTGACAGAATGTATTCACTTATTTAAAGAATGAAAGCACTAAGCTGAAGGGCAGTTGGTTATTTAGTTTAAATAAAGAAGGGACATCGCAAGAGAAAAACCTTTGACAATGACTAAACACTACCTCTAGAGGGAGACATTTAGCTATTGATCGTTGACATTTAGGCACCATTGAAGAGACGGTCGTTGGTCGTCGCTAGATGCATTATCAGTCTCTTCTACTCACTACTATTAACTATGTGATTCATCCGGGGACCTTATTCTGATCACATGCTAAAAAGGTGTTTATCATTTGGCTTTTGAAGAGGTTTCACCCTCAAGGAGAAAACACATAGGTTATGCCAATGATAGTAGTCCAGAAAACGATATTTCTCGTGTCTTATGAGCTGTGTTCATTTTCTCCTTAACAAAGTATTTATCAAGAGCTCACTAATGGGATCAGTTTTATTTTGTACTCTGGGGATAAATCAGTGAACAAACAAGCAAGTTGCTTGTTTTGAAAAAACTTATATTCTGGAGTGGTGAGACAGAAAGTATATATCGACACTGAGAAGAATACAAGAAAAGACACGAGCATGATGATATGACACAGAATAAGTGGGGGAGTGAAAGGACTACTTTGGAGCGTGGTGATACCTGAGGTAGGAAATAAAGGCTAGGAACATTTGTTTAGCAAGTGAGTAGACAATGGTTTTCTAAGAGGAGAAAACCAAATATTCTGATCAGGTTAGAGTTTTAGTGTATAAAAGAATGCTAATAGGATACAGTGAGGCTGGGGATGAAGGGAGAGACCAGATTAAGTAGAACCTTATACATCAGTGAGTTTGGATTTTTTTCTGAATGCAATAAATAGGAGAGTTTTACATCGACACCTAAGAGATAGATCAATGTCAAGGGCACTAATGAAACCAGGATTC
This sequence comes from Enhydra lutris kenyoni, assembly GCF_002288905.1. Taxonomy (NCBI): domain Eukaryota; kingdom Metazoa; phylum Chordata; class Mammalia; order Carnivora; family Mustelidae; genus Enhydra; species Enhydra lutris. The sequence continues at coordinate 11,291,910 of NW_019154124.1, read as the reverse complement.
TAAATCTCGAAAGCTGAGAGTCTGACTCTGGAATGTGGTAAATTTAAATAAGGTAACGTACTCTACCCTGTGAGGTCTTCTGTGAGGCCAGTTTTTCTTACAACCTGAACCTGTAGATTTCTTCTGTGTATGCTAGCAAAGAGATGAATGATAGCATAATATTATACAATATCAACAATGTTACATAGTTATTGTTTCAAAACATATGATGGACCCCTCTTGCTAACTCGGAAAATGTTATGCTTATTTGGGCAAAGAGAAAAAAACCACTTGGCCTAAAGGGAAATAATGCCGTTTTCCTGCAGGCCTTTTTTTTTTTTTTTTTTTTTAAAGGATTTTATTTATTTATTCATGAGAGACAGAGAGAGAGGCAGAGGCAGAGGGAGAAGCAGGCTCCCTGCTCAGGAGCCCGATGTGGGACTCGATCCCAGGACCCCAGGATCATAACCTGAGCTGAAGGGAGATGCTTAACCATCTGAGCCACCCAGGCACTCTTCCTGTTGGTCTTAAACATGTTCTGTCCTCCCACAATGAGGAATCTCTACCAAAAAGGCACATGAAGAATTAGGCACAGAATAAATAATAGGGCTAAACAAATGAAAATTTGAAGAAAAGTGAAGCAGTGAAAGATGGATGAAAACAAGTAATCATCATAGCTTTCTTTTTCCACAATTATATATATAATTCTATTTTTTTTTCCTATTAAGCACATTTCAAGAAAATATAGGATATCCAAGGGATTTATGCTGAATGTTAACTTGTTTTGTTTGTTTGATATTCATTTTTGGAAGGGCAGGATACAAATTAGCCAAAATAAATTTCAGGGATGGAATCAGGCGAGAGGAGGGAAAGATGTGATCTTTTTAAGCCCTTAATGATATGTAATCCACTTTCTCATAGCCCTCTACTTAGTATGTGGCTAAGCAAAAATATAATTTGTATTTCCTTATTGGTAAAATAAAGATGAGATGAATCATCTGCTGGTGTCTTCAGTTTTTGATATTAGTTTGTTTTTAAGTCAAAATAGAAACACTCCCAAACACCGAGTCAAGAAGAAGGTGAAGCTATTTATCAAATTGACTTGTCATGGACGAAAGATTTGTTTTTGTTTTCTTTTTGTTTTGTTTTTTTTTGTCCAAAAAAAAGGTGCCACTTAAAAAATATTTTAACCTTATGTTTCTTAGCCATATGGGAATATACTAAATTCTAAATTCATGCCTGGTTCAGTAGCTTCAAGGAATCTGTTCTAAAACCTTGCACATTTCTGGAGAAAAAACCTCAACTCTATTTTATTTCTGTTGAAAAATCATATGATAAAAATACATTATGTCACACCATGAGATTTAGTAAATGAAAAATAAGAGAGAAGGATTTAATATACAATATTAATGTACATTCAGTTTGTATGCCAATACTGTACATCTTACCACATTCTTCTTGGTTGTCTTAAAATATTTATCAGTATCTTTCAAATTTCCTGATAAAATTGTCTTCCATAAACAACAGTTTTTATCGTTGTGTCCTTGACTAATGTTCTTGGACATTATACGATACATAATATATAGCAGTACTGTACTCACACAGTTCCTTTCTCTTTTTATGGAGTCCCCTTTTAAGTAAATTTCATAAGTCTCACTGGCCATGGCCGTCATTCCTACCTCAGTTAATGCCTTTTATCATTGCTGACCTGTTTTTGCAACCGTCCTCTTCCTTAGAGTCTCACTGCCCTTTGATTTGATTGATTTTCCACACTAGTGCCAGTCATCCTTTTTAAATTCAAAACTTCTTTTATTGCTCTACCCCAAATTCCATACTCCTGTCTCATTCCCTTCAGGATGTAACTGGAATTATTTTGAAAGCCAAACAGAGCTTGCATTCTGGCAGAAGCCCCGCTTCTCTGGCCCTTCCTCCTCCTGTCTCTGTAGCCGGCACACTTAGATTTTCTGAATGCCCACACGCTGTGTTCTGACCTTGAACACCCTTCATGATATTCTTCACCTGGTGAACTTGTCATCCTTAAAAGTGGGCTTCTCCCGCAAAACCTACCTAGATTTTACTCTGCTTTCTTTCTCTCCCAACTCACCTTCTTCACCTACCACAATGTATTTGGGTTGAGGGCAGCGTATTTGGTTAAATAGCTGAGTTCTTATCACACTGCAGGGACATTTTCTAGAGTTGTGATGTCCCCTATTTTGTAACTCCTTGAGTCTAAGAACTCTGTATCTCCATTGATGAGTACAGTGGGCACTCGGTAAATATATATTTAATGAATGACCAAATGCATGTTTAATGAAGAGAGGAAGTGTGACTCATGTAGTTGTGATAAGGCCGGGTGGCCCTGCCAGTTTTCAAGTCCTGGTTCCATTACTTGTCAGCTATTACTAAGAGGAAAGTTACTTAATCTGTCTATGCTTTACTTTCCTGATTGAAAAGTGAACGCTACAAAAATAACAACTTTGGACCCATGGTTTTGAGAACTCCATAAAACAGCAAAATGCTTTGCATATCATCAGTGCTTAGAGGAATGTTATCTCTTATTTTTATTGCAAAGGAGGGAAGCTTATTAAAGTTACAGTATAAAGTATCCTTATTTTGTCTCTTCTAAAGCATATTCACTTTCTCATTTGTGAGTATGTGCAAGAAAAGGGTAAGAATTTAGAAAGTCATCATCAAGGGACGCCTGGGTAGCTCAGTGGGTTAGGCGTCTGCTTTCTGCTCAGGTCATGATCTCGAGTCCTAGGATTGAGCCCCACAGCGGGCTCCCTGTTCAGCAGGGAGACTGCTTCTCTCTCTCCTTGTCCCTCTGTCCCTCCATTCGGCTTGTGCATGTATGCATACGCATTCTCTCTCTCTAATAAAATCTTAAAAAAAAAAAAAAAAAAAAAAAGAAAAAAAAAGAAGTAGTCATCATTGCAGTATCTAATAATTGAAAAATAGCAAGTGACATAAAGAACTTGATACTCTTGTATTTTGAAGGGCATACAAATTCAGGTAGTGAAAAGTATATGAGTTAGAGAAATAGGGGATGATTTGCTAGCCTTTTACATCTCATGCATCCTTTGTAGTTCTGCATTCGAGATCTGTTTACTGACAGAAAGTGTTGGAGTTTGACTTCAGGAAACTAGGCCTTTGGTGTCAGGCAGGTCTAGGTCTGCCTCCCAGGTCCCGTGCCTTCCCCTTGTGTAACCACTAACGGACCTCTTGGCATTTCTTAATTAACTTGGGAGTTATTTTAATGAACCTAACATGTGGCGTATAAAACGCTGGAAGAGTGTTTTTAATGTATGGCTCTGAAAAGAAAAAGAACAGAGGGCATAGCAGCACCAAATCACTTGCAAAGCAGAGAAAGAAAATGGAAAAATACATCACAGTTCAATCCTTGCTCGTCCATACTGTTCTTCCTGGGCCTGGCTATGGAGCGATTGCTTTATAAGGATCTAATTAATGTGTCACAGTGAGAATATATTGCAATTTGGGGGATTATTTAATATATGTCTGTATTTATGTATATAATTTGAGGCATAATTTATGTAGCATGAAATACACAAATTTTGTGTGAAATTAAATGGGTTTTGACAGATGTTATACAGCAATGAAACCCAGACTCCTGTGAAAATATAGACAGTTTCCAGTATGCCAAAAGGGTCTTTTATACCCCCTTTCCTGATTGATCTTAGTGGATGTTTTAAAATCTCTTCATTTTCTGATATCACAATAGCAACCTATTTTAGATGCCAGTAAACTGACCATTATGTAAGTCTCTTAAAAGTGTAGAAATTATGCAGGTGGCAGAAGCAGTTGGTGTTTCTGGCTTTGTTTGATATTGTTCAGTAATTTCTTATTACCTCATGGCAGTGAGAGATGGAAGATATGGAAGAATATGAGAGATCAACATTCTCTGTTATATCCCTTGCCTAAATGAAGATTTTTGAATAAAGATAGAGATAACTGACTTATTATGTTTCTTATGACTTTTCCTTATTGTACCTGGCTTCATTTATTTTAACACATAGATAAATGTGCATAGCCTACTTTCTTATCATTTAAAAATATCTGGAAAAGATTATTAAAAATTACATAAGCCAAGTCTTTAGGTATTTTTGTGGCAAGTGGAAAGTGATTTTTGATTGCTGGTATTCTGGGAAAAAATGATAGTGGTAGAAAACAAAATTTCAAATGATAGATATTGGAAATCACCAGTGGACCATAAATCTTTTTAAAAAGACAAGAACACACAAAAGAGCCAATATTTAATTTCCTAGAAGAATGTTGTGTACTAAAAGCAGAATGCTGAATATAAGATTCAATTAAAATGTCTCATTACATTGTAGTGAGTTAGAAATTGACATTTATAAAAAAGTGAGATCTGTTACACATAAAGTCATTGCTTATTCCAAAACAATTGAAGCTTAGACTCCTTTGCCATTGTGATCACCCTGAGAGAGAAGATAACTAATGCCACTAACTGTGAGTCCCTAAAAATTACTTTGTCTGTCCTAAGTTATATGATGAGATAAAGAGGAGAATAATCTTCAGGATTACTCTGTAGGATATGGTAAGTCCTTATTTGTATGGTGTTTGAGAAACAAGATACTTTCCCATTACAAACATTCTTTTACATGGGGTCAGCTCTGACATCTTGATTTAATATGATCAGGCTTCATTAAAATGCAGAAAAACGACATGGCAAGTGTGGAGACCGTTTGGCTAGTTGCCTACTTTCCACCATTCCCTGCTCCTGCCACCCCCCCGCCCCCCACCGCCTTGGCTCCTTCTCAAAGCTTCCCCACTATATCAGTTGTAAGATTTAGGTTGGATTGATACGAGGCACAGCTTCACAGGTGGTTTCTGGTGGTTCTGAATGAACCAGGTTCAGGATTATTGGAGATAAAATCTGTCAAAGCCAACCAGCACAAGATCTCTGCTTGATTATAGACTTAGGCTCAGGATTATTCTTTGATAATTGTGAGACTCTGACCCTTATTCTCCCACCAGATAAAAGGAAGGATGATTTCAGCTTGTTTTCCAGCCATTGTGCAACCATGACGTTGGCAAAGGTGAAGATGACCTCTTAGAGATAACATAACACAAAGTTGGTCAGAGTCAAGGACAAGCCTTTTCTTTCTTTAACATGCTCAAATCAGTCCTTCATGATGTAGCTCTTTGCACACTTTTTCAGCTTCATCTCCATTCTGTTGCCCAGCACTGTGATTCTGTGAAGAATTCCCAGATTGTCCCATACTCTTATTTCTCCCGAATTCTTTTTCTTCCTTCAAGTCCCTTTATCTAAAATCCTTTAATCATGCGTTTTGAGTGCCTGACTACCATTTGTTCAAGACTCAACTCTAGGTTACGTGTCTGCTATAGTCTGAATGTTCGTGTGTCCCCAATAGCTATGTGTTGAAATTTGAACCTAATGCCTAATGTAATGGTATTAGAAGGTGAGATTTTGGGAGGTGATGAGGTGATGAGAGTGTAGCCCTTGATGGGGATTAGTGCTCTTCTTCTTCTTCTTCTTTTTTAAAGATTTTAATTATTTATTTGACAGAGAGAGCATGAGCAGGCAGGGTGGCAGGCAGAGGGAGAGGGAGAAGCAGGCTCCCTACTGAGCAAGGAGCCCGATGAAGAGTTCGATCCCAGGACCCTGAGATCATGACCTAAGCCAAAGGCAGAGGCTTAACTCTTAACTAAGCCACCCAGGCGTGCCCCCACCCCCTTTTAAATTAACATATAATGTATTATTTGCCCAGGGGTACAGGTCTGTGATTCATCAGTCTTACACATTTCATAACACTCACCAAAGCACATACCCTCCCCAGTGTCCATCACCCAGTTACCCTATCCCTACCCTCCCACCCCCCAGCAACCCTCAGTTTGTTTCCTGAGATTAAGAGTCTCTTATGGTTTGTCTCCCTCCCTGGTCCCATCTTGTTCCATTTTTTTCACTCCCTACCCCCCATGACCCCCTGCCCTGCCTCTCAAATTCCTTATGTCAGAGAGATCATATGATAATTGTCTTTCTCTGATTGACTTATTTTGCTCAGCATAATACCCTCTAGTTTCATCCATGTCATTGCAAATGACAAGATTTCATTTTTTTGATGGCTGCATAGTATTTCATTATATGTATCTATATCACATCTTCTTTATCCAATCATCTGTTGATGGACATCTAGGCTCTTTCCATAGTTTGGCTATTGTGGACATTGCTGCTATAAACATTCAGGTGCTCGTGCCCCTTCGGATCACTACATTTGTATCTTTATGGTAAATACCCAGTAGTGCAATTGCTGGGTTGTAGGGTAGCTCTATTTCAGGAAACAACAGATGTTGGCAAGGATGCGGAGAAAGGGGAACCCTCCTACACTGTTGGTGGGAATGCAAGCTGGTGCAGCCACTCTGGAAAACAGCATGGGATCTTCTAAAAGAGGCCCAAGAGAGCTTTCCTGTTTCCTATGCGTGTAAAGTTACAATGAAAAGATGACTCTAGAGGACCCCAACTAGACACCACAGTCTTGGATGTCTCAGCTTCCAAAACTGTAAAAAATAGTTTTTTGTTTTTTTAATAAGCTATGTAGCTTATGGCATTTTTGTTATAGCAGCCAGAATGGACTGAAACACTGTCTCTTTGAAGTATTTCTTAGAAGCATCTTTTACCCCTGTTGCATCTACCGATTATGGCGTACCTCCTCTGTGCTCTCATGACACCTTGGGAAGCAGAAAACCTCTATGTTGAATTTTAAGTAAGGAGTTTTGCCTTCTGTCTTGCTATGGCATCTTTAGTGTAGATATATTTTATTATTGTGTTCAGAGAACTGCCCCTTCTCCCTAATGGTACTATCACAGAATTTTGATAGACGACGTCAACGCTGTTTTTTCATAATTGAGATGTGGCTACATTCTGATACGGTACTCACTGTATGAAACGGACCCCAATAATCGTGTTTCAAATGGCGTGAGGTGCGAGAAAAATATTGTGAACGTGGGTTCACCGTGTCACCTTCAATTATTGGAAAACAAATCCCTTGGTTATTTGAAGTGTTAGCCTGTGAATAAGAAAACATAGATTCTATTCTTACCTTTCACATGCTCGTAATGATGAAAATCCTGTTTTAAATAATTGTGAGAGCAAAAAAAAAAAAGTGCTTGAGAAAACAAATGGCACAGGTCAAATAGGGTCTTACTTGGGTTTAGTTCCTGTGTGAGCCCGAGAGCTTCTTTCTTTTCTCAGGTCACCAGAAGTGCCCTTGACCCCAGTTATCAGTCTCCCAAAAGGAGTGCCATTAAGGAAGAGAACTCTCATGTGGGGACCCAGGGAAATCTGCCAACAGCTTAGAAGAACAGGCAAAGCGAATGTCTGACTGCTGAGTGGGCATCACTAACCTAATGCATGAAGCACTTTGTCACTGTTATTTTAGTGTGGTTATTATTATTATTACTAATACACGTGGTCACGACCTATGGCATCTTAGAGTCCACAAGAGAGCCTGTGTAATATCTATCCTCTTTGCTTGGCCTACTCAGTGTTTTCAAGTGTGAGCTTGGTTGCATAATAAATTGCTTAGTATCTGCTGCTTATACCTGTGCCTTTTCACACGTTTCTGGTACTTCCTACTTTCTTTTTTTGTCAAATAGGAAGTTTATTGTTTGAAGAGCTTAGGGGTCATCTTTCTCTCTCTGTCTCTTTCTCTCTCTTTCTCTGTATATTTCTCTGTATATTTCAGTGTATGTATGTGTGTGTGTGTGTGTGTGTGTGTGTGTGTGTATACCTCATAGAGTTCAGATTTGTTCTTTGTACATTCTCTTTTCAAATTTCAGGATGACCAAATAATGAATTTATAATGTTAAAACATCTTTATGAATGGGTTAAAACACCAACTTAATATATCCTAAGGAAATCTTACAAATTAGAGGAAAATGGTCATGGAGCCTCTCTCTATATTATTCATATCTAAAAAAAAAAACCTGTTTTGCCTACCTGATGTCATCAGTGACAAAGTACCAACAAATCCAACAGCACATGCGAGGGTGTGTTTCAGGGCAGAGCTCAGTGGGGTCCTTTGAGGAGAGTTTGGCCCTTGTACTTTGGCTTGCAGAGTTACACACTCAAATTGGCTTAAAAAAAAAAAAAAAAAGATTCATATGGTTTAATTACAAGTTAGTCACTGAGTTGTTATTTCCTTGCTCCAAATCCCTGTTTTAAAAATTCCCAAGAGGCCTGTAAGAAGAGGGCACCTGGGTGGCTCAGTTGGTTGTGAGTCTGCCTTCAGCTCAGATCATGATCCTGGAGGCCCTGGATCAAGTCCCACATTGGGCTCCCTGCTCAGCAGGGGGTCTGCTTCTCCCTCTGATCTTCCCCCTTTCATGCTCGCTCTCTCTCTCTCTCTCTCTCTCTCTCTCTCGTTCTCTCTCTCTCCACCTCAAATAAATAAATAGAATCTTTAAAAAAAAAAAAAAAAAGCAGCCTGTGAGAAGAGAAGGAAGACTAACGTGGTCGGTGGTCCTAGGACTTTACCTTATACTCTGTCCAGCACACTGCGGCTTCCCTTCCTTTCAAAGCTGTAAGTCTGGAGGATGAGCAGTGACCCGAGGAACTAGAAGAAGACCCTAGGTGTGGGGGCCTTCTCTGTGGCTCATCTGTGCTCAGTGTGTATGTGTGTGTGTGTGCGTGCGTGTTTGTGTGTGCACGCGCATGTGCACACATGAACAATTGTGGGGAGGGGAGTGAAAATGAAGAGTCTGTTGATATATAAAACTGACAGAATTGAGCCAGAAGGGCAGCAGAATTCTGTCTCATTCTCCCACAAACCTGTGTGTCTGTATCACCAGCTAGAGATGGTCTGCCCTTTTCATAAAGATCAGAGCTGTCTGAATATTCCCCAGAATAAGTTTAAAACACTTTTATAGAACAACTACCAGTTGGAGGGGCTTGTACAGATATTTCAACTATTTTGTCAGCTGAAAATCCCTTTTCTCAGCCCTCCTACCCCCACCAACATTCTTCCCACCCTGCTTGCTTGCTCTCTCTCTCTCTCTCTCTCTCTCTCTAACACACACACACACACACACACACACACAAGCTTAAAAGAGACTGTGTCCCAACTGTACTCATAAAGCAGTTTCTAAAATAAAATTCTTCTCATGCAGCATTAAAAAAAAAAAAAGTTCTGTGATGTTTCTTATATATTTTGGTATAAGTAATCATGAATTGGTTCATTAAAAATGATGTATGTTTATGGTACCATTCTTTGTTTATTGACCTGAAAATACATTCACATCCTGCTATAATGTGAGTGGAAGAGTTACACAAGTATATTTTTAAAGTGTTAAAATATTTATGCATTAAATATATAAATTAATAGCTCTATGCATAAAATGTAGAAGTACATATAGATATAATATATACTTTGAGATAGTAACAGAGTGGGCTAGAGAACATTTGCTTATTTTGCTTATCAGTGCTTTCTAGTTTTTCCCTATGATGAGCATGAGGCACTTATTAAATAAATATATATATGCATATTTTTTAAACATAGTGATTCATCAGGATTCCCAGATGCAGAGAGGCTTAGTGCTCTGAAGGGCTGTTCCTATGAGAGCCTGAGATGAGTTTACCCTTAAAGCAATGAACCCAATATATACAGCCAGTATAATACCTGACCTTTAATAAGGTGAGGCCACATGTTTCTAAACGGGTGTGTAGAACACATATATAGCTTTAAATAAAGTGCTTATAAACTCCCAAAGAGAATACGTTTCAGTGTAAATCTATGGCTTATGTTATGCTATCGAGTGAAGTCATCAGGACTTTCATAAGAAACCATGAACATAGCATGTATTTTATTCTCTAATGTTGCCAGTTTATTGCTAGAAAGTGAAAATGGAGAACTTTCCACATTTTCTTTAAAGGGCATTTTAACAAAACTAACAGTTTTCTAAACTGTGTGTGTGTGGGGGGGGTGTTTATCTGGATAAGAATTTGCAACATATCAAATTACTGAATTTTTAAGAACGCTCATCTTTAGCAAGATTTGGGGGTTCCACTGCTATTTATAAAACAAGAGCCTTCACCAAATTTTACTATATATAGTGGTTAATTACACCATTATTAGAGTTTTCTTCCATCTTGGTAAACACCAAACTGAAGACTTCTTTTTCTCCTTGGAAGCCATTATAGGTGAACTTCAATTACATAGTGGAGACTTTTGCATGAATAGAGAGTTGTTCAGAGGTTTATTCAAAACAAAAACAATTGTGCATCATTGTAGAACTGAATAAGCCGCAAGCCCAGGGAGATTCAGAGGATTTTGCCTCAGCTGTGAGGATGGTGATTTGAGGAAGACTGTAATCACTGATACTATGAAACAATGTTCCAATGGCCAGGCTAAGGTTTGCCGTGAAATTGCTGTCCAGGTGACACATTGCAGTTCTTGCGTGGAATCAGTGCTGCTCATTGGATTTGAGTGGACATGATGGAAGATGCTTTATGCTTTGTTAGAAAGTCACCTCTGAGCCCTTGCTACATTTCAATCTTCTTACACTTTTCCCAAGTGTGAGAGGCAGTAATGATCAACGATTTTTCCCATGTATAATTCATATGATTTTGATGGAACGCACGTTGCAATTGTCTGTAGAAGTAGAATGTGGTTAAAATTCGACAATTAAAATAATCCTGGTAATTGTGTTTGTGTGTGTTAAAGTTGCAAGTCTGGGACTGTTAAGGAAAGATTTTGGAAGTAGATCTTTCAAAGGCTTAAGTGTTTTCATCTTTCAGCTACTCTTTAACACAGACCTCCAGGGTATGCTTTTTCAAGCTGTCAATTTATGCGCCTTACTGAAGATGGAATTTGTGGAATACTTGTGGTCTGCATTAATAACCCAGGCAGCCACACCCTTCACAAGTTTTTTTTTTTTTTTTTTTTTTTTTAAAAGATTTATTTACTTACTGGGGGGTGGTGAGGGACAGAAGGAGAGATTCCCCAAGCAGAATCTCCACCAAACACAGAGTCCAACGCCAGGCTCAATCCCATGACACACGCCATCATGATCTGAACTGAAACCAAGAGTGGATGCCCAACTGACTGAGCCACCCAAGTGTCCCTCCCTTTACAACTTTTAAGCTACTTCTGCTTTGTCTCCTTTAGTTCAGTACTTCATCTAATGTAAGAAATACAGTATCTGTCTCCAGATACAAATCATGTTTGTGCATTAATTAAGTAGAATATTCTACTATCCAACATCGCATTTTTAAAAGATTCTATTTATTTATTTGAGAGAGTGAGAGAGAGAGGAGAGAAGAGAGCATGAGCAGGGGGAGGGGCAGAAGGAGAGGGGGAAGCAGACTCCCCACTGAGCAGGGAGCCTACTTGGGGCTCAATCCCAGGCCTCTGAGACCATGACCTGAGCTGAACAAAGGCAGATGCTTAACCGACTGAGCCACCCAGGAGCCCCCAGCACTGCATTTTCATTACCTTTGTTTATTTCTGAGATTTCTTTATGTTACTCTGGCACTTTAATTTAGCTGTATGTGTTTGCCCCCAGAGTCTCCAAGAAATTTTAAATAAAATTTTTTAAAAGATATTTTTATCTATTTTACAGAGAGAGATCACAAGTAGGCAGAGAGGCAGGCAGAGAGAGAGGAGGAAGCAGGCTCCCTGCTGAGCAGAGAGCCCGATGTGGGGCTCAATCCCAGGACCCTGAGACCATGACCTGAGCCTAAGGCAGAGGCTTTAACCCACTGAGCCACCCAGGTGCCCCTTAAATACATTTTTAAAAGACATTTTTATCTAAGTTAATCTATGAATAAACCTTGAAGAGAAAGACTCAGAAAGTCTTACGTGAAGGAATAGGTGTAACTGAACAATAACGAGACCACAGTTTTAACACACACACACACACACACACACACACACACACATACACATTTTTAAACTAAGTGTACTACAAAAAATTGAATTAATAAGATGACTGACGATATGCCACCCATTTGCACATGTGACATTATGTAAAAAAAAAAATTACTCACGTATGGCCTGGGGAGACATATGAAAGCTACTCAACATGTACTTAAGGAGATCAAATAAGATAACAGATGTTTCGATACTTTTAAAAATTTGAGTATACTAAGCATGGAGGTAATTTGTGAGAGGGGATACTACGTCAAGAATTCCTAAGTAATGGTGGGGCACCTGGGTGGCTCAGTGGGTTAAGCCTCTGCCTTTGGCTCAGGTCATGATCTCAGGGTCCTGGGATCAAGGCCCGCATGGGGCTCTCTGCTCAGCGGGGAGCCTGCTTCTCCCCTCTCTCTCTGCCTGCCTCTCTGCCTACTTGTGATCTCTCTCTCTCTCTCTCTCTCTCTGTCAAATAAATAAATAAAATATTTTTAAAAAATTAAAAAAAAAAAAAGAATTCCTAAGTAATGGAGAACATGTTTCTTATTGACAATAATGTTCCTTCGTGGGACCTTGTTTTTCTGTGGCTCTTAGCTTTCTTTAGTCATGACCATTCCATGGTTTAGTTCTTGCTTTGTTTCTTGTTTAATTTCATTTTCCTTTTATTTCAACTGACATGAAGATGAGTGGCCATGCCATTCTTTTACTTGCAAATGGGCTTTAAAAGCGCATCTCTTAGAAGTTCGTACTTGATTCCGTTCCACATAGGCTAGGGCTGTTGGTCCACTGATGAAAACTAAAACTAGACATCCAATATGCACACAAGAAAATGTGTGTGAATGTGTGTGAATACCATTTGAAAATGCAATCATGATTAATAGTTATTTTAGATTTCTTTGTTTCTTAAGCTCACTTTCTCCCTTTTGTCTTATGGGATCATAGAAACCTCTTTGATAAATAAAGGATTTATGTGTAAGGTTTGGATACCTCATCCCTTAGTGTCATGAAGGATTTGAATTTAAAGCTGATTAAAATCCGAATAAATGAATATACATATGAAGTACTTATCCATTGAGATAAAAATGGCATTTTTAATAACAAGAATGAACTTTGTGTCTGTGAGATATTTTCCCTTGAGATGCTCAATGCCTTTGAAAAATAATAAAACCCACAAATTATCTCATTAATGTGCATATTAATTAATGAATGAAAGCTCTTTTCCCTCTCATTTTAAGATACAAATCAAGGTGAAATATGAAAGGCTTTATACCTCTAAATTAGTCCATTGACAAAACAGTGAGCTCAGCCCAGAAAATTCTTAAAAGTCTTTGGTCTTTATTCCCTTTATGAAGCCAGTATGGGATTTCTGGTCACCTTTGAAAATGGAAATTTTGACATTTAAATGCAGGAACTACAAACCATACTTTAAAAAATTCAAAAGCTAGAGCTAACTGTAAATAATTCTGTGGTTTTCTTGGAGGTTGTGCAGAATAAAGGTTCAGGGCCTGGGATCTGGAGTCCAGCTCTGTGTCTTTGCTTCATGTAGTGTGGTATAAGGGTGTGCAAGCCACGGGGCCTCCGGGCCTCCAGGCCTCAGCCTTCTCATCTCTGACATGGGCATGACATGGACTTGTTGTGGGGGTTAAAAGAGAGAATGTGTGTAAAACACCATATCGCTTGGCAAATAGCATTTATTCAGTAAATGCGTATTTTAATCATGAATGGATAATAATAATTACTGGCAATAACAAGTAAATATTTGGGTCGTTGGTCCGTTCCAATTGGAAATTTTGTTTCCTTCTTGCAGCAAAAGATAAGATTCAATTGTATGTCCAAAATGTGTATTTGAAAACATCTGAGAAGGACTTACACGACATGAAATAGACCGCAGACGTGAACTTTAAATGATTTTAAACGAAAATCAGCCAGGATTCTTCCTTCTTATCTTCTTTGGAAAGATCTATTATAAATATGATTTTTACTTTGGTGGTGCTTGTGGACGGTGGGCTGGTAGAGGGAATAAGAGAACCAGTTCAGTTTCATATGCCGTGTTTAAAGGATTGGTTCTATTGTAAAATATAGAACCAGAACAGTACAGTTTAAAATGTTTTGGTATAGAATTTAAATAGATATTGGAAGCACAAGTATCTGTGTAATATACACCAGAATGTTTTAGTATCATAACTATCTGGAGTTAAATGTAGAACTTTTTAAAAAAAATTAATTTTTTTTTCAGTGTTCCAAGATTTGTTGTTTATGCACCACTCCCAGTGCTCCATGCAGCCCGTGCCTTCCATAATACCCACTACCAGTCTCACCCATCGGCCCCCCCCCCCCAAATCCCCTTCCCTTCCCAAACCCTCAGTTTGTTTCTCAGACTGTGGACTCTAAATGTAGAACTTTTAAATAATTTAAAGTTTTCCTTGAAAATTGGACTTGTGGTTTTAAAACAAGATCAACTTTTATAGTACAAGGAACTCTTTCCTAACTGTGGCACTGTGTGATTTTAAGGCACACTCTTAATTTTAATAAAATGTGAATGAAATACATTTTCATGGCTTTTGCAAAGTGTTTTTTTTCCTTCTGCACTAAATTCGGTATGAGCCTGACTGATTTGGAACGTGTGGCTGTGTATAATACAAAACAAACATATCAAGAAAAAAGAAATCAACTCAGAGAACTCGTTTGGAGAAGAAAAATTTTCTCTTTTATATAATGAAAATCCCTGTTGTGTTGTGTTACTTGTTTTATTGAATAGAATCTTATGCATTTGACAGACACATGTTCTTTCAGCTCTTACTGGCTATACATGATGTCATTCCAGCTAGTATATGAGCATAAAAAAGTGGACTTTAAAAAAAAAAAAAAGCAGCACTGAAAATCTTACTAGGATCAGTATAAATTAGTTAAAATTCACAAATAAAATTCTTTGTCTAACAGAAAAATGCAGTAGTTGTAGTGAAATTGAATATGAAACAAATGACATGTTGTCTAACATTATGAGAATTGCTTGTAGGACCATGATCACGTTTATCTGTTCTAAGTTTTTTCAGTTTTACATCCTAGCGTACTGTCTGCTGAAGATAATAATGTCTCAGATAGGTTAGAAGATTGATTAAAACATTTTACATTATTAATTACTTTGGTCTAGTGTATCATAGGCTACTTTATACCACTAATCCATTATTTCTCTCTCATTCTTGGCAAGGAAATTCACTTACTTTAAGGATATTCAGATTCACATAACGTCAGTTAATCCTTAAAATAGGTCATACGCTATACTGGACATTTTCCCTTTTCTTTTTTTCCTTTATTTGAGCTTCATAGTAACCTTCTGATGACTGATTTTGTCTTCTTTATGAAGGTAAAGGAATTTTGGAGAATTATTTTGGAAACTTATTTTAATGATTAAAAGCAGTTGGAGAGGTGTCATCATAAGTCTGTTCTTACAGACTTATGTTTTCTTCTGTTTTCTCCTGTCCCAGGACCTTCAATACAAGCAATACCATGAATAGTTAGGCAGTTGTACTCCTAGAGGAATTAAAGATGGTAGCATTGATTTATGCTGTTGGCTTGCTGCTGTATTTAAATTCATACTGTTGATATAGTAGTATTTACACCAAACCTAGAAATTAATTCCACATATGTGTGCTTGCGCCCAGCATTAACCCTTCTGACCTTGTCTCCCCCTCCCTTCCCTTCCTTTTATCATTAGCATGCACACACACACACACACACACACACAGGGGCATTCTCTGTCTCCCTCTCCTTCTCTCCTATAAGCTTTCTAGAATGATTAAGAGATAAAGATAGGAAAGGTGAGATCGTGATGGTATAAGTAGGTCTCCCAGGACTCCTTTTGTCATGAATCCCCAAATTGATCCCACGGGGGAAGGAGTCCCAGGACGTTTGAAATTTCATTGTGGGGTACTGGCTTCTCTTCAGCTGCCTGACCTTAAGCAGGCCTGAATAGCAGTTCCCTGGAGCTCCAGAAGTCCCCGAATTAGTGTAAAATGTAGTTCCGAGTAGCATAACTTTCTCTGCAGTTTACATATGGTGGAGAGAGCAACACGTATGGGGAAAAAAGTATTTATGTTAGAAATGCAAAGACTTTGAAATACAAAGATACAGTTTTATTTTTAAGAAGCAATAATGTATTAATCTAAACCATTAATAAAGCTTATAAAGGTGTCTGATTCTTAATCAGGTTAATAACCATTGAGAAAATCTGAAATGTTCTTTTCTGTATATGTATGAGTTACATCAGTTCTATTATACAACTGGTAGAATTATTACCAAGAGCCTGAGATGAAATTGTAGATGTTTTAAGGACTGATTGGGGTCCTCGGGTTTGTGTACTTTTTTTTTTTTTTTTTTTTTAAAGAGAGGGGACAAGAGGTTGTCGGGGGAGGGACAGAGGGAAAGGGAGGGAGAGAATCTTAAGCAGGCTCCATGCCCAGCACAAAACTTGATGCAGGGCTCAATCTTACAACCCTGAGATCATGACCTGAGCCGAAATCCAGAGTCAGATGCTTAGCCGACAAAGCCACCCACGTGCCCTAAGTTTGCATACTCTTAATTCAGCTCTAATTTTGAAGTATTTCAGTGACTACACCTCAAAACACCTTCTGAAAATTATTTTTAATTGTAGTTGACATAAAATATTATGTTGGATTCAGGTGTACAGCATATGGTTTCATGATTATATACATTATGAAACACTCACCGTGATCAGTTTAGTTACCATCTCTTACCATAAGCATTATTACAATATTGTACCTTTCATCCCTGTGATTTATTTATTTTAAAAACTGGAAGTTTGTGCCTCTTCCTTCCCTTCACCTAAAACACCTTTTAAGCAAAACCTTAAAGGTGCCTTTTAGGTAAAATGTAAGGAAGAGGGCTTTTGGAAATTAATAAATAATTTAATACATCAACTGATGAACTAATAATGGTAGATAAAACAATACAAAATAAGAGGTATGATTCGTGAGAATATTTTGATGTGTTGGCACTGTCAAGTCAACTTTGAGATTTTAAACTCATTGTATGTCTTGTATTTTCTTGAAAGGAGGCCAAAAGTTTTCTAAACTCAGATATAGATTTGGGTTCAAAATATAAAATGGGGTTTGTAGAACAGGAATGAAGTTTGAACCCTCTTGAGGTTTATAATAAATTAGGAGATGGAGAAGGTGAAGAGACGTGTATTGAGAACCTGCTCTTTTAGTTCTATCATTTATTTAATCATCTCAGTAAAATTATATGAGTTCAGTGATATTATTCCAGTTTTATAGAGGAGGAAACAGAGGCTTGTAGATATTAACTAATTTTTCCAAGTGACACAACGGGTAGGATGGGCTTTACATCTGAATCTGAATGACTCCAGACCTGAGGGTCCTTTCCTTATTCCGTACTCTCTGGAAAGAGTCTGAAATTATAGTTGGCCAATTGCTCAGTACTATTTCATCTCTAATGTGCCAATTCTTAGCTAAATCCATGATGTCTACACTCATTCCTGCTTCCTTATACTTAATGTCTTTGTCTTTTTATCATTTATTATGAAAAGAGCTCAAGCACAGTGTCTGAGATCTTGTTAGTACATAAAGAAATCGAAAACTCGTCCATGTCGTGGTGGTGGTGCTTGCGGTTGTGTGTGTGTGTGTGTGTGTGTATGTGTGTGTGTGTGCGCG